>NC_091776.1:58836832-59139863 GCF_029378745.1 Bos indicus | reverse complement strand
TGGAGAGAGATATCAATGAAATAATATAGTGGAGAGAGATGATATACAGAGGAAAAAAACAAAGCTGTGAGAGTTAATACAAGATACAGTAAACATATATTCTCTATAATATATATTTATAAACTATATTGTGTAATAATATAGTCATTATAATCATAGTGCAGAAAGTATTCATGTAGAAGGTATGTCCTAGGTATGTGCTGAGTAAGTACTTTGAAAATGTTATCTTATTTAATCCTATGAGGGAGGTGCTATGATACTATGACCCCCAATTTACAGGTAAGGTGACTGAAGCCCAGAGAGGTCAGCCATTTAAAAACCAGGATCATATAACAATAAAAAGAAACAGCAAGATTTTGAACCCAGAGCCACAGATTTCAAACGCCGCTTTCCTATTCCTCTCCTCTAAGACCATGGAGAAAATTAACCAGTGATCTTGTTGCCAACTTTCTTCCTGCTTAAGGGAAAACTAAATGACTTCAAAAACTGGCCCTAATTTGATGTTTGTCCATGAACAAGGCATGTTCCGCTGGACCTCAGTTTTCCCTGGACAAAGTCAGAGAGCTCCTCTAACAGCAGCTTCACAAAATCACCTTATCATTCCACACTCCAGGCTCTATCAAGAAACATGTTTTTATGTGCGTGGATTTAAATGCAAACTAGTACAGCCACTATGGAGAATAGTGTGGAGATTCCTTAAAAAACTGGAAATAGAACTGCCTTATGATCCAGCAATCCCACTGTTGGGCATACACACTGAGAAAACCAGAAGGGAAAGAGACACGTGTACCCCAATGTTCATCGCAGCACTGTTTATAATAGCCAGGACATGGAAGCAACCTAGATGTCCATCAGCAGATGAATGGATAAGCAAGCTGTGGTACATATACACAATGGAGTATTACTTAGCCATTAAAAAGAATTCATTTGAATCAGTTCTAATGAGGTGGATGAAACTGGAGCCTATTATACAGAGTGAAGTAAGCCAGAAGGAAAAACACCAATACAGTATACTAACGCATATATATGGAATTTAGAAAGATGAGAACAATAACCCTGTGTACGAGAGAGCAAAAGAGACACTGATGTATGGAACAGACTTATGGATTCTGTGGGAGAGGGAGAGGGTGGGAAAATTTGGGAGAATGGCATTGAAACATGTAAAATATCATGTATGAAACGAGATGCCAGTCCAGGTTCAATTCATGATACTGGATGCTTGGGGCTAGTGCACTGGGACAACCCAGAGGGATGGTATGGGGAGGGAGGAGGGAGGAGGGTTCAGGATGGGGAGCACATGTATACCTGTGAGGGATTCATTTTGATATTTGGCAAAACTAATACAATTATGTAAAGTTTAAAAATAAAATAAAATTTAAAAAAAGAAAAAAAAAAAGAAACATGTTTTCAAAAACTTATCAGATCTTCTGTCTGTACCCACAGATGGCAAAACTTGAAAAGATACTAGGAATTTTTGTTTGCTTGTCTCATTTTAAAAATTTTTATTTTATATTGGAGTATGGATGATTTACAATGATGTACAGTGAAGTAATTTAGTTATACATACATAAACATATATCTATTGTTTTCAGATTCTTTTCCATGTAGGTTATTAGAGAGTATTAAGTAGAGTTCCCCATGCTATACAACAGGTCCTTGTTGATTTTTTTTTTTTAATTTTTATATGGAACATAATTGATTTACAATGTTAGGTTCAAGTATACAGCAAAGTGATTCAGTTATACATATACATGGATCTATTCTTTTGACACTAGGGTTTTTCAATCTGGACTAGACCTTAAGAGATTGTTTAGAGACGCTTCATTAAGTTGTTAAGAACAAGAGTAGTCTGGGTTTAATTCATACTCTACCACCCACTAGGAAAGTGGGCCTCAGTGGTCTCACCTGTAAAACTAGAATAATGGGATTAATAACACAGACATAAATATATATCCCATAGGGTTGTGAGGGTTAGATAAGAAAATGCTTTATATAGTGAAGGACACAGAGCTAGGAACATTGGGGATGCTCGGTAGGCATTTTCTACAGTAAGGATGATGGCGGTGTTGGAGATGATGAAGACAGTGATGATGATGGTGGGTGACAATGGTGATGATGATGGTGGTGGTGGTGGTGATGATGATAGTGGTGATGATGGTGATGTTGATAGTGGTGATGATGGTGGCGGTGATGATGGTGGTGGTGGTGATGATGGTGATGATGGTGGTGGTGGTGGTGATGATGATGATGCTGGTGGTGATGATGATGGTGGTGGTTATGATGGTGGCAGTGGTGATGATGGTGGTGGTGATGTTGGTGATTGATTATGGTGGTGGTGATGATGGTGATGATGATGGTGGTGGTGATGATGGTCATGATGATGGTGATGATGATGATGGTAATGATGATGGTGGTGGTGGTGGTGGTGGTGATGATGGGGATGGTGATGATGGTGGTGATGATGATGGTGGTGATGATGATAATGGTGATGGTGGTGATGATGATGATGGTGATGGCGATGGTGGTGGTGATGATGGTGATTGATTATGGTGATGGTGGTGGTGATGATGGTGGTGATGGTGATGATGGGGATGGTGATGATGATGGTGGTGGTGGTGATGATGGCGATAATGATGATGGTGATGGTGATGATGATGGTGGTGATGGTGGTGATGATGATGGTGGTGATGGTGGTGGTGGCGGTGATGGTGGTGATGGTGGTGATGATGGTGATGATGATGATGGTGATGGTAGTGATGATGATGGTGGTGATGGTGGTGATGATGGTGGTAGTGGTGGTGATGATGGTGGTGGTGATGATGGTGGTGATGATGATGGTGGTGGCAGTGATGATGGTGGTGACGATGGTGGTGGTATGGTAAAAACGGTGATGGAAATGATGATGTTGGTGACAGTTGTCATGCTGATGGTGATGATGGTGATATTAAGTCATTCAGTTAACAGCTGAGGAACCTGAGACCCTCCCCCCACCAAAATTATATGCTAATAACCAGCCTAGCCAAAACTAGAAATCCATCTCCCTGGAGCTGGCCCACTGCCTCATGCTAAAAATAAGTGGAGTAGGATTTGGCTGAAGGAAGCTGGGAATAGCAGGTCAGGTCGTGGCTGAGAATCAGCATGGTTTTGGCTTCTCCTCCACCCTGAGCTCATTTTACAATGTCAGAGAAATCACTCTGTCCTCACCAGACCTCGTTCATTGCCTTTTATGGATGATGACACCTCCTGATGTTTAACTGAGAGGTAGGGGAAGAAAGTGAGGTCTAGCAAGCTGCTTTTTAAACAGTAGCTCCCAGTGATCCTATTGCAGCTGGTCTCACACTGTATTCTGAGAAATTCTCCCACAGAATTGACTTACTTTCTGGTTTCAGCCCAAGAGACAAAATAACCTACTGAATTTGTCTATTTAATTTTCCAGATGGGGCTAAGTGGTCCCTCAAGGAGCTTGAGATCAAGTCAGTAAGAAATCAGATTTGAAAGAAAACAGGAGCATGAGAGAGGGGAGAAGTACATATATTTCATGCCAAGTAATAACAGAATTGATATTTTGGGTCAGCACACATCCCCAAAGAGCACTGAGTCTTCCCAATAAGGAGAGTAAAATTAGTTGTAAGATTTAAAGGAGCTCTATCTCAAGGAACAGACGCCCCAGGAATTCAAAGCTAATACACAGGAAGAATAGGTGATAATATTTCCCTTAAGGTACCCATGGCAGACATTACTAACAGATACTGGCATCCTCCACTAAGCCCAAAGCCGCCTCCCAAAGCTTCTCACAGAGCTCTAGGCAGCCATGAGCAATCGATCAGAGCGGACACGCAGATGAAAATGATTTTCCATTTAGCACATGGGAGCAAGACCCCATAAATGATTCATAAGGTCTTGTGCTGCTGAAGAAACAATTAAGTGACTAGGTCAGGGGAGAGGTTACAGCCTTATTTAGACCTCCCAGTATAATCACATTCCAAACACTGTGGGTGATATTTCATTCATTCATTCACTCGTCCATTCATCCATTCACTCATCCACACATTCATCCATTCACTCATCCACACATTCATTCATTCATTCACTCACTCATTTATTCATTATTCATTCACTTTCTTATTTATTCCTTCACTCATTTTCCCAATCATTCATTCCCTCTGTCATTCATTCTTTAACCAATATTTACTTATTCTGCATTCTAAGTGCCAAACTGTCCCACATGCTGAAGGCTTAAAAGTGAACAAGACAGACTCAACCCTGTCTACAGAGAGATTATAGAAAGGCCGGCATGGGGTGAGGTGGAGAGGTGAGCAGGGGAAAAAAGTGTTGTTTTTTTTGGTCACAGAAAAAAAAAAAGTTACATGTAACAATTACATAATTCATTATTTCTTTTTAATTGTGGTCACTGAAACAAAGAGTAATACTGCATGCTCTGAGAGCAGAGAGCAGGGACTCAGCTTAGCCTGGTGGGGAAAGGTGAGGATGGGAATCCTTACCTCAAAAGTGTCCCAGAGGAATAAACATTTGAGGTGAACACTGAAGGATGAGGAGATAACTAGACATAGAGAGGAAAGGGTTTCCAGGCAGAAGGAATGGCTTCTGTAGAAGCCTGGAAGGATGGAAGCATTTTCATCACTGAAAATGAGAGAAGATCAGAGGGACCAGAGCCCAGGGAAGGCCGGAAGGCGTGATGCTAGATGACACTACGAAGGTGAGCAAGGGGCAGTGTTCCCTCCCAAACACGAGTCCCAGTGTGACCCTCACCTGCTAAGAACCCTTCAGTGACTGGCCCCTGCCCTCACAACAAACTCCAAACCCCTCACCACGTTATTGCTCCAATCACCTCTCCACCTCGCCCCATGCCAGCCTTTTCACTGAAGACACTGAACCCAGATTAAACATCCAGTTTCCAGGATGGGAAACACTGCACTGTAAGCCCCATAGGAGCAGAGACAACGTGTGTGTTGTTTCCTGCTGTATCCCCAGTGCCCAGGGTCCTGGCACCATGCCAGACATAGAGATGAACTTGAGAAATACTGTAAATGTACGAATGAGTGATCCTTTGACCTCACCCTTGGCATAGTGCCACGCACAACGCACTGAAGGTTTAAACGTTAGACAAGAGCAGAGAAAGGGGAACGGAGGGAGGGTGGGGAGGGAAGGAAGGAAGAAGGAAAGGAGGGAATGAAGACAGGATGGAGGGAGGAGGGGGGAAAAGGAAGGAAGGAGAAGGAAGGAGGCAAGAAGGAATGGGGGGTGGAAGGAAGGAGGAAGCGAAACATCTTATGTGAGTATTGGGAAAAGGTCATGCCATAACCAAGCTTTTCAAAGCTCTAATTCTCATCCTAAAAGACAGTGAATCTAAATATTTCAGAACAAATGATTGTTTAAAAAAAAAAAGATTCAGACTCACCAACCTGGCAACACAGGGTCCAGTAGGGAGAAGGAGGACCGACTGTAAGCAAGATGGGTGGGGCCCATTTGGAAGCTTCCAGCCAAAAAGCATTTTTGTGGCCTCGTAATTTCTGAAAGCTCTTGGCGAGGCTAACTGACTCCAGGCTCAGTCTCCTGCAGAGATCTCATCCCTGCCATCCCCTCAGTTCACCAACACGTAACCTAACCCAGGCCAGGCTGTTGGCTGGGCCTCAGTTTCCCTGCCTGTAAAAAGAAATCCTTGGGTTAGATCATCTCTAATCCAGCCCTAACACTGTGAGTCTCTCAGGTTCTCTTCCTGGAATCCCTTCCTATCCATCCACCTCAGCTCTGAAAATACTAACAATCATAATTACTATAATAATAGTAATTATACTAGCTACCACTTACTGAAGCACTTTGTTTTTCATCTTTGCAACTGTCACATAAGGTTGATCTATGATCTCATTTTACACAGGAGGAAACAAATTCAGAGAGGTTATGTGCCTTGCCCAAAGTAACACAGCCAGGTAAGGGAAATGCAGGAATCTGATCTCAGACATGTTTAAACCCAAAGCCCATCCACCCCTTCCTTTATCCACAAATCTAACAGGTCCCAGCAGGACAGATGTTTACTGAACACAGACATAGAGTCCCTAGTTAGCTTGTGAGGCAGGGGGAAAAACAGGCAAAGGAATATGTATGGTAATGGCACCCCACTTCAGTACTCTTGCCTGGAAAATCCCATGGATGGAGGAGCCTGGTAGGCTGTAGTTCATGGGGTCGCTAAGAGTCGGACCAGACTGAGCGACTTTACTTTCATTTTTCACTTTCCTGCATTGGAGAAGGAAATGGCAACCCACTCCAGTGTTCTTGCCTGGAGAATCCCAGGGACGGGGGAGCCTGGTGGGCTGCCGTCTATGGGATCGCACAGAGTCAGACACAACTGAAGTGACTTAGCTTAGCAATGTTATTATTGTTTGCCCAGCCTCTCTTTTTCCTTTCTTTCTGGGGCAAGGGATAAAATTGTCTTTCATATATATACAGATTATGGAGTTTTAGGGGCTATCACCTCTGCCATCCTTTTAGTTCTAATGGAACCACCAAGCACACACAACCCTCCCAATGGCAGCAGTCACGTGGGGCCTAGGTCACATGACCCATCCTGCGCAATTATAGTACAATATTAACCATCACCCGGTCATGATGATTGGTGATTGGTTCAATACTGAACATGTGACTCAAAACAGCCAGTAACAGCCCTCCCCTGCTCCTAAGTTCTGAAGGAAGGCTTTCTCTTTTCTCTAGAACCGCTATGCTGATGCGGAGAAGGCAATGGAAACCCACTCCAGTACTCTTGCCTGGAAAATCCCATTGATGGAGGAGCCTGGTAGGCTGCAGTCCATGGGATCACGAAGAGTCGGACATGACTGACGCGACGTAGCAGCAGCCATGCTGATGTGATAGAAGCTTCAAGTTTCCTGTGACCTTGCCCCCATGGCCACCCCACGCACAAATGCCATGAAAGGGAAGCCCCACCCCGTTAGAGAGAAGAATGCGGCCAACAGAGAAGCTGAAATGAGAGTCAAGGAGAAAGGAACCCTCACGCCATAAATGGGCTGCTGAAACCAACTCCACACTTGTCCTTCCCAGTTACTGAGCCAGTAAGGGCCTGAGATGTGATTCAGCCACTTGCAATCAGTAGAGTCTTAAGAGAATTTTTGACCAGCATTGCATAGTTGTGGTGATATCCCACCACATACACGAACACAGTATGTCTGCTACCTAGAATTGTGCAGAAAGACTTGGTAAAGGGCATTGAGGAGAAAAAGAGGCAAGGAAGAAATATAGACAGAAAAGAAAAATTGCCAAACCGCCATTTCCTTCCCATCTAGTCTTGGCTCAATCTCTGACCCATGCTCATGCATTCATATCATCTGGGCTTCAGTTTCCCCAGAAAATCATGTCTTCTCTTTACCAAACAGCTTTTTTTCTGTTACCTCATTTATTCCTCACTAAAACCTGCAAAATAGAAAAGTTATATCCATTCTGCAGAGGAGAAACTTAGCCATAGAACAATTAAATTACCACATAATTAAGTGGCAGAGCCTAGACTTTTGAACCAAGATCGTGTAACTTAAAATCCATCCCTTTAAAACAAAACGACAAAACTACTTCCAACAGTCTCCCCCATCAATGACACATTGGTTTGGATGCCAGCACTTTCAATGGAGTTCTCCTTCTCTTTCTGCTCTGATATGTCAAGGGTTGCCTGTGCCTGAAGATCTGAAATTAACCAGGCACATCCTGACACAAGAGGATGTTTCTTTTCAGCAGTACAAGAGCTTACAGGTAGTTTGATCCTAAGAGGAAATATCCCCAGGACAGTGGCTGACAGCAAGCAGTAGGCTCCCTCCACTTCCAGAAATCAGTGCCTGTGTGTGTGGAAGGCAATTAGGACAGCCCACTTGTTAATACAGAGGTGAAGATATGAACATGAGGATGTCTAGTGGGTATTGAATAAAGCCGGACAGAGGCCTTTGGAAGCAGACAAGAGGAGGAACGTGATGTATAATATTGTCACTTACACTGCTTTGAACCCCCAAGCCAGAAGACCTTTTACATCTATACTCAGTGTTACTTTTCATCCTAGGGAAGAAAGAAAGGGTCTGATGACCCATAGCAATCTGTACCTAGACTCCCTACTCAACCAGAACTTATTGAGCACCTACTATATGCCAGCTACTGTTCTAGTTACTGAGGACACAGGGATGAACAAGACAGCTTTCCAGCTGTCCTCAAACCCGCTTTCTGAATCATAGATCTGATCGTGGCATACTCCCTGCCTAAAACCATCGATGGCTCCCCATTGCCCACAGAATCAAGTTCAAAGCCGTCAATATGGTGTACAAAGCATTTCATTGTCCAGCCTCTTCAATTTCATCTCTTTCACATGCTCACCATCCCCAATCCTCCCGATTCATGCTGTGGCTATACTAAAATATTTTCAGTGTCCCCTGACTCCCAGGTTTTCAGACTTTCCTGTCCATCTCCCTTGGAGCACTGTTGTAACGCCACCAGGTCCTCTTGCCCACTCCATGGTTGTCCCACTCTTACTTATCCCTCAGTATACAGGTCACCTCTTCAGGAAGTTTTCTTGATCCCTTTTCCACACCAATGTTAAGCATCATTTTTTTTTAATTTAACTTTACATACATTATTGGTTTTATACATAAAACAAATAAAAAAGCAAAACTCCAGTGCTTTGTCACAACTTAAATTTTTTTACTACTATTACATTTTGCTAGAGTAGAACTTATATTTTACTGGTGGTAGAATGTATTCATTAAAAACTCCAAACTCCATATATATCAAAATGTAAAGCCCTTAGCTATCTTTCTGTTATTTTTTATCAATTATTTTCACTATTAAATTTTATCATATAAAATCTTCCCTTAAGTTTGTTGCACTTTCTATATCAGCAGAATAATTTTATTTCATATGCTATTCAACAAATGAATAAATGCTAACATCAGTCATCAGATTTCTGGACCTTAAGGTCAAAAATGAGATTATGTTCTCTGGTATGAATCTTTCTTCTGTAAAGTTTTTTTAACTTTTTATTTTATAGTGGAGTATAGCTCATGAGGGCTTCCCTGGTGGCTCAGCAGTAAAGAATCTGCCTGCAGTGCAGGAGACACAGAAGATCGGGTTCAATTCCTGGCTCAGAAAGTTCCCCTGGAGAAAGTCATGGCAACCCACTCCAGTATTCTTGCCTGGAGAATCCCATGGACAGAGGAGCCTGGTGAGCTACAGTCCATGGGGTCACAAAGAGGTGGGCACAGCTGAAACTACTTAGCACTCATGCACACATAGGCAATTAACAATGCAGTGATACCTCCAGGTGGACAGCAAGGGGCTCAGCCGTTTGTATATATGTGTCCATTCTCCCCCAAACTTCCCTCCAGCCAGGAGTGTTAAGCATCTTTAAATGATAGTGTTGTTTTGTTAGCCTCCCAACTCTCTCTTCCTTCTCTAGTAACAGAAAATCCTTCCTCCTATGGAGAATGCGTTCGAAGGCATTCAGTGGGCTATCCCATGCTCTTATCTTAGCCACAGATGACTTGAGCCAGGAATATCACCAAGCTATCACTGAGACCCCACTAAACACTAAATGCCACAACAGAAGGACAGACCTATATATGTGTAATTATGGCTCTTTTGCTTCCCAGGTGGCGCTAGTGGTAAAGAACCCACCTGCCAATGCAGGACAGTAAGAGACACAGGTTCAGTCCCTGGGTTGGGAAGATCCCCTGGAGGAGGGCATGGCAACCCACTCCAGAATTCTTGCCTAGAGAATCCCATGGACAGAGGAGCCTGGTGGGCTACAGTCCATGGGGTCACAAAGAGTGAGACACAACTGAAGCAACTCAGCACGCACAGGAGAAAACAACACAATATTGTAAAGCAATTTTCCTCCAATTAAAAAGCAAATTAAAGAGAGAGAAAAGGACAGATTTGTTTGCTTTGCTGTCCTGACCTCAGCACCTAACATGGGTGGAGAATCCACAGGTAGGTTATCAATAAATATATTTGAATAGACAAAGGGAGAAAACTTAATTTGCTTTTACATTTGATCAAGCTAAAAACAACTGAGGTTTTCTACCACCAAAACTTCATATTTTAGGTCACGGAGAACCAAATTTCAGTTTAAAAGACCTGGGTTCAAATCCTAAATTTGCCATCTAAGAACTCAGTGGCATTGGGCAGGTGGTTTACCCTCTTCAAGATTCAGTTTTCTTGCTTATAAAATGGGGCTTTAAATGAACTTGCTGGGACTTCCCTGCTGCTCCAGTGGCTAAGACTCCGTGCTTCAATGAAGGGGACCTGGGTGCAATCCCTCGTCAGGGAACTAGATCCCACGTCCCACAAATAAAGATCCCGTGTGCCACAAGGAAGATCAAAGATCTCTCACCCTGCAACTAAGACCTCATACACCCAAATAAGTAAATAAAAATATTTTAAATAAAAATTTAAAAAAATAAAATGAGCCTGCTTCATTGGGATATGATGAGAGATAAACAAGACTGTATTTGCAAAATTCTTAGGGCAGGCGTTGGTACTCGGTAGGAATCAGTGAACAGTAGTAGTCTCTGAGATTGTATTTAAACTAAGGACTCTAAGCTGTATATAAACTAAGCTCCAAGCATTCGCACTTCCTGTTCAGAAGAGTTGTCATCTGTTGACATCAGAAAGATCCATCCACACTGTCCCCTGACCAAGCAGATCTGCATTGGGAACTACATAGTCAACAAAAGGCACATTTTGCAGCCTCAACTAGTCAGGAGTTTCCCATGATGCCTTAAGGAGCATCAATTTGCCACATTCTCTACCCTTGTCTGCACCTCGCATCAACCTGGATTGAAACGGCTACAATAAAAGACAGAGAAATGCCTGCTAATTATTTCCATTTCATGGGCTTTGGAATGCTTATCTTTGCCATATTTTTCTCACGGGATTTGATTTAGTGATGTGTTTTAATTACCTAGAAACTCTGAAACGTTGATGGCGTTTCATTGGGTAAGCATGGTTGTTCCTGAAAGGGATGACTAAAACTAAGGCTATTTTTAGGAGAGAAAACGGGCTCATTTCCTCTCTGTCAAATCCAATTAGCTTCTTTCACCTACCAAAACGTAGCACTGAATGTACCAGAACACCGTTGCTTGGTGCCCAACTGTGGTCTGAAGCCCTGTTGGTAGCACTGCCTTGTGGGTGAAAGCACGAACTCTAGAAGCAGAAGGACAAGTGGAGTGACCTTGGGGAAGTTAGCTGAATTCACAGAGTTAGTTTTCAAATAGGGGAAACGGAGAGCCATAGTTGTGCTGGTTGGATGTCCCAGTTTCAGCTGCCATTCTCCCAAGAGCAGACCCTACATCATGTACTTGTGTGGCGGTAACTTATTCAGAACATGATCTCAAAAAGTAGGAGTGAACTAATGAGGAAGGAAAAGGGATCTTTTTTAAAGTACATTATCAAGGTCTGTGATATAGGCAACAGAGTCTTGATTTTGCACAGAGTATTTATTCAACAGTCCATGGTTGGGTCCCTGCACTTCTAGACAGAACTTGGGTGCCACCTAGCAGGCTCTTGGAGCACCAGAGAAGGTACTGGAACAGAAATACAGAAATCCAGAGAATAGGTCCTTCAGACTGCCAACTGAGGTATGTCTGAGTTCCCAGGGAACTGTCTACCACTGCTGAGGCTGAAATCAGAATTGATTGGAGGAGATGCAGAACAGGGGAGCCACAGCACCTGGGACCTCTACCTAGAACTCTTCAACAAAAAATAAAATAGATGAACATGGATTCTGGCAGATAATAAGCAACTCAGTGCACTCAATAAGAGCTGCAAGTAGGTGTATTGAGTAACTTGGTAACTCCACAGGTACTACGTGGTCAACTCAAAATCACAGGTGAGTTTCCTCTTATGTGCCAACTCTGATCAAGTGGGAGTGGCTGCCTTAAGCCATGTTGAGGCAAGGCTCCTGAGATACCATCTGAGCTCAGTGGGAAGGAATGTGGTGATGGATTATTGATATCTGCCGTGAAAATGGGGTACGTATACTGCTAATCTTGTACGGCCAATACTTAAGGTATATTGATTGTTTCTGTCTTCAGGCGTTCCATTTCACACTTAGAGGTTAAGTGTCCAACCCATGTAAAATAAGGACAATACCTGTGCTTGACCTTCTTGACTCACAGGAAGACTTCGAAGTGGTATATTTGAAAGTGCTTCAGAAACACACAGGATGCACATAAACGTGAGAACTTCCCAGCCAGCTCTCTCCTCCCCACTTCATGGGAAGGAACCCTTGGAAATAAGGAGGCTCTCTGAGAAGATATTATTGACTATGCCAAAGCCTTTGACTGTGTGGATCACAATAAACTGTGGAAAATTCTTCAAGAGATGGGAATACCAGACCACCTGACCTGTCTCTTGAGAAACCTATATGCAGGTCAGGAAGCAACAGTTCAAACTTGACATGAAACAACAGACTGGTTCCAAATAGGAAAAGGAGTATGTCAAGGCTGTATATTGTCCCCCTGCTTATTTAACTTCTATGCAGAGTACATCATGAGAAACTCTGGACTGGAAGAAGCACAAGCTGGAATCAAGACTGCTGGGAGAAATATCAATAACCTCAGATATGCAGATGACACCACCCTTATGGCAGAAAGTGAAGAGGAACTAAAAAGCCTCTTGATGAAAGTGAAAGTGGAGAGTGAAAAAGTTGGCTTAAAGCTCAACATTCAGAAAACTAAGATTATGGCATCTGGTCCCATCACTTCATGGGAAATAGATGGGGAAACAGTGGAAATAGTGTCAGACTTTATTTTTTGGGGCTCCAAAATCACTGCAGATGGTGATTGCAGCCATGAAATTAAAAGATGCTCACTCCTTGGAAGGAAAGTTTTGAGCAACCTAAATAGCATATTCAAAAGCAGAAATATTACTTTGCCAACAAAGGTCCATCTAGTCAAGGCTATGGTTTTTCCAGTAGTCATGTATGGATGTGAGAGTTGGACTGTGAAGAAAGCTGAGCGCCGAAGAATTGATGTTTTTGAACTGTGGTGTTGGAGAAGACTCTTGAGAGTCCCTTGGACTGCAAGGAGGTCCAACCAGTCCATTCTAAAGGAGATCAGTCCTGGGTGTTCATTGGAAGGACTGATGCTAACGCTGAAACTCCAATACTTTGGCCACCTCATGCAAAGAGTTGACTCATTGGAAAAGACTCTGATGCTGGGAGGGATTGGGGGCAGGAGGAGAAGGGGATGACAGAGGATGAGATGGCTGGATGGCATCACTGACTCAATGGACGTGAGTCTGAGTGAACTCCAGGAGTTGGTGATGGACAGGGAGGCCTGGTGTGCTGCGATTCACGGGGTCGCAAAGAGTTGGACACGACTGAGAGACTGAACTGAACTGAGAAGATAAACCTGGTTCTCTTCTTACTACTTAAACACACTACATGGGAGTGACTGATGGTTAGGAAACACTTGTTTGCACCCCAGTGTTCACAGCAGCACTGTTCACAACAGCCAAGTTATGGAAGCAACCTAAATGTCCATCAG
This sequence comes from Bos indicus, assembly GCF_029378745.1. Classification (NCBI taxonomy): domain Eukaryota; kingdom Metazoa; phylum Chordata; class Mammalia; order Artiodactyla; family Bovidae; genus Bos; species Bos indicus. Next base: position 59,126,313 of record NC_091776.1, on the reverse strand, counting down.
CAGATGAATGGATAAAGAAGATTCATATTTTATTACTCAGAGAAAAGAATGAAGCAATACCATTTACAGCCGCACAGATGGACATGGAGAGTGTCATAATCAGGTGAAGTAGGTCAGACTGAGAAAAACAAGTAGCGTATGATAACACATATATGTGGACTCTTAAAAATGCTACAAAAGAACTTACTTACAAAACAGAAATAAACTCACAGGCATAGGAAACAAGCTTATGGTTACCAAAGGGGAAAGGTGGGGAGGAATAAATTAGAAGTTTGGGGTAAACAGATACATACCACTATATATATAAAATAGATAACCAACAATGACCTACTGTTTAACACAGGAAACTATCAGTATCTTTTTCTAAAACTTTATTTTATATTTGAGTACAGCCAGTTAACAATACTGTAATAGTTTCAGGTGGGCAGCAAAGGGACTCAGTTGTACATATACATGTATCCATTCTCACACAGTATCTTTTAATAACCTATAATGGAAAAGAATCAGAAAAAGAATATATATATATATGTGTGTGTGTGTGTGTGTGTGTGTGTATACATATATATACATATGTACATACACACACATTTTAAATTAATAAAACATTGTAAATCAACTATACTTCAGTAAAAAAAATTTTTTTAATTATATGACTTGCCTCATACCTCAAAGAAGGGCTAAGCTCCACAGCTATTTCTCAGTACTTTCTCTGTTGCTCTAGCTGTAAGTAGGTGCTAACCCTTGCTACCTAATTACCCTTCGGTCCGATCATCTTTCCCCCAGAATTCCTATTCACCATCTCCCAGTGAAGAGTGAAATACGGTGGCCCTGTCTCTGGAATTTAGACTTATGAATTCTCCCATTTCCTCCCTGATCCTCTAAAATTCCCACCTCCTTCCCTATTCTGGGTCTTCAGTCCCTATAGAGGGCTCTGCCAGGGATTCCCAAGGGAGCAGTGGTCCCCTACATTCAGGAGCCCAACCCAAGCAGACCAGAACACTTCCTGCCAGGAGATTACCCAGAGAGACCCAGCCCTTCATCTTTGCTCTGAGTTCACAGTCAGCAGAAAGCACCTGCAATTCTTCAGCTTCTCTTACACGTATATTCCTTCGCATTGGCTGGGCTCACAGCTCCAGCTGATGGAAGCAAATCAGGGACTTGATAAGTTAGGAGACACAGGTGGAAACCCCCGCTGCCAGGGGAAGCAGAGGGGAGGGCTGACTTCACTTATTCCTAGCAGTCTCATGCCTGTTGTTCAAAAAAAAGGTGGGGCACATCTTTATTTTCCCCCATAATATATCTGATGGATGTTCAAATTCCGATATAGGCAAAGTAAAAACGTTTCTTTGATCTCCTTCCCACAGGTATCTATAGTTAGCAGTTTAATGTGTCCTTCCAGACTTTAAAGACTTTTTCTTAGATAAAAAGATTATACTACATATATCATCTTATAATTTATGTTTTTCACTTAAATGTAAGACATTAAGATTGTTTCCCATTTTTAATTGGTAATCTGTCCAAAAATGTAATTAATACTGAAAATTACCAGATGAATGTTCATTTCGAATAATGGTAACACACACTGTAGTCAAGGTTTCCTTTTTTTCCTGCATTTTTTTCTCTCAATATAAAAACCATTTTATTGTCTCAAAAAAATAAAATTAAGAATATTTTAAAAGTTTCCAAATTTTCAATATTATAAACAACATAGCAATGGATATCTTCATTCATACATCTTCCACACTATTCCTGTTTGTTTGTTTGTTTTTAAGTCATTTCCTGGAAATGTGATTTCTTGGTCAAAGGGACTCATTTGTTTAACATTCTTGATTCACATTTCTCAGTCCTCTAAGTCTATTTCTCAATTTGTCAACCCACCAGCAGGATGTGAAAATGCCAGGTTTTCTACATCCTTGGCTTACAAATAAAGATACAGCATCAGGATTATTTTTAACTTTTTATTTTTAAATAACTGCAGCCTTACAGAAAAGCTGTAAAATTGGCAGAGAGTTCTCATAGGCCCTTCACCCAACTTTAAATGTTAACATCTTATATAACCAAAGTACGATGAGCCAAGCCAGGAAATAATACTGTTGCAATGCCATCAACTAATGCACAAACTTTATTTAGATTTTTACCAGTTTTTCACCAATGTCTTTTCTCTGTTCCAGAGTCCCATCTGGGAATCGCACATTACATTTAGTTGTCATAGCTCTTCAGTCCTGTCCAGTATGTACGAATTCCACTGTCTTTCTTTGCTTTTCATCACACTTTTAAAGCAGTCTGGTCACTTACTGGGTAGAAAGTCCCTTGGTTGGGATTTGTTGATTTCTCCCGTGATCGCATGGAGGTTCTGCATTAGAGGTAAGAAGGCTACAGAGACAATAGTGCGTCCTTCTCAGGACATTGTGTCAAGTGATTTAAGATGCTGTGATGTCTAACTTACTGGTAATATGAAAGAAAGTGAAGTCGCTCAGTCACGTCTGACTCTTTGCGACCCCATGGACTATAGCCTACCAGGCTCCTCTGTCCATGGGATTTTCCAGGCAACAGTACTGGAGTAGGTTGCCATTTCCTTCTCCAGGGGATCTTCCCAACCCAAGGGTCGAACCCATGTCTCCCACATTGCAGGCAGACGCTTTACTGTCTGAGCCACCGAACCTGGTTCATTTGGTTAATATGGGTGTCTGCCAGCTTTCTCTGCTGTAAAGTTACTATTCATCCCTTTGTGATTAATAATGTCTTGGAGGAGATAATGTCATTGAGATTAGGCAAATATCCTCCTCAAACTTTGGCCCACTTGTCTTAGTACCCATCTGTGTGTCTTGTCAGATGCAGCATCTTTTAAAATAAAACTTAAAAGTAGACAAAGCATTCCTGATTAAATAAGCAGTAGCTAGTGAGATTGGTAAATTAACTTGGAATCTATACCAGAGGGGTGGGTATAAGCATGTGTACCCACCCTAGAGGATGTTTTCTTTATGATGAGCACTGCAGCATGACCTACCACAGGTGGACCAGTAATCTGCCAGTCTCATGCATGTGGGACTTCCTTGGTGACTCAGTGGTAAAGAATCTGCCTGCCAATGCAGCAGACAAGGGTTCAACCCCTGGGTCAGGAAGATCCCCTAGAGAAGGAAATTGCAACCCACGCCAGTATTCTCACCTGGGAAATCCCACGGACAGAGGAGCTCAGCAGGCTACAATACATGGGGTCACAGAGTCAGACATGACTGAGCAACTAAACAACCCATGCACGTGGAAAATGGCTTGGAAGACAAAGCATTCCACAGTCTCTCTCTCTCTTTTACTCACTCTCTTTTGCTCTCTCTTTCCCTTTCTTCCATTTGTTAGCAGGGTCACCCTAGGCAAATTACTTTCGCCTGCTCAGTGCCTCAGTCTCACTATCTGTAAAATAGGAATGGTAGCAGTACCTACCTCATAGGGCTGTTGGTAGGATTCAATGAGCTAATGACTGTATCATCTGGCACAGAATTAGTACTGAATGCACAATAGCGACCATTAGTATTGTGTAGCTTATCTGGTTGTTCCTGGCTGCTCTTAAGGAATTTCTCCTCTGCCTTCTGGGTGTCTCTGTCATATTAGCGACCATCCAGCAAAACCCTCTTGTATCACAGAAGCAGAAACTGCTATTCCAAGAAGGTGAGTGATCGTGGGGAGATGATTAAAGGTGTAGGTTTCCTGGTTCACGTGTCATTACCTTTTCCAGTGATGAATACCAAATAGCAACACAATTCAAACGAGACACTTCACAGACCCCCACCTTCCATCTGCCCTAGTTAGGACTGTTTTTGTGGGATTGACAGAGGCCCAACTCAACAAGCTTAAGCAAAAAGGGAGAAGGCTCAATTTACTGAAACAATCTATAGGCATGCAAGCTTCAGGCATGGTTAGATCCAGAGGCTAAAGTGAAATAATTAGAGCTTGAGATCTTTCTTTTATATAGGATCTCTAACCTTACTTCTTCCCAGATACAACTTCAGCAGACAGAGAGAACATCTTTGCCACAGCCCAATAAGTCCAGGAATGAAATCTGGGTAACCTGGCATGATAAGCTATGACCAGACCTGCCTGCTGACAAGTCCCAAATGAAAATCTCCTAGGTCTACAGCAAAGATGCAGATAAGAGGATATTGCCCCAGGCTGAGTTCAAGGCCTAGAACCTCAGAGCTTGACCATGTGGTTTCTGAGTCAGAGAAGCTGCCTCATATATAATCAATATTGTGCCTAGGTGCTGACATGATGGAATATAAAAGACACAATTCAAACAAGATACTTCAAAAAGACAATGACTCTCTATTCTTCCCACCTTTGACATAGCAGACATCCGACTGTGCTGAGACAACCAAAGGTCACAGAGACCTCAATGAGATAATGACTCACATTCACCACCTACAGGCCTCTAGCCTTTATATCCTTCATATTGTTTATCCACTGCTTTAGTAGTAAAACATAAAAAGTAAAAGCCACCAAGTCCAAAGGACTTGCCCATCTTCAAACCTGGACTAAACTTTGTGGTCCAGTCTAACACACCTAGGTCATTTGCTGTCTGCTGAACCAGCTAGTGAGGCCAGAGGGATGGAGTGCTCTGCTAATCCCCTGGACTAGGGAGATGGTGTCCATCCTATTTGAACCACTAGAACTAAGAGTGGGGTTTTCCCAAAGAAAACAAGGATGATGGATGCTGGAACAACAAAAAATGACAGATTACAGCATTCCATTTGTGCTAAAAGAACCAATTTGGGGGGCTCATTCCTGTCTCCAATTCCACACTCAAGGAGGTTGTCTCTCTCAAAAGATCCTAATTATCATCCTCATTACCATTTCCAATACTTACCTTGTAGGGGCATTCAGCTGGGTTGCTCAGAAACACATCTGCCAGACAGATCCTCTGGCACTCAGGAGATCTGGACTGAGGCCAACTGTGCTGATGCAGACCAAACTAATTCTGATCAGTTGTTGATGATCTCTAGTGCTGTGTATCCAGATCTGAGCTCAGAGTGGAAGAGTGTCATAGTTGATTAGTGATGTCTGTCCTGGACATGAGCAAGAAGGATAGGAACATGTTTGCAATGTGTATCTTATCATAAAATATCTCAATGATACTGTCCTGCTTGCATATGCTAAAATCCAGGTCAAGGCAATAAACTTTGGAGCACACATTGTACATACAAAATAAAGCTTTGAATACAAGCTTTGTCCTATCGAGATTACTTCTAACTGGGAAGACTGGACATTTAGGAAAGCATTTGGACGTCATAGACTCTCAGCCTCAGATATTCCCAGTGACTCCTGCCCACTTCTCCCAGGTCTTCAGTTGCAAGGAACATCTACAGCCCCGATTGAGAAGATATCTCTGCTCTTGTCTATGGACTCGGGATCCCTTTATTGAGTGGCCCCCAACCTTTTTGGTACCAGGGACCAGTTTCATGGAAGATAGTTTTTCCACATACTGGGTGGGGAGGGGTATGGGATGTTTCAAGTGCATTACATTTATCGTGCACTTTGTTTCTCTTATTATTACACCAGCTTTCCCTCAGATCATCAGATAGTAAATCCCGGAAGCTGGGGACCCCACTTTATAAGGCATGCTGTGTGTGTGCTAAATCGCTTCAGTAGTGTCTGACTCTTTGCGAACCTATGGACTGTAGCCCGTGAGGCATTAACCCTTACAAAGCCTCAGATAGACTCCCTTCTTGATGTAATCAGAAGACAGAAGAGCACTGACAAAGAGAGAACACTGCGCATCCAGAACACAGGCCCCTTTGTGAATAAACCTTTAGGACGGGCACATTGAGTGCCTCCGTTGTTCATGCCAATGCCCAGAACAGGAGCTACTCATGGAGAAAGGCTCCTGAATGGTACCAACACACGCACACCAGTGGAGAAGAGCTTGTTGGGTACCACTGATGATCCCATGATGCACAGGAGTCATCTGGGGATCTTGTTCAACTGCTGAGCCTCATTCAAGAGATAGGCAGCGGGGCCAGAGATGCTGCAGGTCTAAGAGGTTTCCAGTGATCTTGGCTCCAGAGGTTTCCAGAGGATGCCAATGGTCTTGGCTCACTTTGGAGAGCAAGGGTCTGGGTAGTGGGAATGCTATGGGAAGACAGAGAAGAGGGCTAGGGAGACGAGAAAGCACACTGTGTAGAACAAGAGTAGGAAAGGAAATGAGTGATGTTCTAAACATCTGCATGAAAGCACCAGCCTAAAGCCTGATACGTGGTTAAAAATTAAATTAAAAGTTCCCATCTTCCTTCTCCCTTTAATCCTTCTACTTTAGAAGTAAGGTAGAATTTTTGTTTCCACCCACTCCAGTATTCCTGCCAGGAGAGTTCCATGGACAGAAGAGCCTGGTGGGCTACAGTCCATAGGGGCGCAAAGAATCAAACACGACTGAGCGACTGACACTTTCACTTTTCACCTCCCACCCAACCCAACCCACACACACAGACACTTTCAAATGGGGAAACTGAAAGATAAGTAACTGGTCACAAGTTACACTCTGGGTAAAGATTCAAGCCAGAAACCCAGACACCAGCCCCTGCCTGCCTATACCCACTCCTCCGCATTGCAACATGGAACCCAGAAAGGGACCTCGAGAAGACTTGGGGGCGTGTGCAGAACCAGCTTAAGGGCCCTCGTCCAAAGGCCTCCAGTTTCTCAAATAATAAGGCCAGTTGGAAGCTGTTAACACAGACGGGAACCAGCCAACAGCAGGTGAAAGGCCGCCCAACCCAGCAGCGCTGTTCTAAGCCACAGCGCACTGCTGGCTTCCTCTCTCCAATTTCCAGGCCCGATCCCCAGATGCACCTGCCAGCAAACAAGCAGCAGCCACAGGGGAGACCCAGGTCTGCCCCACTCTGCTCCGGCTTCCATGTTCTCCCGTTTCCTGGAGCCTCTTGGGAGCACAGTTTCTCCAGGTTAATATATGGTGCTAACGAGGGGGAGCCGGCGGGGAAAGGCAAGGTCTATTTGATCCGGGGCTTGGAATGAAGCCAGGGTCCCTCTGGCCATAGAGTCTCTCTCCTTCCAGGTTAGTGGGAGATTAAGATGTATAGTCTGCAAATGGACTAACCTTTTCCAGGCCTCTTTAATGAGGCTTCCCATAATAGGGCCATTCCTCTTTCTTGCGTATGTGTACACATTCACACACACATACACATACACATTCCTTAACATAACCCATATGGAAATAAAAAATCTCTCCCTGGCTCTAGTTTTTAAGTGGATGCTATAATGGGCAACACTTTTTTTTTTTCTTCAAATGAAAACTCATGGTTCAACAACACGCCTTTCCAGTGACTTAAGAAGGTAGTTTCAGCCAACTGGCTAGGCCCCTCTTAGAGCTCAGCTTTATGGATAGTGCGCAATTGACTAGTCCGACAGTTCCAATACTTTGGATACCTGATGTGAAAGAGCCGATCATTGGAAAAGACCCTGATGCTGGGAAAGAGTGAAGGCGGGAGGAGAAGGGGGTGACAGAGGATTAGATGGTTGGATGGCATCATTGACTCAGTGGACACGAGTTTGAGCAAACTCCAGGAGGTAGCGGAGGACAGGGAAGCCTGGAGTGCTGCAGTCCATGGGGTCACAAAGAGTCGGACAATACTGAGCAACCGAACAACAACGACAGTTCCCCTGGGGCTAGGGGGAACCCAGCACAAAGTATGGTAAAGTTCCTGAGAAACATACTCAGTCCTGGGACTCTTTCTGGATGAAACACCATGAGCAGCTTCTAACCCTAGGTCCCTACAGTAAAGGAACATTATTATGTTCTCTATCATTCATTGAAGTTCCCTGATGGCTCTGGCAGTAAAGAATCCACCTGCAATGTGGGAGACCTGGGTTCAATCCCTGGGTTGGGAAGATCCCCCAGGGAAGGAATGGCAACCCACTCCAGTATTCTTGTCTGCAGAATCCCAAAGACGCTTGGCAGGCTAGAGTCCATGGGGTTGCAAAAGAGTCAGACATAACTTAGTGACTAAATAATACCAACTATTATCCACATCAGGGCTGCGGGCAGGAACTCTCTGGAGAGTTTCAATTCCATCTCAGATCAGAGGATCTTCTAACCTTAAACTTCTCAGCGAGCAGGGGCATTCTCAGGCCTGTCTCAGACACGTGAGCTTCTGAACTCAGATGTCAAAGTGAGCAGTGTCTCAAAGTTAAATTGTCTGACTGCAGAGTAATAAAACTAGATATTACTTTATTTTTTAAAACTCTGGCCACTTAGAAATTTAAAGGCACATCCCAAACAGCTTGAGACAAAGAGGAAATCAAACCCAACAATTACAGCAAAGGAAATAACAATAATGAGAATACTGTGTATTTTAAAAATCACACGGGAAATACCCAAGGCTGTAATCAGAAGTGCAAGTCATAGTATTAAATGCTACTGTTATTGTATTTTAAAGGATACAAATAAATGAGCTGAGCATCAACTCAGGAAGTTAGAAAAGACAAAAGAACAATAGGGAAAAAATACAAATAATTATTAACAAAGAGAAAAGGAGAAATATGTGAGTTTAGATTTTTTTTAATCCAGAGCAAAGATACAAAACTCTGAGGGGCTAATCAAGAAAAATAAATAAGCAAGATACATATAATTAGGAGGAAGAGAGTTGGTGGAATAACCACAGTGATGGCAAAGATTAAAAATAGCAAAGCCTCTTAGTCATGTGCAAAAATGTTTGCAGCATGTGCAAGGTTCATGTTTTATTTATTAAAATAGTTATTAATATTCCTATATAAAGCATACTTGAAAATGAATTTTAAAGCTGTATGATAGAAAAATGAGCAAAGGGCATAAATAAGCAACTCAGAACAGAATGAATACATATAGGCAACGGACATACCAGAAAATGCCCAGCCACACTGTAAATCAAAGAAGGAAACATGCAAATAACTGTGATGCCATCTTTCCCGCTATCAAATTAGCAAAGTTTTGTTTCTGAGGTGGTTCCTACTGTAAACGGCTACATCAGTGAGAACAGAGATGAGCTGAGCCAGGTGGTCTCCCATCCAGGTAAGAGTAATGTAAATTACTGAAAGACTCCTCGGAAACATTCCAGGTGAGTGTTTGGCAATCTCCTTTAGATGGAAAGGTTTCAATCATAACTCTCCTTTACAACTGCTTACAAAACAAGACCTGATTCCTGCACATTTGGAGTTTCCAAGATACCAAAAGAGTCAAATTTATGGTGCCCAAGGATGAGATCAACAGTAAAGAACTCACCTGCCAATGCAGGAGACCTAAGAGATGCAAGTTTGAAGCCTGGGTCAGGAAGATCCCCTGAAGAAGAAAATGGTAACCCACTCCAGTATTCTTGTCTGGAGAATCCCATGGACAGAAGAGCCTGGCGGGCTATAGTCCCTGGGGTCGAGAAGAGTCAGACACGACTGAAGCGACTTAGCACGTGTGCACGCAAAAATGAGATCAAGCCAAGAGGAGAATGCCTGGCTCCGGGATCCTGTTCTGCCACCAGCAACCTAGATGACCTTGACAATTCTTTTAATTTCTCCCAAACTCTACTTTATCACCTAAGTAATGCAGGAGCTAAATTTGACCTCTAAAAGCTTTCCCTCCCCCAGTCAATGCTGACATATTGTTTCATTTTCTTCTCAGCGCCAGGATCTTCTTGGTATGTTTAAGATGGGCATTTCTGCATAAGAGGCAAAAGAAAGAATAATGGAATGAGAGTCAAGAAAAATGGACATAAGTAAATTTTGTTTAAAAATTAATATAATATCTATAAGGGAACTATTTTATTATCAAAGTAAATGATTGTTCAGAATCATAAAACACATTTAATCAATAAAACTTTAGTTCTATATGCATTTATAGAAAAAAGTAAAAAAAAAATTGGAATTTTAAAATATTTCCTATATCAAATGTTTATAAAAGATTTGGTTACAAAGCTTAAATCTTTTAAATTTATGGGAGATGTAACTTACAGGCAAACAGAAATATAAAGTTGTCAAACAGAAAAAAAAAGAAAAATGGACTAACCATCCACAAAAGACAGTTTCTAACCTTTCCTCTGCTTCACTTCCTGCATTTCTTAAATGGGCTATAATGCTTTTGTATGTTAAAGCTCTCAATAAATATTTGCTGAATCCAAAGAATCAATAAAAGATATAGAAAGCTTATTTCTGTAAGTTTTTTTTCTTACTGATCTCCAAATCACTGGAAGAATATAATAAAATTTATATTTTGTTGTTGTTTTTCAGTTGCTAAGTCGTCTCCAACTCTTCGCGACCCCATGGACTGCAGCACACCAGGCTTACCTGTCCTTTACTACTTCCTAGAGTTTGCTCCAACTCACGTCCATTGAGTCAGTGATGCTATCTAACCATCTCATCCTCTGCTGACCCCTTCTCCTTTTGCCTTCACTCTTTCCCAGCACCAGGGTTTTTTCCAATGAGCTGGCTCTTCGCATCAGGTGGCCAAAAAGTACTGGAGCTTCATCTTCAGCATCAGTCCTTCCAATGAATATTCAGAGTTGATTTCCTTTAGGACTGACTGGTTTGATCTCCTTGCAGTCCAAGGGACTCTCAAGAGTCTTCTCCAACACCACAGATCAAAAACATCAATTCTTTGGCACTCAGCCTTCTTTACGTACATACTGATAAGTTGATGAGGGTCCCTCAGAAAGAAATTGTGAGTCAAGGAAGGATACACATGGACTCTATATCTTTGCTCTGTTACTTATCAGTGGCAAAAGCAGAAAAAAACACCAGTCAACGTGACCAGATAATCCAGAGCACCTAGTCATTCCAGAGGGGAGAAAATCTAGTCAAGCCAGTTGCAGGTGATTCTTCAAAGGTGAGAGTTACATGGCCAGTGCAGTCAGCCACGTGGACTCAACCGTGTCCATCCACTCATCCACTGTCGTTCTCAGCCCCTTGGTCAGGATGAGAGGAACTGGCATGGGTAGAGCCACATTCTGGGTATAGCCACCACACCACTTGACTCTGTGAGAATATAGACTAAAGCCAAGTCACAAAGCAGGCCAGCTCAAGTTGGATTCAGCCGTCAGGACAACCCATCACATGCGTATCACAACTCTCCACGCTTCACCAACAACAGACATCATCAATCTTCCCTCCTGTGCCCAGAGGGGACCTCAGAATCCTTCACGGCACTGAACCTTCCAGCCCACCAGAACTACCTGAGGAGAGTCATCACACAGGAAAAAGTGTATCTGTGGTTTCCGGTTCAGCAAATACCTCATGTTTCAATAATGGGGACTATGAGCTGGGTTGTGTCCTCCAAAAATTCATACAGTGTTTTCTAAAGCCCCAGTGTGTCACCCCAGGATGCGACAGCATTTGAAGACAGAATCTTTGCACAGGTGGTTAGGGTAAAATGAGGTCACCTGGATGAGTCCTAATCTCATATGACTGAATCATCTTAAGAATAAATTAGGACACAGACATACACAGAAGGAAGACCATGTCCTCACACAGGGAGAAGACAGCCATCTACAAGCCAAGGAGAGAGGCCTCATAAGAAACCAACCCTGTTGTCATCTTGATCTTGGATTTTTGGCCTCCAGCACCATAAGAAATGAGATGGTTGGATGGCATCACCAATTCAATGGACATGAATTTGAGTAAACTCCGGGAGTTGGTGATGGACAGGGAGGCCTGGCGTGCTGCAGTCCGTGGGGTCGCAAAGAGGCGTCGGACATGACTGAGGGATGGAAATGAACTGAACTGAACCATAAGAAAATTAATTTCTGTTGTTTAAGCCACCCAGTGGGTGGTATTTCGTCATGGCAGCCTCAACAAACTAATACAGTGGATGTGCTGATAATTTGTTAGGTGAAAAATTACGTTACAAAAGAGTACATAAAATATCAGTTTTATGTAATTAAAGGTACATCTGTGTGTATGCAAAAGAGAGAGTGTACACTCCAAAAGGAAAATGGAACGTTATAGACCAAAGAGTTCACAGTGATTCTTTCTAGATGGTGGTACTACAGGGGATTTGAGGGAGCAAAGATGTGATTTCTTGCTCCTGCTAACCAGTGCTGCCTTTTCAGTGGCCATGTATTAACTGTAGCTTCCCTGGCAACTCAGCAGTAAAGAATCCGTCTGCAACGCAGGAGATGTGGGTTCAATCCCTGGGTTGGGAAGATCCCCAGGAGAAGGAAATGACAACTCACTCCAGTATTCTTGCCTGGGAAATCCCATGGACAGAGGAGACTGGCAGGCTACAGTCCATGGGGTCACAAAAGAGTCGGACACTACTTATTGACTAAACGACAACAATGAAATATTTATACCAGTGTACACATATCCAGCAGCAGCAGCAGCAACACATATCCAATAGTTATAAAAGCTAACCCAGAGGTGATACTGTGCGTCAGGCACTTGCTGTTTTATTTGTTTGAATTCATTTATCCTCACAATCACCCCGACCAGGTAGGGACATTTTTTATCTCCATTTTCCAGATGAGGAAACTGAGGCACAGAGATTAAGTGACTGCCCAAGATGATAAAGTTGACACATGGCAGAGTTAGCCTTCAAACCAGGTGGTCTTGTTTCACATCTGAGCACCCCAGCCTCCCCATCACTGGCCAACTCACTGCTTTCCTGAGAGTTTATCTGAACACAGTTTTGTTTAGTACAGCATGATATGATACAAGCGTACATGAACACACACACACACACACACACACACACACACACACACACACACCAGTCAAGCACATTTAGCTGTGCTTCATGGCTCAGCAAATTACCTAAGTCCTTTCCATTTAAGGCACGCAATTCAGTTGGGTTCAAGACCCCACACCTGAGAGGGTACACCCTTCTTGTAAACCTCAGGAGGAAGACCGGAGAAGCTCCATAAGTTCCAGGGTGGGGCGGTGACCCTTATGCTCTTGGACGGAAGGTAGGGTAAGCAACCTATTCATATTTTATAAGTTTGTTTAATGGAGCCTTATTTTGGAGGTTTATGTATTTTTAAAGACCATACAGCTTAGACTGATGGAGATGCGATGCTGATTCTCCTCTGAAAGCCAGAAAGCTAGAGAAAGCTTAGCTCTTCTGGGCCCAAGGAAGGACAGGGAATAGTCGCAAATGGATAAATGCCCATCAGAAGGAAACTGGTTAAATAAATTATGTTCATCCCCATAATGGAATGTATGCAGCTGTTAAAAAGAAAGAGCTCAGGCTATAGGTCCTGTCAAGGAAGGGTGTTCGTGATATACAGCTAAGGAAAAAAGACAAGCTGCAAACCACTGGGGATAATATGACGCTATCTGGTGATAGGAAATTGTGATGGGTGTGTTGTGCTTGCGTAATAATCGCTAAGGATATGGACCCTGGTCGAATCAACTGGAATTTACATCCCAATTCTATTACTTCCTAGCTGTGTGACCCTCGATTTTCTTAACCTCTCTGAGCACCAGATCCTTCACCTGTAAAATAGAGAAATCGTACTACCCATCCAATCCATGATGTGGTGTGAGGGTGAAATGAGAGATGGATGGAAGGGATTTACATTGGCTTGGCACACGAAGCACTGAAAAAGTGCTTCTAAGATTATGATGATGATATTTAGAAGGTCCATAAGGAAACCTAGCAAATTTTTCATAGTGTTCACCCCTGGAAAACAGTATCGAATAGAGCAAGGCTCTTTCTTACTGTTTACATCGCACATTGTAATTCTATCATATTTGAATTTCTATCATGTATATATTTGACTTTCCTCATTAAAATACAATAAAGTGGAGTTTTGTTTATTAATGAATAAAGCTGATTGCTCTCCTGAAAGAAATCATAGGACTCCTGAAGTTTCCAATAGGCTCATTCCTGGTTAGCTGCTCATGTTACAGCTGCAGTCCTGGGACAAGTCTTCTCTGTGAGGTAGAGAATAAGAGTGAGTCTTCCTGAATTGCTTAGGTGGGAATCAACAAAGTCATTTGCAAACTCCCAAGACATACACGTTGGCAATAAAATCTGCCCTAACTTGATTGCTACAGTCCCCTTATTTCAGTTCAATTCAAGCGCTCTAAACAGATAAAGCTGAGCCAAGTGAGCAAACCTACCAAAATGCAGGGGCTTTGAGAAGAAATCAAATAGCAGCAATAATTTCTCAAATCCTTAAAAGTGTCAGGCATGATGCTAGATACTTCTGTACCATCTCATGTCATCTCTCATAGAAACCCTTTATGGTAAGTACTGACTGATCCCCTGTTTTACAAATGACACAGTAAAGGCTCAGAGAGTTGAAGACACTTGCTCAAGGACACACATCTGAGAACATCAAAGCCAGAATTTAATTTGATGCCAACCTGGACACAAAAAGAAATGGCCTTCCCTGGTGGCTCAGACAGTAAAGCGTCTGTCTACAATGCGGGAAACCTGGGTTCAAGTCCTGGGTTGGGAAGATCCCCTGGAGAAGGAAATGGCAATCCACTCCAGTACTCTTGCCTGGAAAATCCCATGGACAGAGGCGCCTGGTAGGCTACAGTCTATGCGGTCGCAAAGAGTCAGACACGAACGACTGAGCAACTTCATTTTCACTTTTGGCCACAAAATCTAAGCCTTCCATGGTCCACAACCTGTGTACTCTGTCAGAGGGAAAATGGATGGACTCTTACATGGTCAGTTAAGACCTAGACACCCTCTACTATATAAATAATACCAAAGATGAGTATAAAATACTTCATGTTCACAAACTCTCTTGAAACTTTATGCCAGCTCAAATTCATTGATTCTGGGATCCCGTTCGGTTTTGTTTTGTGTCATGGTGATAAGTGTTTTGCAAGCAAAGAGTTTGAAGTTCTAGTGATTTTAGAAAGTTCTATTGGTTTTGTTGAGCACATTTCCTTATTGCAAGACTTGTCGAAATCATTGCTGTGCCAAGTATGTTTGATTACCTAAGAAGGCACGACTGAGTACAGTGCTACCCAGACTTACTGGTCACAGAACACTTGAAACCCTTTTCCTTACAAAGCATCTCCCAGAGCAGAATTCACTTTGGAAAATGCTATCCCAAACCAGACATGCCTTCTTTTTTTCTTGCTTGCTTTTCCAAGCATGTTAAAAACACAGAAAAGTTTTAAAACATTTAAATCTAAACCCCAAAGAAAAATGATACATGGCTCTTCTCATATCATCCCTGTGCCTTCAAAGATCCTGTGCCCAAGATCCTTAGACATACATCTGAATATAAGAGAACTCCAAATGTAATGTAACCCCACCTGTAAGATGAGCCTATGCTTCTCCCAACAGGAAAATCTAAAACTAATTTTTAATTATATTAAAATTAAATTATTAAATTTTTAATAATTAAAATGTAATTATACCTTTAACTTAATTGTATGCATTTGGGCTTATATATATACACACATAGGCTTCTCAGGTGGCTCAGTGGTAAAGAATCCATGTACCAATGTAGGAGATGCAAGAGATGTGGGTTCAATCCCTGGGTCAGGAAGATCCCCTGAAGTAGGACATGGCAACCCACTCTAGTATTCTTGCCTGTAAAGTCCCATCAACAGAGGAACCTGGTGGGCCATAATTCATGGAGTCGCAGAGTTGGACATGACTGAGAGATTGAGCATGCATACACGCACATTTATTTATATATATATAATTATATATAATATATATTATATATATAACATATATTATAAATTATATATGTTATATATATAATATATATATATGCTGCTTAGTTGCTTCAGTCGTGTCCAACTCTGTGTGACCCTATGGACTGTAGCCCACCAGGCTCCTCTGTCCATGGAATTCTCTAGGCAAGAATACTGGAGTGGGTTGCCTTGCCCTCCTCCAGGAGATCTTCCTGACCCAGGGATCAAACCCAGGTATCCTGCATTGGCAGGCAGATTCTTTACCACTGAGCCACCAGGGAGGCCTATATATATATATATATATATATATATATATATATATATATATATATTATACACACACAGACATAAACATATGTATATAACTTGACTTTACAACTTTTAAGGATTAGATGGAGTCAAACGTTCATACTTATCATATGTAATTATTGAGTTTGAGATATACTTTTTAATAACACGTAATGTCAAATAATGTTGATGTAGACAAGCTACTTTCTCCCACTCTCTCATACCATGAAACATTTTCATTCAAGCTCTTTGCCTGCATCTTTGTCTTAAGAAAGTCCCTTTTAGTGCTTCCCTGGTGGCCCAGTGGTAAAGAATCTGCCTGCCAATGCAGGAGACACAGGTTCGATCCCTGGTCTGGAGAGATCCCCCATGCAGCAGAGCAATTAAGCCCAGGCGCCACGCCTCCTGAGCCTGTGCTCTGGAGCCTGGGAGCCACAGCTACTGAGCCCGTGAGCCACGACTCCTGGAGCCCGCATGCCCTAGAGCCTGTGCTCTGCCACAAGAGAAGCCAAAGCCCCAAGAAGCCTAAACACCACGCCTAGAGCTGCTTGCCGCAACCAGAGAAAAGCCTATGCAGCAACAAAGACCCAGCACAGTAAAAAATAAACTTTTTTTTCAGTAACCATTCTCTTTTTAAAAAAATTAAAAAAAAGCCCCTTCGTGTACCATCTCACACAGTGTTCAGCTAAATCACATTCACTTCAGCCCAAGTCATTTAGAATCGCAGCCACTTTAAACCTGTGCCACGTGCAATCCCTGGAAATGTTACTCCAGACCATAAGTACTGGTACAGATAACATGGCGACAGTCAGGACAGTTGTGTTTCGCCCTCATTCATCTTGTAGGTGTCTCGACACGACCTCTATGATACCACTGCTTCCAGGGTTGTTTGTAAAGTCAGCTTTGGAATGCTGGTTTACACGGACATCAAACACTGGCATCCCTGAGTCATAGCTCCTAGAATTGCTGTTACATCTCTTTGGTTCTGACAGGTGAATGCTGGAATCTTCCAAAGACCCAGCTTTGGTGTCCAAGTCATTCGTAAACAGGGCTTTGCTAGTCTAAATAAAATCGCTGCAGGAGTGTCCCGTCATGTGACACACTTCGCAAGGACCTAAGTGTCTGCGGCGTTTTCTCTGCTACAGTGTCGATATGGGAAGAACCTCTCATGTTATAGTTGGGCAGGTGCCGTGGATACAGAGGAAGTTGTTGTTTTAGTCACTAAGTTGTGTCTGACCCTTTGCAACTCCACGGACTTCGCCCGCCAGGCTCCTCTGTCCATTCTTGCCTCTGGGATTCCCCAGGCAAGAATACTGGAATGGGTTGCCATACCCTCCCCCAGGGGATCTTCCCAACCCAGGGACTGAACTTTCATCTGTTGCACTGGCAGGCAGATTCTTTACTGCTGAGGCACATGGGAAGCCCTGTATACAGGAAAGACCTCCCCTCTAAATGGAAGGCTGTGCTGTGTCAGCAATGAGCGGCTTAAGCACAAGCTATGCACCCCAGCTTGAGGAGGAGTCAGGCCAGATCTGGCATGGGCCTCCTTCTGCCCAGGACCAGGAAGAGTGAGGGCAACAGAGGAAAAATTATTGACCTAGGGAGAGCATTCAATTGCAACCTCATGAGTAAATGGGCCATTTATCCCCCAGTCCGGAGCTCCTTGAAAAGGTGACCGTCCATCACTCCCTTGTCCGAGCTGCCCCTTGATGAGCTGTTCTATCAATGGGCTAATTTAGCTGATTACAGAGGAATTTGAGAGGAACGGGCTGCCAGAGCCTGGGTCTGGGCCAGCAGTGCATTAAGTCCGCCAGTGTCTCCATCAGCCCCCACTGGGGACCGATAGGGGCGTCTTATTCCTGAAAACATGTCCCATCTGATGGGCTTTCTTTAAATTCAGCTCCAGCTTATCAGGTGCTAGGTGGAAACCCTGCTGCTACAGGGCATGGATTGTTCTGTCCTCCAAGTCCTTGATGGGGTAGGACAGCCTCTGGGACCAATGCCAGGCTATTCTCGGCTGCTGGTCAGCAGCGTGTCAACGCCCAGCTCCATAGGATGGGAGTGCAGGGAGAGATGCAGAGGCCCAGGCTGGACTGTCCTTGCTCCTTTATCCCTCTGACTTTTTACAGCACACAAGGTTTAGAAAATGCCCCCACCATCCTCCAACACAGGAGGAACTAAACTCACACACAGGAGGAACAGGGGCAAACCACGCTGGGAATCTCTCCATTCCTTCCAAAAGGGATCACCTGCAATCGCCTCTAAAATTTCCTACCATTCCCATCTTTGAATTAAAGTATTGCCCTATCCAAATATTCCACTTAAAATATGGAGTTGTTAGCCATTTACACTTTAGTATGATGTAGTCCCTAATAGTTTCCCTAATGGCTCAGTTGGTAAAGAATCCACCTGCAATGCAGGAGACCCCAGTTCGATTCCTGGGTTGGGAAGATCCACTGGAGAAGGGATAGGCTACCCACTCCAGTATTCTTGGGCTTCCCTTATGGCTAAGCTGGTAAAGAATCTGCTTGCAATGTGGGAGACCTGGGTTTGACCCCTGGGTTGGGAAGATCCCCTGGAAAAGGGAAAGGCTGCCCACTCCAGTATTCTGACCTGGAGAATTCCATGGACTCTATAGTCCTTGGGGTCTCAAAGAGTCAGACACGACTGAGTGACTCACTACACTATGATTTAATCTGACCACTCTTATTTAAGGTTCAGAGAACAGGACATACAAGGATATATCCAGAAGATAGAAATCTTAGATAGTTGGAAATCTAGAAAGGAGGGCTGAGGGATGCTATATGGAAGAATATTAAGGCATTTAATTCTCTGCACAGTTGGGTCACAACAGGTTTCGATGGAGGGGGAAGTTCAGTCAGTTCTGTTCAGTCGCTCAGTTGTGCCTGACTCTTTGAGACCCCATGAATCGCAGCACGCCAGGCCTCCCTGTCCATCACCAACTCCCGGAGTTCACTCAAACTCACATCCATTGAGTCGGTGATGCCATCCAACCATCTCATCCTCTGTCGTCCCCTTCTCCTCCTGCCCCCAATCCCTCTCAGCATCAGGGTCTTTTCCAATGAGTCAACTCTTTGCATGAGGTGGCCAAAGTACTGGAGTTTCAGCTTTAGCATCATTCCTTCCAAAGAAATCCCAGGGCTGATCTCCTTCAGAATGGACTGGTTGGATCTCCTTGCAGTCCAAGGGACTCTCAAGAGTCTTCTCCAACACCACAGTTTAAAAGCATCAATTCTTCAGCACTCAGCTTTCTTCACAGTCCAACTCTCACATCCATACATGACCACTGGAAAAACAATAGCCTTGACTAGACGGACCTTTGTTGGCAAAGGGAGATACTAAAAGAGGAGGGAAAAAACACCCTAGCTCTTTGACTGAGAGGGATCCCAAATTCAGAACATCATGAACCTTCCTGCTCAAACTTCTATTTAAAGGAATAAGAGCACAGGCTCACAGAGGTAGCTATAACATGACTTGAGTATCATTCATTTCTATTAAGGAGGGTCTGAAATGACCCTCTCCCTTTTAACGGACCTTCCTATTAGGACTGTGTTGTTACACAAGTAATCACCCTTGTTTATTTCTCCAACTCAAAACCCAAGCCCTTTTGTATTATGCAGAAATCATTTGTGGCAAGTGACAGAAATATAATTGAAAAGTTCCAGTGTTAAGTAAGATGGTCAGGGTGAGTCTCACTGAGAAGGTGATACCTGAGCAAAGACTTGAGGAAGGTGGGTGAGGGGGTGAGGAGGTGGGGAGAATGGTGTTCCAGATGGGAGAAAGCAGCCAGCATCAACGTCCTGAGCAGGGAATGTGTCTGGTATAGTCAGACACGCCAAGGAATGCAGTGTGGCTGAAGAAGAGTAAGCAAGAAGCTGGACAGAGAAGAAACAAGGAATCAGATCCCATAGGAGCTTGTGACCATTCTAAGGACATAAGTGCGTGAAATGACTACCACAGCTTAGCCCAGAGAAGATTCCAAGAAGTGGAAGAGTGGGGACAAAGACAGCAATCAAGACGCTGGTGCTGATGGCAAAGATGCTAATGCTAATGGTGAAGATGCCGAGGTGGTGATGACGGCCGTGACGACCGTGACGTGATGTGATGTGGCACCCAGCCGCCCAGCGACAGCATCCTGGCTTCACACAGACATACTCTCACCTTTCTGAGCTGTGCTGAGGATTTCCAAATTAACACAGGCAATTTGCACTTTGAACCCATGCTGAGAAAACTGCTGTGTCAACACAGGGTGTTTCCTGCCACCACAAGTCTTTATCAAGTGCCTGACACCATTATCACCGAGAGGTCACCAGGTGGCACCCATTAGCAGGGCTCACACTTGTTCTGCTCGCACCTCTCTGTTCTTCATTTCCTCCTGATATCGGCAGAAATTCCCTGAATCCAACTAACCGCCCCAGTGGATATCGTGTGTTCCTCACGCATGGCCTTTTGCCCAGACCAAGTGGATCATATCACTGGGTAATAATATGTGGTGTGTGGGTCCAAATTATCTGGATGTTATTAACAATCACTGACAAGGCTCCAGGCTATCGGTATTGACATCAACTAACTGAGCGCCTGCCTCACCCTGACTCTTGACTCCTGGAAGCCATTCCAAAGTGTAACTAATCCTTCTCAGACGCCCAGTGCCCCAGCGGAGTGGTACCACAGCACTGCTTGTTCAGAAAGGAGTTTTCCCAACATTTCCAGCGCGTGGACACACACGTGGGAAGTTGTTGAGCTATCCTTTGAGAACGTCTCCTCCCCTTACCTCTGACCTGGCTACGGGTGCTCCTCCCTTCACCTACACTCGTTTCCCGGGGACTTCCCTGGCAGTCCAGTGGTTAAGCGTTCACCTCCCAAGGCAGGGGGTGTGGGTTCGACTCCTGGTCTGGGAGCTAAGAACCCACATGCCTCACAGCCAAATAAACCAAGTTATAAAGCAGAAACTATATAACAAATTCTAGAAAGATGTTAAAAATGGTCCACTTTTGGGGGGTGGTGGGAAGAACATATCTTAAAAAAATTTTTTTAAGAAATTCATTTCCCAAATCCATTGTGGCAGAAAGTCCCTTTTTGAAATTTAAACATGGAATTATCAAACTATTCGGCTTCCCAGATGGCGCAAGTGGTAAAAAATCAGCCTGCCAATGCAGGAGATGCAGGAGACGTGAGTTGGATCCCTGGGTTGGGAAGATCTCCTGGAGGAGGAAATGGCAAACCACTCCAGTATTCTTGCCTAGGAAATCCCATGGCCAGAAGAGCCTGGCGGGCTACAGTCCATAGGGCTGCAAAGAGTCAGACATGACTGAGCACATACCTACATATCAAATTATTCAGCATGTTCCAAACGCCTTTAGGAAGGTCCAGACTCTTTAGAACACTGGCAAGGCTCCCCATGACTTGGCCTCTGCCTTCCTCTCCGGCTTCATCTCCCACAAGGCTGAGAATGCAAGAGCTTCGGTACATACACTTCCCCATTGTCCAGGCCATTCAGGTCTCACGAGTCCTCCTCCTCCACGAATCCTCTGCAGAACTCCTCAGCCTGGCAGAAGCCCCTGCCCTGTGCACCTGGGTAACCAGTCCAGAATCCCACTTCGGCTCTTCCCACCTGTCCTCCTGTGTTTGGAAGACACTTTCCCATCTGCCAGGCGTCCTGTCTCATTCACCCGTGGGTCTCCATCTCTGGGGAAAGGGTCTACTCGCAGCAGATGCTCTATAACTGCCTGTTGCTTGAACAGCAGAACCAGTCGTGTGTTTAGTCAATTCCATTCTCACCTTGCCTTCTGAAACACATGCAGATGTACGGTCCACAGGACACAGTAGCAGGCTGGTTCGGCAGACCTGGGTCCAGATCTCCACTCCATAACTTATCAGCCATGACTTCGGGTAAGTCAACCTTTCTAGTCCCAGTTTTCCTCTCTAAAAGGGAAGGGTAACACTTCTTACAGCTACACGGAGGATTTTTTTTTAGTTTATGAGTTTTATTTATTTCTTTCTTTTTTGCAGTGCTTGGGTCTTCGTTACTGCATAGGCTTTTCTCTAGTTGCGGCAAGTAGGGAGTACTCTTCCTAGCGGTGCACAAGCTTCTCATTGCGGGGCCTTCTCTTGTGGCAGAGCACAAACTCTAGGTTGCGTGGGCTTCAGTAGTTGCAGTTCCCAGGCTCTAGAGCACAGGCTCAACCATTGCGGTGCATGGACTTAGTTGCTCCTCAGCATGTGGGATCTTCCCAGAACAGGGATCAAACCTGTGTCTCCTGCATTGGCAGGCAGATTCTTTACCACTGAGCCACCAGGGAAGCCCTACTGCTACTGCTACTGCTACTGCTAAGTCACTTCAGTTGTGTCCAACTCTGGGCGACCCCATAGATGGCAGCCCACCAGGCTCCACCACCCCTGGGATCCTCCAGGCAAGAACACTGGAGTGGGTTGCCATTTCTTTCTCCAATGCATGAAAGTGAAAAGTGAAAGTGAAGTCGCTCAGTCGTGTCCGACTCTTAGCGACCCTTGGACTGCAGCCTACCAGGCTCTTCCGTCCATGGGATTTTCCAGGCAAGAGTACTGGAGTGGGGTGCCATTGCGTTCTCCGGGGAAGCCCTACACTGAGGATTAAGTAGGATATTCTACTGAGTATTCAAGAAGTGCTAATAATCACTATTATTATATTCTCCATAATCGATGAAGGGGCCATCATATCCTCAAAGCTAGAGACTCTTGTCTATTTGTTCACTGATATACCCGAGGCACCTACCATGGTACCTGACACATAGTAGGTATTCAACAAAGATTAGTTGAATGAATAAACAAGCTAGTCTTGCTAGACTGAAGGAGAAATTCCCTGTATCCCTGTAATCTTTAGATTCACACATAGGATTCTCAGGGCTTCCCAAGTAGCTCAGTGGGTAAAGAAGCTGCCCGCAATGCAGGAGATGCATTCGATCCCTGGGTTGGGAAAATCCCCTGGAGGAGGGCATGGCAACCCACTCCAATGTTCTTGCCTGGAGAATCCCAGGGACAGAGGAGCCTGTCAGGCTATGGTCCATGGGGTCACAAAGAGCCAGACACAACTGAAATGACCGACAGGTACAATTAGGTGTAGAATTCTCAAGATGTCTTTTTCCTATTCCCAGAGGTTCTAGTTTGGCAGGGCATGGATGAAACCCGGAAACCCAAATTTGAATGGGTTCCTCATGATCACCCCATTCTTTATCAGTTCAGGAACCTCAGAGCTACATGATTTAAGTCTCCATCACCTCCCCCTCTTTCTCAGCTCATCCCCTGTTCCTTTCCAATTGCAGTCATCTGACAGTCCACTCTTAGTCGCAGTCATGATCATTGCGCTGGGGCTGATATTACTTGCGTCGGACACATAGACCCAGCAGAGGCTTTTAAGTGAATACTTGGTAACAGAACAATCAAGTTAAAAGAGCAGTGTGACGCAGAGCATGAAATAGGAAAGTCTCATGGCCAATTGATTTGGACCACACTTATGGGTTTGTGAAATGAATTTCATTTTCTGGACCAAATGGAAGCCCATCTTATAAATCACTGCCGCTCTTAGAGATTAATAAAGGAAACAGGCTTGATTAAGAATTCAGAGCATTGGTCCCATTGCAGATTTATAGACCCAGAGGTCTTGCCACAGGGATTTCCCACCTGTTGTCATTTAGGAAGATTAACCCTAGGGCTTCAAGCTAAAACCTTCAGGCCCAAGCCCTCCTGGGACAGTAAAGGTCGATTCTAGGAAACGCATTTCTCCATGTACTTCCAACCCTTCCCAGAAATGAACTAGTTATGTGGCCTCTGACATAACGTTCTCTGGGATTTTTCCTAGATTCTGGACAGGTGGGGAATTTGATTTAAATGTCTTTCTGCATATCTGCTCAAACTTGGCAGAACAAGGTTGAGTCGAGATTTAAAAATAAAAGCAACAAAAGTAAAAGGTGTTTAGGGGAATCAACTAAATGCAAAATAATCTCCATTAGCCCCAGTGTTTGCACACCCTTCGTGTAGGAAGGTTTACAATGAGTGCTGAGGCATTTAGCGTCCAAGATCATCTTTGGTATTCCTTATCTGTCAAAGCCTGTCTGTGCTGTGTGCTCAAGTCATGTCTGACACTCTGCGACCCCACGGACTGTAGCCTGCCAGGCTCCTCTGTCCATGGGGTTCTCCAGGGTTGCCATTTCCTTCTCCAGGGGATCTTCCCAACCCAGGGATCGAACCCGTGTCCCCTGCATCGGCAGGCGAATTCTTTACCACTAGACCAAAAAGAGATGAACTCATAAACTTGAGATGAACTCAAGACCAAAAAGAGCTGAACTCATGAAACATGTAGGGGAGGGCACGGGACCACACTAACAAGCTTTTGGGGACAGAATCAACTCCTGTTATTCTAGCGAAATGTCCTGGTTTGGGAACCAGTACTTGTAATAAGTGTGCTCTGCACATAGGAAATCACGCTAGTTTGACATACATTTTACTCTTTAATATTTGGAGCCCTGGTGGTTTACCTTGCAGCAAAAGTTAGAAATCAGGAAGATGTCCATACCAGTGAAAAGGGAACACAAGAGAGGCTTTTGAGGTGCTGAGAGTGTTTCATTTCTTGATCTAGGTGTGTTCAGCTTGTGACTTTTTCTCAAGCTGTACACTTAAGATGTTCACTTTTCTGATATTTTTTATATTCAATAAAAAGCTAAACATTTAAAAAGTAGCACAAGGCTGTTGGAACCAAACGAGTATGTCTGATGCTTCTGCAGGGTTCTGGCCGGTTACTTAAGTCAAAACAGCAGTGAAGAAGCCTTCTGTGTAATTTGTTTCATTCATTCACACATTCTTGCACTCATTCATTCAATAGATGCTATGTGCCCACTCTGTTTATTCAACATGATTCTGCTTTACCTTCTTCAGGAAATTTGTCATTATCAAAAATTATCTTATCATTTATTTGTTTCATTTACTGGTATACCATCTGTCTCGGCTCCAATAGAATGCAATCTTATGAGAGCAGGAACCCCAGAGCCTAGGAAGTGCCTGGCACATAGTAAACACTCGGTGAATATTGGTCAGTTTCCCAAATGAGAAAATCAAAGTAGTGCCTTTAGCTCTGGAGTATCCAACTCAAATCTCTGTGGTAGCACTAAATCCCATGGTTATTTTAAGCCAGTGAAAATCGCTGCTCAGACCTCTCTGGCGGTCCCGAGGCCGGGAAGATCCCACAAGCCTCAGGGCAACTAAGCCCGTGCACCACAACTACTCAGCCCAATGCAGCCAAAATAACTTAATTGTTTTCCAAAAAGGAATATGTGTGTGCGTTAATTTTTAATAATTTTTTCTCACTAAGTCGTGTTCAACTCTTTGGGACCTCATGAACTATAACCCACCAGGATCCTCTGTCCATGGAATTTTCCAGGCAAGAATACTGAAGTGGGTAGCCATTTCCTTCTCCAGGGGATCTTCCTGACCCAGGGATTGAACCCAAGTCTCCTGTGACTCCTGCATTGTAGGCAGATTCTTTACCACTAGCACCACCTGGGAAACCCCGTGTGTGTGTGTGTATGTGTGTGTGTGTGTTTCTTTAACAATTAAAAAAAAAAAAAGACCACAACAAGATCTCACTTCATGGATGATAGGGTGACAAGACTAGACAAATGCTAGTAAGGATGTGGAGAAAAAGGAATCCTTTTGCACAGTTGGTGGGAATGTAAACTGATGTAGACACTATAGAAGACAGTACAGAATTTCCTTTAAAAAATTAAAAATAGAACTACCAAATTCTGGGTATATATCCAAAGGAATTGAAATCAGGATCTCAAATAGATACCTGCATTCCTGTGTTGATTGCAGCATTATCCACAACAGCCAAGACACAGAAGAACTTAAATGTCCATCAGCAGATGACTGGATACAGAAAATATGACATATACATGTTGTTGTGTGGTCACTAACTTGTGTCTGACTCTTGTGACCCCCATGGACTGTAGCCTGCCAGGCTCCTCTGTCGATGGGATTTTCCAGGCAAGAATACTGGAATGGGTTGTCATTTCCTTCTCCAGGGGATCTTCCCAACCCAGGGATCAAACCTGCATCTCCTGCATTGACAGATGGATTCTTTACCACTGAGCCACCAGGGAAGTCCCACCTTATTTAGACAATAGAATACTATCCAGCCTTTGAAAAGAAAGACATCCATTCTGCCATTTTCAACAACGTGGATGAACCCAGAGGACATTATGGAAAGTGAATTAAGCCAGACACAGAAGAACAAATACTGCCTAATCTCACTTATATGTAGAATCTGAAGTAGTCAGACTCAGAGAAACAATGATGCTGACCAAGGCTGGGGGAGGGGAAACAGAGAGGTGATGCTCAAATGGTACAAAGCTTCAGTGATTACAGTTAACGACACTGTATTGTATAATTCAAATTTTGCTAAGAGGATAGATCCTATGCTGAGTGTTTGAAACTTCTGAAGATGATGGATACGATTATAGCATTGATTATGGGGATGGCTCCATGGGTACCTAGTTATCTCCAGACTCATCAAGTTGTACAACAAAAATGTACAGCTTCATGTATGTTGATCAAACCTGAATAAAGTGGTGGGGTTTCTTTGTTATTATTTTTTTATACTGTGCCTCTTGCCACGTGGGATCCTATCACCCCAACCCATGTCCCCTTCAGTGCAAGTGCAGAGTCTTACCCATTGGACTGCCAGGGAAGTCTCAAAGTAGTTTTAATAAAAGAAGTGAGATGGGAAAAAGTGGATGCTCACTGCATACGCTAGCTGTTACTTGGAACTTCCCAGCATGCCGCTTAAGTCTGGATGTTTGCTGGCCCAATTTGGGGATGTTTGTGCTGTTACTCTTCTCTATTATTTCTATTTCTCTTTTCTTCTAATGATTGTATATTGAAATTAAGTTAAATATTAAAATAAGATGAAATCATTGTTAACGCTTTGAAAAGAAAAACAGACAACTGACCTTCAGGGTAGAAGCTAGAATATAAAATCACAGACTAGCTTCTGAGGACCCTAGAGCCTCTTCCACCAAGAAGTCCTCCTGAATTCTCCTTATATTCCCAGAATAAGTCCTTTTATCTCACATTAGCCTAAGTCAGAATCTGTTTAAGCCAAGCGTTATTATCAACTGAATTTTGTCTCCCTGTCCCTCCCCCATTTCCTACTCAAAGCCTTAACCCTCAACTAAGGGAATTAGAAAGTGAAAGTGTTAGTCACTCAGTTGTGTCTGACTTTTTGTGACCCCATGGACTGTACCTCACCCCTGTCCATGGAATTCTCCAGGCAAGAATACTGGAATGGTATCCATTCCCTTTTCTGGTAGATCTACCCAACCCAGGGATCGAACCCAGGTCTCCTGCATTGCAGGCAGATTCTTTACTGTTTGAGCCACGAACTTTTAAGGAAGGAATTAAGACTAAATGAGATCATAAGTGTGGGGCCTTCACCCCATAGAGCTGCTGTCTTTACAAGAAAAGGAAGAGACTGCAGTGCTCTCTCTCTGGGTGCACACACAGGGAAAAGGCCCCGGGAGGACATAGCAGGCAGGTGCCACCTGCAAGCCAAGGAGAAGAGTCTCACTAGGAACCCACCCTGCTGCTCTGGGCTTTGATCGCGGGCTCAAGCCTCCAGAACTGTTTGAAAATAAATTTCTGTTTTGTAAGCCACCATATCCAGAGTATCTCGTTACAGCAGTCCAAGCAGGCTTACACACCAAGTGACTCTGGTTTTGTGGTTTTCAATTATGCATATTAGTTGAGACTCCACTAATACCGATGTACCACAAAAGGTCTTCCTGGGAGCAGACTTTATTGGCCCTTTAAGAGTAATTCAGGGACCTCCCTGGTGGTCCCTCAGTTAAGAATCTGCCTGCCAGTTCAGGGGACATAGGTCCATCCCTGATCCAAGAACTAAGGTCCCACATGCCATGGGGCAACTAAAGCCCACGCGCTACAATGACTAAGCCCATGAGCTCGGGAGCCCTTGTGCTGCAACTGCTGGTGCCCATGCTACAGCTAAAGAGTCCATGAGCCTCAGCCAAAGATCTCACCCTACTTGACACAACTAAGATCTAATGCAGCAAATAAATATTTCTCAAAAAAAGAGTAATTCACCATCAGTATATTAGCAGATGTCCCATAATCCTGCTACATGTGATCAGAGGGGGTTGCTAAAAGCAGCATAAACATCATCCATATTTACTTTCCTCTGGATCATTCATTCATCCAACAAACATTTATTGAGCACCAACTGCATACCCAGGGGTTCCCTGGTGGCTCAATGGTAAAGAAGGCGCCTGCAATGCAAGAGACATGGGTTCCATCCCTGGGTAGGGAAGATCCCCTGGACGAGGAAATGGCAAACCACTCCAGTATTCTTGCCTGAGAAATCCCATGGACAGAGGAGTCTGGTGGGCTACCATCCACGGGGTCACAAAGACTCAGACGTGACTTAACGACTGAATAACACAACGTGACACAAAACTGCGTATCTAGCAGTGTGCTAGGCCTGGAGACGCAACAGTAAATGAGCCGTAGCAAATCCTGCTGCTGAGGGGCTGATGGTCCAGTGAACAGAGATAGAAAACAAACAAGTGAGTGAGACCATGTCCAGGAGTGATAAGGGCTCTGAAGGAAATAAAATAGCGTGGCTCACAATGAGCCTGAAAGAACTGTAGGGGCCAGTCAACAGGAAGACCTGAAGACAGAACGTTTCAAGAAGGCGGTACAGGGACTTACTGGAGGGTCCAGTGGCTAAGACTTCACACTCCCAACGCAGGGGACCTGAGTTCAATCCCTGGTCAGAGAACTAGATTCCAACCTCCTACTTCACATGCCGCAACTTAAGAAAGATCACACATGCCACAGCTAAGACCTAGTGCAGTCAAATAAATAAATATTAAAAAAAAAAAAAACAGTCTCCTTACTTTAAAAAAATGGGTGGGGGGTGAGTATAACTTCAAACACCCTGAGACAGAAATAAGGACATGTGAAACCTCTCGAGCCAAAACTTAAAATCATCACTGGGCTTGAAAAAAGAACTCAGTGCTCAGTACCTATTTGTTGCTTGAACAGAAGAACCATTCATCTGTTTAGTCCCATGCCATCCTTACTTTCCCCACCCAAGCCATTGAAAATATACCAGAAGTCCCTAGAGCACTGTAGCAGGCTGGTCCAGCAGACTTGGGTTTGAGATCCTACCCTTTCTTGAGTTTGCCTGGTGGCTCAGTGGTAAAGAATTTGCCTGCAATGCAGGAGACTCGGGTTTGATCCCTGGATCAGAAGATCCCCTGGAGAAGGGAATGACTACCCATTCCAGTATTCGTGCCTGGAGAATCCCATGGACAGAGGAGCCTAGCAGGCTACAGTCCATGGGGTTGCAAAGAATTGGACACAACTGAGCAACTAACACTTTTGCTTTCACTTTTCCATTTCTTAGGGTCTAGTATACTTGCAAGAGTGGGGAGAACAATGTTTATCTAGATGGATGCTCTTTATTCAAAGCTTACCCAACCTTGATATTCAAAGTCCTCAGACCAGCAGCACCGGCATCATGTGGGAGTTTATTAAAAGTGTAGCCTCCCTGGTCCCACTCAGATGTACAGAGTCAGAACCTGCTTTTTTAAAACATCTGCGTGACCATTATAGGTTGAGACTCATTGCTCTATGAAACACTCTGTACCCATCATTTAATTCCATCCTTGGAAGAAAGACATTAAAAGATATGGACCCATAGGCAAAATATGACTACGTCATCCTCCCCCTCATCTTTGACTCATGGTAATTCTTTCAATAGCCCAGAGAAATATTAAATGACCATGTGGACTGCAGAAGCACAACTCAGGAGAAAGACATGGATCTGAAAAGGGCTTGGAAGGAAGGAAACTCAGAAATATTTGACCTTTGTTTTCTGTTCAGTTTATTCCTGAAATCAGAGTCAAAAGGGGACAATCAAAGGAAATTAGAGTCAAATTCCCCTGAGAACAGCCCAAACCAAACAGCCACACTGAGTCACGACTAGCATGGGTTACACACAGCTTCAGCATCTCCAGGCCTTCAGGAACAGAGGTCTGTCTTCCCCGAGGAATCAGGTTGGGATACCTGTGAGTCAGTGTTATCTTTGGTGGGGAGGAAGCCCTGGAATTTGATTAGATGCAGCTGGTGCAGCCAGGGGTCATTTACCCGGAAAATTAGGGCTGTCTTGCTTACACAGCCCTAAGTGGGGAAAGTGCAGGGTTGGTTGAAATGGCTTCAGCATCCATGGGACAAATTAAAAGGCAAAGAGAAGAATATAATCTATAATTCACGAGGCCAACCAGAGCAGGAGAACTATAACAGAAGGAAAAGTACCCGCACATGCAGGATGGGCTCCGTCGCCCAAACATCTTTGGGGAAATGATTATGATTGTTCTGTATGGGAAGGAAAAATGTTTCCAAGAATCAGTGAAGATTCTTATTCAGAAATGTCCATAAGCTGGCGTAAGAGATGGGACAGGAAGGATCTGAGTATCTATTTTACAGAGCATTTAAAGGTGGTGATGGCATGATCAATTACTCAGGCCATTTTCTAATTTGAAGAGCATCATGCACAAGGCAGATACTTCCATGCCCACCCCTCGATTCCCTCCTCCCAGGTCAATTGATTCTGCTCACCCTTCAGCAGCAGATCAGGAGACAAAGGGGGTGAACCCTGCCTTAGAGTTGCTCACAGAAGTTCAAAGGCCACCCTTGCCCACCCTCCCTCCCTGTCACTGCATTGAGATGGGAAGCCGCGAGGGAGGAACATACATACCCTACCCCCAAGGTCACAGAAGTGGAAAACCAAACCCTAAACAGTACAGATTCCCATACAGATTTAATTGAGAGTCCTCTAGACCAAGAGTCAGCAAACATTTTCTGTAAAGGCCCAGATAGTAAATATTTAAGACTGCAACTCATAAGGTCTCTGTAGCAACCACCCAACTCTGCTAAGAGTGGCATGAAAGCAGCTGTAAATGATGTTTTGAGAAATGAGTGTGGGTTATTCCAATAAAACTTTATTGACAAAAACAAGTAGTGGGCCAGATTGGACCCATGCGCCAGAGTTTACCAACCCATGATCTAGAACAATTTGGTCCTGTCTTCTCATTTTACAAATAGAAAAACCAAGGCTCAAGGGGGAAATGACTTACCCAAAGCCACACACCTAGATCAAGACAGAGCATAAGCTGAAAGCTTAAAATGTTGACTGCACCTTTTAAAACTCTCTCCACTGTACTAGATGGTCCCTTCCTCCCTTCCCTCCTGACTTCTTCCTTTTATTATGTGCAAAACAACTAGGGATAGGTATACAAACACACAGTACATGCATTCATGCCTCCAGCCTAGTGTTATACTGAGAAACCAGTTTAAAAATAAGCTTACTTTCAGAAGTAGCCTTAAGTGCATGCTGATTTGTAAATATTAATATTCTAAAGCCACTGCAATTAAAGTATTAGAATAGTGCTGACCTGGAGCATGCAAAGCGTCAAAGATGCTTGCACCTCAGAAGAAAAACTATGACCAACCTAGACAACATACTAAAAAGCGGAGACATTACTTCGCCAACAAAGGTCCATCTAGTCAAAGCTATGGTTTTTCCAGTAGTCATGTATGAATGTGAAAGCTGGACTATAAAGAAAGCTGAGCACCGAAGAACTGCAATGCTTTTGAACTGTGGTGTTGGAGAAGATGCTTGAGAGTCCCTTGGATGCAAGGAGATCAAACCAGTCCACCCTAAAGGAAATCAGTCCTGAATATTCATTGGAAGGACTGATGCTGAAGCTGAAACTCCAATACTTTGGCCACCTGATGGGAAGATCTGACTCATTTGAAAAGACCCTGATGCTGGGAAAGATTGAAGGCAGGAGGGAAAGGGGACGACAGAGGATGAGATGGTTGGAGGGCATCACCAACTCGATGGACATGAGTTTGAGCAAGCTCCGGGAGTTGGTGATGGACAGGGAAGCCTGGAGGGCTGCAGTCCATGGGGTTACAAAGAGTTGGACACACTGAGAGACTGGACTGAACTGGAGTGTGCAATACTCTTAGAAATGTATTTTCTCTTTTCACAGGTATGTTTGCTGCTTAGAAACTAATCATGCTCATTGAAGGGGGAAAAAAAGCTCTTTAATGTAAATAACAGATGGAAGGAGAAATTGCCCATTATCTTGTTATTCACAGATAGCTACATTAGCAATTTGAGGTATATTTTACTTTTCTATATAGACATGGATATATATGTGTGTATATATGTATGAGGAGCTTCCCAGGTTTCACTAGTGAATCTGCCTGCGAAATGCAGGAGACATAAGCAACACAGGTTCAATCCCTGAGTTGGGAAGATCCTCTGGAGAAGGACGTGGCAATCCACTGTAGTATTCTTGCCTGGAGAATCCCATGGACAGAGGAGCCTGGCAGGCTACAATCCATAGGGTCACAAAGAGTCAGACACTACTGAAGTGACTTAGCACACAGGCACACACGCACACACACACACATATGTATACACACACACATATATATGTATA
Source organism: Bos indicus (assembly GCF_029378745.1). NCBI lineage: Eukaryota > Metazoa > Chordata > Mammalia > Artiodactyla > Bovidae > Bos > Bos indicus. Next base: position 59,093,809 of record NC_091776.1, on the reverse strand, counting down.
TATACATATATATATGTATATATATATAAGTATATATATATGTCTCCTTCCATCTTATATATATACTTATATATATACGTATATATATAAGTCACTCAATCGTGTCCGACTCTTTGCCACCCCGTGGACTGTAGCCCACCAGGCTCCTCTGTCCATGGGATTCTCCAGGCAAGAATACTGGACTGAGTTGCCATTTCCTTCTCCAGGGGATCTTCCCAACCCAGGGATCTAACCCGGGTCTCCTGCATTGCAGGCAGACACTTTATCCTCTGAGCCACCAGGGAAGCCATATATATGTATACACACACACACATATATATATATACATACACACACATACCCACATATATATATGACGGGGGTTAGGAGGGTGGTAACAGAAATGAGATCTTTCTAAGGGTACCACTCTGCACAGGTATAATATTGCTTCTATGGTAAAATGCCTATTCATTTTCATCCACTGAGTTACCATAAATTTTTGAAACACAGCCCATTCGTGAGTTGGCATTTATCTGGATCTCTCAAGAGCTTCTGCTCCTGAGTTGGCCTCAGATGGAATGGTGGTGATGGTGGTGGGTGGAAAGAAGCAGGAAGACCCACGGAGATGCTCACCATCTTAGGAAAGGTGAAAGGTGAAGGTAGTCAGCTAATCCTTGAGTGTTTAATTTTTTAACAAGTTGCCTAATGACCTCACTGTTTAGGACGACTTTGATGGTCGAGAAATAAGCGTGCCACCATTACTAGAGGGTAAATTTTACAAAGATCCAGACCAAAGAGCATCTAAAGATAAACAATCCATGGCAGGGAAATATTTGGAATGGGCCTCCAGGGAATGTACCGAGGGTTTTTTGTTCTTTTTTTAACCTTCTCCATCTCAGATTTATGAATCTGACAAGCAAGTAAAACATGAGACCCTCTTAGTCTAGGGGACTCAGGGTTGTGACATATAAAACCCCATGAGCTCAGAGGTTCCCTCCTCTTTGAATGGTGCCTCAGGTCAACATAAATCATCCATGTCCTGACCCAATTCAAACACAACCATTTTCTGAAGCTGGTGAGGGGAGGGCTTCATGATCCACATTGATTAATTCCATTTATCTGTTTTGGAGCCCTGGCTCTACACAAGCAGAGTCATTTAGGGTTTTCTCAGTTGTAAATGTGCCTGCATGTTCAGTCATTAAGTCGTGTCTGACTCTTTGTGACCCCATGGACTGTAGCCCACCAAGCTCCTCTGTCTATGAGATTTCCCAGGGAAGAATACTAGAGTGGGTTGTCATTTACTTCTCCAGGGGATCTTCCTGACCCAGGAACTGAACCTGCATCTCCTGCATTGGCAGGCAGATTCTTTACCACTGAGCCACCAGGGAAGCCCTCAGCTGTAAGGAGCAGATGCCAACTCTGGATTCTGTAACCAAAGCAGTACCTTCTTAGAAGATTACTGGATAGATCACAAAGCCTAAAGATAGGACTCAGCAAAGACAAGAAGCAGAGACTGTGTCCCAAAGCAGGAACTAATGATGACACTCTTCAAGGCATCACAGTTTGGATGAATCAGCTCCAACCATTTCTACTCCTTGCATCAATCTATTCAAGACTTCAATTTTCCAGACATCACAGCTGATCCTTCTTTCTGGTTCTCATGCTACCCTGTGACTCAGGGAAGATGGAACTTTGATTGACATGCCCACCCATGGGAGAGGTGTTGCTTCCCCAAAGCAAAATCAGACAGATATTACTGGAGAGAAAGGTGAATGGATGCCAAGTCAATGGAATTCACAGATGTCTGCCCCTGTAGGGGATATGCCAGGGTTCACAGCTGAAATGCACAGCGTCAGAGGAGCTCACAGTGCACATGGTTGATTGTCCCTTCATATCCTAGTCTATGATAATGTGATCACTCACCTAGAGCCAGACATCCTGGAATGCAAAGTCAGATGGGCCTTAGGAAGCATCACTATGAACAAAGCTAGTGGAGGTGATGGAACCCCAGTGGAGCTATTTCAAATCCTAAAAGACGATGTTGTAAAAGTGCTGCATTCAATATGCCAGCACATTTGGAAAACTTAGCAGTGGCCACAGGACTGGAAAAGGTCAGTTTTCATTCCAATCCCAAAGAAAGGCAATGCCAAAGAATGTTCAAACTACTACACAATTGCACTCATCTCACACGCTAGCAAAGTAATGCTCAAAATTCTCCAAGCCAGGCTTGAACAGTATGTGAACCGAGAACTTCCAGATGGTCAAGCTGGATTTAGAAAAGGCAGAGGAACCAGAGATCAAACTGCCAACATCCGTTGGATCATCAAAAAAGCAAGAACGTTCCAGAAAAATATCTATTTCTGCTTTATAGACTATGCCAAAGCCTTTGACTGTGTGGATCACAAACTGTGGAAAATTCTTGAAGAGATGGAAATACCAGACCACCTGACCTGCCTCCTGAGAAATCTGTATACAGGTCAAGAAGCAACAGTTAGAACTGGACATGGAACAATAGACTGGTTACAAATTGGGAAAGGAGTACATCAAGGCTGTATATTGTCACCCTACTTATTTAACTTATATGCAGAGTACACCATGTGAAATGCCAGGCTGGATGAAGCACAAGCTGGAATCAAGATTGCCAAGAGAAATATCAATAACCTCAGATACGCAGATGACATCACCCTTATGGCAAAAAGTGAAGAAGAACTAAAGAGCCTCTTGATGAAAGTGAAAGAGGAGAGTGAAAAAGCTGGCTTAAAACTCAACATTCAGAAAGCTAAGCTCATGGCATCTGGGCCCATCACTTCATGGCAAATAGATGGGGGAACAATGAAAACAGTGAGAGACTTTGTTTTGGGGGGCTCCAGAATCACTACAGATGGTGACTGCAGCCATGAAGTTAAAAGATGCTTGCTCCTTGGAAGAAAAAGCTTCCAAACTAGACAGCATATTAAAAAGCAGAGACATTACTTTGCCAACAAAGGTCTGTCTAGTCAAAGCTATGGTTTTTCCAGGAGTCATGTAGGGATGCGAGAGTTGAACTATAAAGAAAGCTGAGTGCCGAAGAATTGATGCTTTTAAACTGTGGCGTTACTGAGAAGACCCTTGAGAGTCCCTTGGACTGCAAGGAGATCCAACCAGTCAATCCTAAAGGAAATCAGTCCTGATTATTCACTGGAAGGACTGATGCTAAAGCTGAAACTCCAATACCTTGGTCACCTGATGTGAAAAACTGACTCATTGGAAAAGACCCTGATGCTGGGAAAGATTGAAGGTGGGAGGAGAAAGGGACGACAGAGGATGAGATGGTTGGATGGCATCACCAACTCGATGGACATGAGTTTGAGTAGGCTCTGGGAGTTGGTGATGGACAGGGAAGCCTGGCGTGCTGCAGTCCATGGGGTCACAAAGAGCCAGACACGACTGAATGACTGAACCGAACGGAACTGAATCCTAGTCTACCCTTCTTCCTCAGGCACATGTTGCCTAGGGGTAGGAGGGGAGGGAATGACTTGAAAGTGGCCTTTTAAGTCCCAAGAGCAATTAAGGGACTTAATGGAGATCCAGTGGTTAAGAATCCATCTTCCAATGCAGGGGACATGGGTTCGATCCCTGGTCAGGGCACTAGATCCTGCATACTGCAACTAAGACCTGGCTGGGCCACATAAATGGATAAATAAAATATTTTTTTAAATGTCACTTAGAGACATTTTAAGACAGAAGACAGTCAGTCTTCTCTGATTACCCAGGCTAATTAGCTCTCCTACCTCTACCCTTATACTCGTTGTACCCCCTGTTCAATGTAAAATGTACATTTTAAGACATTTAGGAGGTAGTCAGTCTTCTCTGATTCCCCAAACTATGTAGCCCCTCCACCCCCATACTCATTGTACATGTGCCTTCCCTCTGTAGCACTTCAAAGCTCAAATCGATGATTTGTTTTATATTTATCTCCCACCACCAGGTTAAGTCCCATGGTGTAGGGACTGTACCACCACCTTTATATATCATTTCTGGTGATCAGCACATATTACGACCTCCACCCATATTTGTCCAATGAATGAACCAGTCACAAACTAGTCACAAACAGTGTTGCATGAGGTTTACAGGCTCAGGTTTCAGAGGCAGACCCACGAGGTGTGAATCCCACCTCTACTCCTTCCCAGAGGAATGCTCTCAGTCTACGACTCAGTCTTCCCCTCTGTAAAATGGGAATAATAACATTACCTCCTTCCTCAGGGTGTCCAGCAAGTTAATGCACATGGAAAATGTACAACTTGCCCAGGGCAGGGCAATAACACAATAACATTAGTCCTTCGGCAGGAAACACCAAAATAAGCATAGGAATGATTTTTCAGAGACAAAAACCATGTTGCTTTTACTAAGTTTCAAGGCAGTGCTCTCTCACATCTCACAAGGTCTTGGGCCCTGGTCTCCTTTCATCCCTGCGTTTTGTATTTCTGGTTGGTTTGGCCAGGCTTCTCCCTGGAATGCAATTTCACACGGTGTGGGAAGAGATGATGTTCCTTGAAACTTCCGCCCTGTGGCTGTCCCGAGAGGACTCAGAGATACAAAGACAGATATGGCTCTGTTCAAAACCTGTTTTGAACATTCGTTGCACATACTTCAAAAACCCTGGTCCCTTGGACTTCTCACCCATTTACTCTTGGCAGAAAGCAGTTTCCTGCTTCTGCGACATTAAGGCTTTCAAGCTTAGGGGGAAAAGCTTTTTGGACAACAAACAGCCCTTTAAAAAACAATATTTTGATGAGTTAAGTGTAAATGAATCAGAAACACATGGATTAAGCTTCTCTTGAGGTACACATGGGTTTAATAATTATCGGAGGTGGGGGAGAAGGGAAATGGGGCTGGAAAAGCCGTGTCTTGGGTTTTATCAAATCTAAAATGTTTGAGAAGTAATTCAAGACATTCTGCACACCCCCAAATGTAGCCAGATTTTCCGATTCCACTTCCAAGGAGCCACACCGGATCTTTCTAGTAATGATCTGAGTGTTCCAAAGCGCCAGGGTTTTGTGGCTCTGATTGGCCGGGCATGAAGCTATGATTTATGAGACCATGCAAAGATTTATATATTGCCATTATAAAAAAATCCCTTCCAAACTGAACGGTACCCAAATGCAGCTTTATAAATATCTTTCCTGTTAGACGCCTCCTTTCTATTCACAAAACTCTCCTTCTCTGCTTTTTTCCCCTCCCCAGCCCCCCTTAAGCCACAGATTCCCCCATGAGGTCTCAGGCCAATGAAGAGAGAGGGAATTAATTTTACCACGGCTGAAACGTGTTTCGCTTTGGATTGAGTTTTAAATGACTTGGGTCCATATAAGCTGCGGGTCATAAGAAGGTTATAGCTAAAGGGCTCATAAGTTAGGTGAAGGGTGGAAGGGCTGGAATTTTATAAATGCTTATTGCTTTCATAAAAAGAAAAGCGAAGTTGTGTTCGTGACGAACACAGCCAAACACTCAATACATCAGGGCTCACCGTTTCCTAGAGGAAATGTCCTTCGCCGGTTTGGCCGGCTTCTGTCATCCTCCACTTCAATGACGTCATTAGCATTGGGTGAGTAACTTCTTCCACATGGCACCCTCCATGGGTCCTTCCCCCAAATAAATTTTGAGTTACTCATAGCTCGGAGGTACTCTGAATTGCATGGCTTAATGGGCAGCAGGGAGGTGGGTGAAAAGTGGTGGAGGGGAGGACTTTCTGGTTTTCTAATTCAGTATCCCATAGGTCTTGTTTCCAATGATGGGTTCACAAGCCCCCTCCACCATGGAGTACAGAAGTTATCAGGAAAAGAAGTAACAGAGTCAAATCAGCATGGGTTTCAGAGCCAGGTACGTGATTGCAAAGTTGGCAGAGTTGGCTGATTTATCAAATACAATTTCTAGGGGCCACTGACCCAATAGTGCTGCGTAGGAGAGCCGTAGCTCAAGAAACCTAAGTCATCTGTGTTAGTCAGCCATGCCACAGCAGTGCCGCATAACAAAATATCCCAAAATTCAGTAGATGGTAAGGACAATCAGGTATTCCTATGTTTTCAGATCAGTGAGTTGAACACAATCAGCAGAGATAATATGGACTTCAGCCTCCAGATTCTGACCATGGGCTCCAGGCAGTGAGGCCCTATATGCTTGGTCATGTCTGTCTCTTTGTGACCCCATGGACTGTAGGCCACCAGGCGCCTCTGTCCATGGGGTTCTCCAGGCAAGAATACTGAAGTGGATTGCCATTTCCTTCTCCAGGGGATCTTCCCAACCCAGGGATCAAACCTACATCTCCTGCATTGGCAGGTGGATTCTTTACCCCTGAGCCATGAGCCTGTGAACTGAGGTCAAATCTGTTTCAAGTGTCTTTCATCTTCCTTGTACCAGTGGTCACTCAGATCATGTGGCCTTCACCACATGTCACATTCCAGAGCTCAGATCTGCAATTCATTCTCAGATATAATATTTTTCAGATATTCTTGGGTCTATAATTCATGGGTTTCCTCTTCTGTAAGACAGGGTAATTTGATCTCCCCTGCACACCTCAGATGGTTGTCACCTGAAGTCCAAATGACCAAACAGTTGGGAAAGCATGTATACTTCATGAAGGCAGATTTTTATTCTTTATTTATGCTGTATCTGCAATCCCTAGAACACAGCCTAACACATAGTAGATGTTAATACATATTTGTATAATAATAATGAAGTTGAAACCCAAGCCATGGCTTCTAGAATCCCACTGGAGTGGATTGATAGCCCCATCTACCTAATAATGGGGTGGATTGTACAAACTAAAATTTCCCTGAGGCTATAGTCATTAGATCTGCCTTATTAATAGACTATGCATTCAGGATAGGTCATTTCATAAATTGAGTCATGATGGTGATGGTGAGTGACAGTAATAGAATCATATCATCCTCTAGAAAGAATAGACACCCAACTCTAACTCCACCAAAAAGGGGTGGGGAAGATTGGGATTGACATACTTGCACTATTGATACTATGTATAAAATAGGTAACTAATGAGAACCTACTGGATAGCACAGGGAACTCTACTCAGTGCTCTGTGGTGACATAAATAGTAAGGAAACCCCAAAACGAGGTGATACTTGTATACGTATAGCTGATGCACTTTGCTGTACAGTAGAAACTAACACAACATTGCAAAGCAACTGTACTCCAATAAATGCTTTTGAATAAATGACTTTTTTTTAATGAGATGAGGGATGTATTGTTCCACCTAACCAAAAATTCCACGTCAGGTCAGGCAAATTAAAACAAGGACCCAGGAATTAAAACAAGCACCCAGCTGCTCTCCATCTTTCCATTCTGTCTTGGAAAGTGACAGCTTAAGATGGTGTTAGTTCACTGCTGGACTTCTGAGCAAGACCCTGTGATGCTCATAAAGCATGGTTGCCAATGGCTCATTCTGAGGAAGTAAGAGCGTCTCCACTGGGCACCCCTGCAGAAGGGGAAGAACCCTAATCTTCAGAAACCAATCAGATGACTTCCCGCACTTCACATGCTCTGATTGGTTAGATATTCAACCCTGAGTCAATGACTACAGTCTGGATAGAGATCTGCTCATTGCTTGCGCAAGTTGGACCTGGGAGCTGGGTGTCAGGGACATCCCACCTGTGCTCAGTCGCACAGTCATATCTGACTCTTTGTAACCCCACAGACTGTAGCCCACCAAGCTCCTCTGTCCATGGGATTTCCCAGGCAAGAATACTGGAGTGGGTTGCCATTTCCCTTTCCAGGGGATCTTCCTGACCCAGGGATCGAACTTGTGCCTCCTGCATCTCTGTATTGCAGGCAGATTCTTTACCATTTGAGCCATCAGAGAACCCCTCCCACCAAAGCCTTGTGGCTGAAAGGAATAAATACCTGCAGAGAGAAACTCTAGGTAGTGTTAGTGGGGAAAGAGTGGCCTGAGTCCTGGTATATTCCATAGATGTCACCACTTCACACTCAGGTTACCTTTTCACAATTTCAAAAGCTCTTTCCCACACATCGTCCCTATGGAACCCTACAGAGGCTCTGTAAGGGACATAATAAAGTTATTTGGCTCTGGCATTTCCCACAATGCTCCCCAAGAGGGCATCCATCTCTTCTCAACTCTGCATTTGTCAACATAACATTGGGCGTCAGAATTAGCCATGGTGGGATATTTACCTGGAATGGGTAAAAGCTACAAATCATGACCTTTTTATTTTTTCATACCCACCAAGAGGATCAGAGAAGGATCTGTTTAGCATCCCCAGTCAATCCTCCACTCCACCTCCATAACAGGCTTCAGAAGACACAAATCTGATTAAAGCATTCCATATCAATCCTTAGCTAATTTGCCTTCAAATAATCTTTCCAGATTCATTCCCTTATTTATCCTTTGAGCTCCAACCATAACAAGTCATTCCCTATTCCTTAAAATACCAGGTGCTCTCTCAGCTCTATGATTTTGCACGTTGCTCCCTCTTTCAGAACACCTTTGTCACCATTCTTCACCTGGTGGACTCCTACTCCCCCATCAAGACCCAACTCAAATACTCCCATACTTTGCAACCTCCAAGCAGAGCTGGTGAATTATTCTCTGGAGTCCCATTTCACCTCTACTCCAAGACTTGTCATTGCAAACTTAATTACTCATTTACACATTTGTCACCCTCCTAAAAGACTATTTTGGTTCACTGTTGTCTTCCAAAGTCTTGCACAGAGCCTCACATACTGTAGGTCATTCCAAAATAATCCTCAAATTAACAATAGATAAATGGCAAAACCAATACAATATTGTAAAGTAAAATAAATTAATTAATTACACATACGTATTTATCAGCCATTATGTGTCAGACTCTAGACTTTGTGACGGTGACCAAACATGGTCCCTGACCTCAAAAAGCTCAGATGAGGCAAATAAGCAAAGATAGAGACCTAGCCTAATCATCATGACATCCCTCCCACCTAGCCTCTATTATGTGCTGAACATCTGTTTGTGGTAAGAATGACAAGTCAAACTCTTTTTTTTGGCCGATTGGAGCCAGTGGGAGAGCATTCTTGACTCAGCTGTCATTTGTAATACACCAGCGTCGCCCAACACTATTAAGCATCCTTGCAGTATAAATACAAAACAGGTTACAGACACACGGACCTTGATGTCTGGGAGCCAGCATGAAACGAATGACATCAACCCTCAGCAAATAGGAAAGAACAAACAAGCAGAGAAAGAGCTGCATGCTTCTTGGGGAGAACAGAATGGGTGGCACCGACTCGTCATGGGATCAGAGTACAGGGACACAGAGTACCGGGAACTCCGGCCAGCTGCCCTATTGGGGTGGGAGAAACAGCATGAGTCACCACCTCAGTCACACTCGAAACTCTAAGGAGTGTCTGGGGTAAGAGGTGTGTAAGGCACGGAGATGATAATTAGCCACAGCCAACATTTTTCTTCTGGAGCACCGTTGTATGCACCAGGCATTGTTCTGAGCATTCTCTCTACCAGGTCACTGAATACCCACAGTTAGCTTGATGTGAACATTCACTTGATACAGATTAAAAAGTTGAGCCTCAGAAGAGTTAAGTCACATGCCTAAGATTGCCCAGCCAGTAAACTAGAGGACTGGGTTTCCAACTCAGATTCTGTTGATTACTGAACCTGATTTTTCGCCATAGCTTCACACTAATTCAGAGAAGTTAGCCAAGAATACGGAGAAGGCAATGGCACCCGCTCCAGTACTCTTGCTTGGAAAATCCCATGGATGGAGGTGCCTGGTAGGCTGTAGTCCATGGGGTCGTGAAGAGTCGGACATGACTGAGAGGCTTCACTTTCACTTTTCACCTTCATGCATCGGAGAAGGAAATGGCAACCCCCTCCAGTGTTCTTGCCTGGAGAATCCCAGGGACGGGGGAGCCTGGTGGGTTGCCGTCTTTGGGGTCGCACAGCGTCAGACACGACTGAAGCGACAGTAGCAGTAGCAGTAGCCAAAAATACAAGACAAGAGTTGACCCTCTTCTTCCAACAGTGATCAAATCTGGGCCAAGTGTGTGTAAAAGTTTGTGAATTAGTCAACCTTCAGTTTATTCTTGACTCTGAAGACCCTTTGCTTGGTCTTTCACATGCTCCTGTTCCTCGTCCTCACTGATGTTTTTTTCTCCTTTATTTCTGGGCTCTTAAGGGGGTAGATACAAGAAAAGATTCTAAGATCCTAAAGGAAGAAAAATCTACAATATAAATCCATAGCCTGAACAAATGGCCGGGGTAGACTATCTTGTCTGCCTCTTTGTTCAGGATCGTTTGGGGAGTGACCTTTATTGTATGGCAGAGTCCTGGAAAGACAGAAATGACCCCCTCCATCTGAGTTGCTGAGAGGGTTATTTACAAAGGTTTAGCAGATCAGGGAGAATCTATGAGGGACAATGTAGTACCCAGGAGCTGAGCACAGCTGGGAAGCATTCCTACCCTGGTTCTCAAGAGGGAAGGGGGAAAATGGTTACTAGAACCTGAAAGAAAACTGTAGATGAGGCAGCCTTGATTAAGAACAGAGCGTTGGTGGAGGGCCATGATCAACCTGGCAGGAGGAACCTGGATTATAAACACTCTGAGCTCCACCTCTCCAAAACCAACACACACCTCATGCTGGTTACTCCCAACAGCTGAATTCAGTCCAGAATGCAGATAACCCTACTGACACAGTCCAGTTGGAACAGCTTCCCAGAAAGAGAATGTGGATCTGGAAGGACTAACGGGAAAAAAAAAAAAAAAAAAAGGCACACCCGATTTATGAAATCAGTCTCCCAGAGGTGGAGCCCAAAACTCACTTCCCCAGCTTCCCTTGCAGCTAGAACCTGATCATGTGGCCCAGCCTTTCAATCAGATGTGTTCAGGTGTGATTTCCATGGGGCTGAAAGGGGATGGCCTGGAATGCGCTCTGACATTGTGGCCTCCAGAGGGACCAGTGGCAGCTGTCTTTGTCGTGGTGTTCTCAGTATTGTTAGTGGGGCACGTTGCCCAGGTCTAGTGTAGCAACCCAGGAGTACGATACAAATGGTACAGGTTTTAAGCTTTATTTTCTGTCCAGGAAATTCAGTGAAATTTCTGATATGCTCAACACAATCCTTTTCTGCCTAAACTAACTAAAGTGGATGCTGTTGCTGACAACCATAAGCTCAGACTGATGCACTTCTCTTCTCCAGAATATTCTATGGCTCCCTCTTGCCCTTGAAGTGCTAAACCCCTTCACAGGATTCTCCAGAACTCAGATCAAATCCAACTTATGTTACAAGCCTGAATAAAATCTTCTCTACAATCCCACCTTCCCCTCAAGTGCCTCTCCAGTCACAAGCTCTTTATTACCTCGGTGCCTCCATAAAGGGTCACTCCCTCCCTGCCTGCCTAAATCACCATTTTCCCTCCTCCTTATTTAAAAAATTCAGTCTTTGAGAATGCAGCACAGTCACCTCCTCCATGAAGCCTTCCCATCCAGCCTCTAGGAAGATTTTGTGATCCTTTCTCTGTGCTCCTTCAGGGCTGGACTGACATGTCTACTGACATTCTTATTAAACTTTCATGTGTCGATCTGCTCCCAGTGAGGATGGGAAAAGGGTCTGTGTCTTAGGGTCTGTCATAATTTCCCAGGGCTGTCAAAACAGATTACCACAAACTGGGTGACTTAACAGAAACCAGATAGTCTCTCACAGTTCTAGAGGCCAGAAGGCAGAAATCAAGGTGTCTACAGGGTCTGTTCCTTCCAGAGGCTCAGTAAATGCTTCTTTCTCTCTTTAGTCTCTAAGTCGTGTCCAACTCTTGTGACCCCATGGACTGTAGCCTGCCAGGATCCTCTGTCCATGGGATTCTCCAGGCAAGAATACTGGAGTGGGTTGCCATGTCCTTCCTCAGGGGATGGGGTGGCGGCAAGAACATTGGAGTGGGTTCCATTCCCTTCTCCAGGAGATCTTCCCGACCCAGGGATTGAACCCAGGTCTCCCGCATTGTAGGCAGACGCTTTACCATCTGAGCCACCAGGGAAGTTCAGTAAATGCTTAGACAGGGTAAATGAGGGAATGGAGTAGATGGAAATTTTCCTTGTGGATCAAAACTCAGTGTCTCCTACCAACATTCCCTTTCCTTCATCCATGCCCTTGTCCCACTTCTCCACCAGGGGCCAGTCAAGTGTATAGAGCATCTGTCAGGAGAGAAGGCAGCTGCATGTCTATTTCTCCTGACCCCACCTCCAAGAGCCCCCACCAACTTTTTTTATATTGTTACTATTGTTCAGTAGCTCAGTCATGTCCAACTCTTTGCAACTCCATGGACTGCAGCAGGCCAGGCTTCCTTGTCCTTCACCATCTCCTGGAGCTTGCTCAAACTCACATCCATTGAGTCGATGATGCCATCCAGCCATCTCATCCTCTGTCATCCCCTTCTCCTCCTGCCTTCAGTCTTTCCCAGCATCAGGGTCTCTTCCAATGAATCGGTTCTTCACATCAAGTGGCCAAAGTATTGGAGCTTCAGCATCAGTCCTTCCAACGAATATTCAGGGTTGATTTCCTTTAGCCTTGACTGGTTTGATCTCCTTGCTGTCCAAGGGACTCTCAAGGGTTAACTTTATTTCTTTTTTAATTTATTTTTGACAGCACTGGGTCCTCGTTGCTGCGCATGGGCGTTCTCTAGTGGCGACGAGTAGGGGCTACTCTCTAGTTGGTGCATGGACTTCTTACTACAGTGGCTTCTCTTGCTGCGGAGCACAGGCTCTAGGGTGTGCCGGCTTCTGTAGCTGAGGCTCCCAGGCTCTAGAGTGCAGTCTCAGTAGCTGTGGTACTCTGGCTTAGTCACCCCTTGGCATGTGGGATCTTACTGGACCAGGGATCAAACTAGTGTCCTCGGCATTGGCAGAAAGATTCTTAACCATTGAACCACCAGGGAAGTCCCCCTTCACCAGCTCTTGAAGTCGAATGTTTTTATCATTGATGAATCCAGCCAGGCAAACAGGGTTGGCAGAAATTTCCCTTTCATTCCTAGACTATCTGATTTCCATGTTTCCCAGGTTTACTGAGGCATAATTGACACATAAAAATTGTATATATTTAAGGTGTAAAATATGATGTTTAGATACATGATATGTTATGAAATAATCACCATAGATACATGTGTATGTTATGAAATAATCACCACAATTAAGATATCCATCACTTTACTCACCTAGTTACTAATTTCTTTCACTTCTGTGTTGTGTGATGAGCACACTCAGGATCTACAGATTTATTCTCTTAGCAAATTTCAAGTATACAGTACAGTCCTGTCAATTCTAATCATCAGGTGGTACATTAGGTCTTCAGAACATATTCATCTTGCATAACTGAAATTTTGGAGTGGGAGAAAGGATTTGCAAACCATCTATCTGATAAGGGGTTAGTATCCAAAATGTATATAAGAAATACATACAACCCCAAAACAAACACACACACACACACACACACAAATCATCATTACCTGATTAAAGAAACAGGCAAAGAGATGGAATAGATGTTTCCCCAAACAAGAAGTGCACATGGCCAACAAGTACATGGTAAGGTGCTCAACATCACTTACCATCAGGAAAATGCAAATCAAACCACAAGACATTATCTCACATCTGTTAGGATGGCTACTATCAAAAAGACAGGAGATAAGAGTTGGTGAGGGCGTGGAGAAAGGGAACCCTTGTGCACCGCTGGCGGGAATGTGAAGTGGTGCAACTCCGTGGAGAGCAGTATGGCAGTTCCTCTGATTTCTTTCGCACTTCTGGGCAAGCGATTGCCTTGGTATAAGTAGAACGTTCTCACGAGAGGTAACCTCAGCACTTCCCTTCACCACCCTTCTGTTCCAGCCGAAAATGCCCCCCTGGTGTCCATCTGGGAGAGGAAGTAAGAAAGAAGGAGGCAGCTGGGGATGTGAAGGAAGTTAGAGTGTGGAGACAGCAGCAGCTCAGACACGCACCTAGTGAATGACTGGACCAGGGTGTAAGGTAAGGACCAGAGAAAGAATGAATCTAAATGCAAAGTCAAGTTTCTTCTCTCTCGCTCAAAAATTAAGAATCTATGCTTGACACAGACAACTTCATGCAAAAAAGAGAAGTCAAAAGCAAGCCAGAGGCCCCAGGTCTCTGGTAAAGGAAGCTCACTACCACTCTGAGCTTTCTAAGGAACAATCCTTGTAGCACGTGTCAGTTAAATGCATGGGCTTTGGAGTTAGTCCCATCTGGTGGTGATTCTCTGCTCCAGCACTTGGCAGAGATGTTGTATTGGGTTAAATACCAGTGTCTCCAAATCTATGTCTACTTGGAACCCCAGAATGTAATTTTGTTTGCAATAAGGATCATTGTAGAGGTAATTAAGGTAAGGATAGCAAGATAAAACCATCCTGAATCTGGGTGAACCATCTATCCAATGAAGGGTGCCCTTATACAGGAAAGAAAAGAGAAGACACACAGAGGAACCCAGAGGAGAAGGCCGGCTGAAGACAGAGGTGGAAGTGGGTGTGATGAGTCTTCAGCTCAGAGAATGCCAGGCATCACTAGAAACCAGAGAGACAAGGAAGGATCTTCCCCACAGCCCACAGAGGGAACTGCAACTCTGCTGACCCCTTGACTTTGAACTTTTCACCTTCAGAATTTAAACAATTTCTGCTGTGGTAAGCCACCAAGTTTGGTGATCCGAAAATCCAATAACAGATGTGATGCCAGGCAAGCCATTTTATTTCTCCTCCCTAAGCATCTGTTTTCTCATCTTTAAAATGGGTACAACAGAAGACCTCCCTCGTGGTCCAGTGTTTAAGGCTTGGCCTTCCAATGCAGAGGGTGCAGGTTCAATCTCTGCTTGGGAAACTAAGGTCCCACATGCCTCCCGGCCAAAAAACCAAAACATAAAACAGAAGCAATCTTGTAACAAATTCAGTAAAGACTTTAAAAATGGTCCATGTCAAAAAAAAAAAAAAATCTATAACAAAAAGGAAAAAATAGAAACCAAGAACAGTGTTTAAAAAAATAAAATGGATACAATAGTAACATGAGGCTGTCTTCAGGGACAAGGTCTTTAAAATTCTTACAAGCTCATCAACTACAGAGGGGAAACCCATGAACAGAGTATCCCCACACCTTGAGACAATTGTCTAGCACAGATATAGAGAAGAAGAGAGAGCAATGTATGTATCATTTTTGTGGATCAGTTCCAGACATCAGAGGGGAGAGCTGGAAAGGGCAGAATAAAAGCAGAGAAGACCTCAGATGATGTGGAGAGAAAAGGGACCCCAGAGATAGGCAGGAGAAAAAAAAAAAAGATCATGCTCCTTCTGGTGCTTCTAAGAGGGCCTAAGATACAGTACTTCATCTCTCTGAGCCTGTTTGTTTTTCCATAAAATGGGGATAATAATAGAATCCCTCTTGCAATATTTTTCTGAGGATAAAATGACAGTTGGTATAGCAAG
Organism: Bos indicus; assembly: GCF_029378745.1. Taxonomy (NCBI): domain Eukaryota; kingdom Metazoa; phylum Chordata; class Mammalia; order Artiodactyla; family Bovidae; genus Bos; species Bos indicus. The sequence continues at coordinate 59,078,370 of NC_091776.1, read as the reverse complement.
TCCTTAAGACAATGCCTGGTATTCATTCATTCATTCATTCCACGCATAACTGTTGGACCCAGGTTTGGGCCAGGCACCAGGCAAGTAAGAAGCACCCAGTAAATTCTATCTGTTGTTGTTATTATTGTTATTGGGTGAACTGGGAACATCTGTGTTGGTCAAGGGCTTCCCTGACTGTGGAAGAAGGATGCGAAGGGACTAGCCATTTTCCTCTGCCTCAATCCCAATCAGCCTCCAAATGTTCTCCTCGGCACCCTGCTGAAGTACCATCCATCAGCAAAGATTTTTCAGGACCACAGAGGACTGGGGGTAAAATCGTCCCACCCCTGCACATGGACATCTGCCCTGAGGACACAGCCCTCACCTCCCAGAAATGCAACGGGAGTGATGGAACAGCCATAAATCTCACGCGTGACTTCAAGTTAATCAGTCACGCCACTCAGCTGAGAAACAGGACGCAGGGACTTCACAAGTTCCCTTGTGCCCTCAGACCCATGAAGAAAAGATCACTTCATTTGTTCATTCATTCATTCCTTCTTTCGATAAATAGTTATTGAGCATCTCTATGTGTTGGGAACTGTTCCAGATTCTGAGATGATAAAAGGGAAAAAATAAACAATGTCCCTCCCATCATGGAATTACCAGCTCTGTGTACTATACAGATAAGTATGTTATTTCAAACCATAGACAAGAAGTTATCCATTGTGATGAGAACATTTATAGAGGGATCTGACCATGGGGTCAGGAGAGGGGACTGATGAAGGCCAAGAGCTGAAGAATAATATGTAGGAGTTAAGCAGGCCAGGAGGGAAGTGGGAAAGTGTTCCAGGCAGTGGGAATAGCTGGTGCAAAGCCCTGTGGTTACAGGGAGGATTGCTGGAGGGTAGAGAAGGAGGAGGGCTATGGAGAAGAATAAGATAGGACTGGAAGGAGGCAGCAGGCTTGTAAAGTTAATGCTATATCTCAGCTCCATTTCACAGGTAAGAATCCAGATGTCCTTGACCTGTATTAACTTAGGACTTTTGGTTTTTTCTTTGCTTGCTTCCATAATCAAAGGGAAGATAAGGAGAGATCTTGGAAAGGAGATTGGAATAAGGTAGGGGTAAGGGATGGACATGCATGGCTTAAGCACATCTCCCCTCCTCCATCCCAGACAAGCTGATAGGCCAGAATATTATTATCACTTTGCCTTTACACAGCACTTCTGCTTTTCTTTTTTGTTTATTTTGTTTTAGGGTGTTTTGGGTTTTTGGTTTTTTTTGGTGGTGGGCAGGGAGGGTTTTCTGCTCCGCCCAGCATGTGAGATCTTAGGTCCCCTACCAGGGATCAAACAGAGCCTTAACCCTCTGGAGCACCGGGGAAGTGCCACACTTATGCTTTTCTATCTGTGATTTCCTTCAATTGTCAAAGTAAGAATTATTATCCCCATTTTCCTGGAAGGGAAACTGAAGCAATGAAAAGTGAAATGTCTTGCTCTGAAGCAGAGGGCCCCTGGGGCTGAAGCCAGGGTTGAACTCCACTTTTCTGACTCCTAATCCAGCGGCCTCCAGCTGCTCCTCTGGGGCAGCCATCTGTCTTTTCCCCACTTGTCTCATGCCAGACACCATCCCGTGCTAAGACTGTTCTCACAAACACATGGGTGACCCTGGAAGAGAACATCTTCATTCGGAGCCTAATTAACTCTAATCTGATTCCTTTTCAAGTGGCAAAGGTTAAAAAATGAATACATAATTGGCAGGAATTTCATTTTCAAGTACCTCTCTGTGGATCACGATGCGTATTTTCATCCTCATTCCCATACTTTTCACACCTGTAATGTTAGCCAAGTTTAGCCTTATGTCGCTGAGCCTCCTTTTGTAAAAAGACCACTCGTCTGAGAATCACATGAAAAACAAGTGGAGACCTGGACGCAACCCCTGGTGAATAGACTATGGTCTGCAGAGTTAGACTTTACTGTTGCTCTGAGGATGATTAGAACCATAAATGAGATTTCCTGAAGAATGTCCCTCATAAAGAGTCAAGGGCAAAGATTTCGCTGGTAGTCCAGCAGTTGAGAATCTGCCTTGCAATGCAAGGGCCATGGGTATGATTCCCAATCCAGTAACTGAGATTCCACATGCTGATGGGATCTGTAGAGAGATCAGCTAAGCCCAGTTGCCTCATAGGTTCCAAATGAAGATGTTCTTTTCCAGGGTCACCCATGTGTTCGTGAGAACAGTCTTAGCACGGGATGGTGTCTGGCATGAGACAAGTGGGGAAAAGACAGATGGCTGCCCCAAAGGAGCAGTTGGAGGCCACTCTGGATTAGGAGTCAGAAAAGTGGAGTTCAACCCTGGCTTCAGCCCCAGGAGCCCTCTGCTTCAGAGCAAGACATTTCACTTTTCATTGCTTCAGTTTCCCTTCCAGGAAAATGGGGAGGCAAGTGAGCCTGCGAGCTCTGGAACCCATGAGCCACAACTGGAGAGTGTGCAAGCCAAAATGAAAGATCTCATGTGCTGCAAGCAACAAAGACCTGACACAGCCAAATAAATAAACAATTAAAAAAAATAATCAAGTGTCAAAAAGACTCAAGTCACAAGGCAAGGCACCGGGCCATTTTGGAAAGACCCTTAGCAAACAAGCTTTGGGAAAACAACCACAGAAAATCAATTATCTGCTTTGGAAAAACAACCACAGAAAATCAATTATCTGATGAACCATTGATTAATCACGGGGGAAGATATATACGAACTTAAATTATCTGGGAGTGTTCTGCTCAAACGGCTTCTAAGTGAGCAGACAGACAGATGTCTGCTGAAATATTCCATGTGGCCACATCTTCCCTGTGATCATACTTCAAGGATGCTGTGTTTCCATCAGACACCTCAGCTCTCCTGGCTATGAAAAGAAAAATGGAGTTAACAACTCCCTTTTATTGAGCACTTATTCTTCCCAGATACCATGCTGGCGGTTACACGTTGCATTGGCAAAAAAGTTCATTCGAGATCCATACCATCTTGCAGAAAAACTCGAACGAACTTTTCAATCAACCCAACACTTTAACATGTTACATCTCACATAAGCATCGTGTCAATCCTCTGTAGCATATATTCCTACTACCCGCACTTTACAGATAAGAACACTGAGGTTGGTTAAGCCATTCGCCCAAGTGGCAGAGGCAGGTTTGGAACCTTGGGCTATTTGGTCCTATATTCTTAGAACATTTTGCTCAATAGCCCCACGGATTGACATCCAAGCCCTTTCCAGATCTCAGAATTTCTGAGTTCTCAGGTGTAACCCCACCCTTATCCTTGCTTCCTGGAAACCCTCTCATACACATTATTCTTTCATAGGTCAGTCTTGGCAGCCCCAGGCAGGGTCAGGGGACAGGCAGGTCAGGAAAGTTGAGTTACTCGGCTATAAATTCTCATCTCTGACACACCCCTTAACTGCTTATCTTTGGAAAACGTGACCTGGGATAAGCCTAGGGGATGGCAACCCAAGTCATAAAGCAGATGGCCGGGGACACTGGGTGTCTGGGCGATGCTCCTGAAATTCTAGCCAGGTGATAGCAGCAGAGCAGCCCACTCTCCCCTCCCCCTGCCAAATGACCTGACCCAGAGAGATGCCACAGGGAAGTCACCAGAGATCTTCTCTCATCTGTCCCCATTCTTGCCAGATCCCCTCTGAGCCCTTACCTCGTCGTGTCTGTCCTTCACCCTCTGATGTGTTTCAGATGTGTGAATATGATATGAGAGCTCCGATTTCAAAGCCTGTGTGTACTGAGGCTCCAGCCTCTTGGGCCCCAGGCTCTTCATTAAGATCCTTTCCCATGGATGGATGGATGGATGGAACCATCACATATCATGGCAGTGGGGCCATCTTCCCAAAGGTCTCCATCATTCTGACAGAAAGGGCACCAGAAACCCCTCTCTTCAGAGTAAGGCTGGTGGAAGAAAGCTGGGGAAAAGATTAACCTCCAGCTAAACCCAGGAATGGGGCTTCCCTGGTGACTCGGTAGGAAAGAATCCACCTGCCAAGGCAGGAGATGCAGGTTCGATCCCTGAGTCAGGAAAATCCCCTGAAGAAGGAAATGGCAACCCACTCCAGTATTGCTGCCTGAAAAAAATCCCGTGGACAGAGGAGCCTGGCGGGCTACAGTCCATCAGGTCACGAAAGAGTCGGACACGGCTTGGCGACTAAACAACAGCAACCACCCAGGGATGAGCAACCAGAAAGCTCAGATGGCCACACACTGGGGTGAGGTGTGGGAAGAGTGCCCAGGGAGCCTATAATCACTGGAGACTGCTTTCCAACAGCAGTATCTTGGGAAGGACTCCTCAGACTCAGTTGTGCACCATCAACATGTGGGAAGAGCTTCTTAAATATCGTTGCTTGGATCAACCCTGGTGACTCTGGTTCAACTGGCCAAAAGTTGGACTTGGATGTTAGCAGTTGTAATTGTGTTTTTTCTCTAAGTTACTTAGGAGACTGTGTTAATTCTCTATTGCTGTATAACAAATTATCACAAATGTAGGGACTCAAGAAATACACATGCGTTGTCTCTTAGTTTCTGTGGGTCAGGAATCTGAGCATGACTCAGTTGGAGCCTCTGCTTCAGTATCTCTCAGGAGGCAACCAGGAGTGTGGTCTCATCTGAAGGCTCGACTGGGGAAGGATCCATTCTCAAGCTCCTGTGCCATGGGCAGGATCCAATTTCTGGCAGGTTGTAGGACTGATAATCTCAGTTCCTTACTGGCAGGTGGGACCAGTCAAACCTGTATTTCTCATGCTTTAAAAAAGCATATAAATCTCCCAGAGACCTTGCGAAAATTTAGATACTAGCTGGTGCCTGGAACTCTGCATTTCTTTCAAAGTCCCATGTGATAGGCATGCTGCTGGTCCTCAGATATTTAGAAGCAGCAAGGATTCAAGGAGTGCCATAGGCCCAAGCAGATGTTTTTAAGGTCCAATTCCTACCTCATCTTTAGCATCATTAGAGTTAAGGTGCCATACCCAGATATTGTAAAGCTTAAAGCTGAATCCCCTAGCACATTGGATTAACCAGAATCTCATATTCAGTAATGCATCATTGAACACATCTCCTATTTCCAGTCAACTGAGGTAGTCCCCAGACCCTAATGGTTTGGGTTTTGAGATTTCACTTTATAGATTTAAAGAGTTAATACATATAAATACATACACAGAATGTATTACACAGTGGAACTCCAATGATGTTACAGAAACATAACTTTTACTCTCAACCACCTAGAAGTGAAAAAAGACAAAACTTGGAAATAAAGAGAACAAACGTTGAGTTCCCACTACAGATTCTTTCAATTAAAAACACCCAGTGCATGTGTGCATGCTAAGTCGCATCAGTCGTGCACAGTGTGATGGACAGGAGCCCCCCAGGCTCCTCTGTCCATGGGATTCTCCAGGCAAGAATACTGGAGTGGTTGCCATGCCCTCCTCCAGGGGATCTTCCCAACCCGGGAACTGAATCTGGGTCTCTTACATCTCCTGCATTGGCAGGCAGGTTGTTTACCACTAGTGCCACCTGGGAAGCTCTAAAAACCATCCAGTACCCTTAAATTGAAAAAAGAAATTAAACTTGTTTTTTTTTTTTTAATTAAAAAAAGAAAGAGACTTCCCTGGTGGTCCAGTGGTTGAGACTCTAAGCTTCCAATGCGGTGTCATGGGTTCAGTTCCTGGTTGGGGAAGTAAGATCTCACATGCCATAAAGTATGGCCAAAAAAATTTTTTTTAATTAAAAAAAAATAGATAAAAACATTCAGTGCCCTATTTCCTTGATTCTGAAAAAAAAAATTCTGAAATCAAATATGCATTAAAACTGATATGTACAGTTGATACAGTGATGTTTTTGTTTCCCTAAAACATGGCTAAAACTTGATTATATTATGATTGCAATCATCTCAGAAGTCTCCCTGCCTCCACATTTGCACCCTTCCATCCATCCACTCAGTGCTTTCTTGGTGGCTCAGTGGTAGAGAATCTGCCTCAATGCAGGGGACCCAGGTTCAATCCTGGGTTGGGAAGAGCTCCTGGAGGAGGGCATGACAACCCACTCCAGTGTTCTTACCTGGAGAATCCCATGGTCAGAGGAGCCTGGAGGGCTACAGTCCATAGAGTTGCACAGACTCAGACATGACTGAAGTGACTTAGCAGCAGCAACAGCAGTCTATCCATTCAGCAAAGCCACCAGAGTGGGCCTCATCCTTTATAAGGATGAGGTAAGTCGGATCAGGTCCCTCCTCTAAGCAAATCCCTGCCATAGGCCCTGTCTCACTCAGAGTAGAATGCAGAGTCCTTACTGCTGTCTACTGTGTAACCAGGTCCCTCGACCTCTGACTTTGTCTTCCTGCCCGCCTCCCGTCACTCACTCTGCTCCAGCCTTGCGGATCTCCTGGCTGTTCCCTGAATATGCCGAGCACAGCCCACCCCAGTGCCTTTGCACTTTTTGCATTTGCACTTTTTGCATTTGCACTTCCTTCTGCCTGGAACACCCTAGTCCAATATTTGCATGTCTCACTTTCCTCACTTCCTCCACATCTCCACCCAAATGGCACCTTATCAGAGAGGTCTTCTGGGACTACCCTGCTTATGAAGACCCAGTATCCTACCTTAATTGACTAGATAGTATTGGGTTGGTCAGAAAGTTTCTTCAGGTTTTACCACGAGATGTTACAGAGAAACCCAAACAAACTTTTTGGAAAATCAGATACTATCCTTTGTTTCTCATCTGACTCCCCAAAGCAGAAGGTAGATCCCCCAAGATGAGGGCCTTTGCTTACTGCTGTGTCCTCTCCATCTAAATCCTGCCTGGACAATATTTGGAAGTCAAATACTTTTAGAAGAAATGATATGATAAATATGATCTTTAAAAAAAAAAAAAAAAACTTCTCTATGACATAGTTAAGCAAAAATTGCTAACAGTGACAGATTTTATTTTCTTGGGCTCCAAAATCACTGTGGACAGTGACTGCAGCCACGAAATTAAAAGACACTTGCTCCTCAGAAGAAAAGCTATGACAAACCTAATAGGTATATTAAAAAGCAGACATCACTTTGCCAACAAAGGTCTGTCTAGTCAAAGCCATGGTTTTTCCAGTAGTCATGTACGGATGAGAGAGTTGGACCATAAAGAAGGCTAAGCACCAAAGAATTGATGCTTTCAAATTGTGGTGCTGGAGAAGACTCTTGAGAGTCCCTTGGACCACAAGGAGATCAAACCAGTCAATCCTAAAGAAAATCAACCCTGAATATTCATTGGAAGGAATGATGCTGAAGCTGAAGCTCCAATACTTTGGCCACCCAATGGGAAGTGCCAACTCATTGGAAAAGACCCTGATACTGGGCAAGATTGAGGGCAGGAGGAGAAGAGGGCAACAGAGGATGAGATGGTTGGATGGAGTTTCTGACTCAATGGACATGAGTTTGAGCAAACCCCAGGAGATGGTGAAGGACAGGGAAGCCTGGCGTGCTACAGTTCATGAGGTCACAAAGAGTCAGACACAACTAAGTGACTGAACAACAAATGAATAAAAGCTATTTATGACTACAAAGAGGAGAAATAGTATCATTTCAACATGCAATCAAGTGAAAAATAATAGAGATTTTACACGTTATATCATTCATGAGTCACATGCATTGCACTTAGCCCACCTCAGTTCAGACCACCCACACATTATGTGCTTGATGGCCACGTATGGCTGGTGGATGCTGTATTGGACAACACAGGTTGTCCTGGATGCAAATTCTCCTGCACGACTGTCATCTGAGATCAAGATAATTCTCAACCCGGCAATCCCTTCCCTCTCCCCACGGAAAGCTCCCATGTGTCCAGCTCCCTGTAGCTTTGTAGAACCACAGAAGAGTCTCTCCTGGCATTCCACCTGGGATAGGACAAGCTGAGCCCAGCCCAAGCATGCAGAAGGAGACAATGAGAGCATGGGTACCATGAGGTCAGCACCCTCTGCCAGCTCTGCTCCCAGGAAGCCTGCCCTGCCCTGCATTCTGTGCCCTTCCTTATGTCTGTCTTCTTCCTCTGGGTCAACATGAAGTGAGGAACACAGACCAGCAAAGAAAGCGTTGAGTATAAATATATAGGTGTGTACAGCGGAGTGGTGGGGACTGTGGCTAACTAGAGCCGCATGCCCCGTCTGAAAGGGCTGCCTCTGCTCACCTTCCACCAATCTTGCTGGCAATCAGGACATGAGCCCAGAGTGCCTAGATTGCCCATCTTTTTAGGCTGAGAGGTTAAGATTATTAAATGTGATCTGATATTTAGTGTTGGATCAATAGATCTTTTTTGAGCAGACTTCATTTTTTAGAACAGCTTTTTAAATAATTTTTTTTTAATATTTCTGTACTGGCTGTGCTGGGTCTTCGTTGCTGCGTGGGCTTTTCTCTCGTTGCGGTGCACGGGTTTCTCATTGTGCTGGTGTTTCCTTGCGCTGGCTTCTCTCGCTGCTGAGCACAGGCTCCAGGGCAGGCAGACTCCAGCAGCAGTCGTGGCACACGGGCTGAGTTGTCCTGCTGCATTTGGGAACTTGCTGGACCAGGGATCAAACCCGTGTCTCCTGCATTGACAGGCGGATTCTTTACCACTGAGCCACCAGGAAAGCCCTTTCAGAGCAGTTTTAACAACTTGTTCACCGGAGACATATTAATACATCTTTTGTTACTGAATGTTATTAACCAGAGACGTTTCGATATTCACTTACTTAACAAATCACTAAGGCCACAGGCGTTAGTTTCTGCAGAAATCCCCTGGCCAATAATGTGTTATGTTCACAGCAAAGGTAAGCAGAAGGCACAGAGGCTTCCTATATAACCCCCCTAACTCCCTCACACACACAGCCTCACGCATTCCCAACATCCCCACCAGAGGGGGACATTTGTTACAAGCCATGAAATACACTGACTCACCATCATCACCCAAGTCCACAGTAGACACACTGTGGGTTTGGACAAATGTATAATGACAGGTATCCACTATGATAGGATCATACAGAGTAGTTTTGCTGCCCTAAAAATCCTCCTTGCTCCACCTGCTCATCCCTGATCAAAAGACTTAACACACCAAATTTAACTATGTCATCTCTAAAATCTGTCAACTGTGCCCTTGACTGTTGCTGGACCTCTTTTGAGTCATTCATGTACCAAGTATTTATGGAGTGTCTACTCTGAGCTTGGTCTGTATGCAGGCGATCTGGGTAATATTTCAGCTCCTGCCTTCCAGCAACTTATAGGTTGTCAGAAGAGCCAGGCTAGAAAAACCATAATGACAATTGTGAAACAATCTTGGGATCTTGATGACAGGCTGAACAAGACTTGGGGGTCAGGAAGGCTGCCTGAAGGAAGTGACATCTAAGGTTAGAACTGAGGATGCATGGAAAGAAGGGGATTGCAGGGGGAGGAAACAGATGTGAAAAGTCCTGGAGCAGAAGGGGAGAGGGATTAAGTAAACATAGGGCTGAACGAGACAGAGAAATTAGTGGGACCGTCCTGCTGGTCCAGGGGTGAAGAATCCTCCTGCAAATGCAGGGGACACGGGTTCGATTCCCGGTCCACATGCCACACAGGGCGGCTAAGCCCGTGAGCCACACATACTGAGCCCACACTCTACCGCCCATGCTCGGCAACAAGAGAAGCCACTGCAACGAGAAGCCTGCATGCTGCAACGAGAGGAGCCCTCACTTGCCGCAACTAGAGAAAAGTCAGCATGCAGCAACGAAAAACCCAGCACAGCCAAAAATAAACAAATAAATCAATAAATAAAATAAAAAAGAAACTGATGGCATAGAGCATCATTTCTAGCACGTATCCTGCTAGGAAGCCCCCACTGCTGCCTGCTGTGATGAGGAAAGCCATAGACATTCTGCCGGTGCCTAAACTGTCCCTGACACTTCCAAATGCAGGGGGCTCTTTCTGCTTTAATCCACAGAATAAGCTTCTGGCCCCACCAGTGCCATTCCCTGAATTGCTGGAGGGCAAAGGTCAATGCATTAAGCAGGGCCGATTAATACCCAGCCGTAAATCCCACGAGCACCATTTAAGCAACAGTAATATTTCACATGGGATTGCTCCAGACATCGATCAGCCCATCTTCGGGAGGGTGCGTGTTGTGTCCTGGGCTGGCCGTGTTTACGAGGCTCGCCAAGCCCTCCTGGGCAGCGCCCCCCACACATCACCCTTTGATCAGAGAAATCCAATAGCTGAGGTCTGGGCTTTATGGGCAAGCAAGTCTAGATTAAGGGAATTAACCACAGTTGATCACAATTAATAAAACGGTGCCTGGGCCCCACCACAGCGTGGCCCTGGGGGACAGGTTGGGGGGGGGGGGGCGAGTGCAATAACCACCTGGGATCCCACCCAAAGGCCACCACTTCTAGCCTCCTCCCAGAGCTGCCCATACAAGGACACTGAGAGAGAGAGTGTGTGTATGCACGTATGTGTGTATTTCACCCAAACACTTCCGTATATTTTATTTTCCTATTCTCAACTTCCTCGCACCAACTTCAGTCTGAAATTTCCTGGAGAAACGGACCCCAAGACAATCAATTCATTCATTTCTCCATACAGTCATTCCTTCATCAAGTATTTAGGATGAATAGATGTAGCTGGCACTGTTGTGAGCTGAATTATGTCCCCCAAAGGATATGTCTAAATCCTAACCCCATTTACCTGTGAATGTGAGTTAATTTAGAAATAGGGGGAGCTCTGTTCCCTGGAGGTCCAGTGTGTAAGACTCTGCACTCCCAATTCAGGAGGCATGGGTTCAATCCCTGGTCAAGGAACTAAGATCCCACATGCCACACAGTGGCAAAAAAAAAAAAAATAGAAATGGGTTCTTTGCAGATGTCATCAGGTTAAGATGAAGGAATACTGGATCAGGGTGAGCCCTAAATCCGATGACTGCTGCCCTTCGAGGAAGACGGACACCCAGGGGTGAGGCCACGGGACAACGGAGGCAGAGACTGGAGTGATGCAGCCACAAACCAAGAAAGGCGAAGCATCACTGGTGACACTGGCTGCTGGGTCAGAAGCAATGGACTGATTCTTCCTCGGAGGTCACCAGAGGGAACCAGCCTTGATGACACCCTGGTTTAGATGCCTGACTTGCTGCGTCATGAGAGAATACATCTCTGCGTTTCAGTTTGTGGTGACTTGTTACAGCGGCCCCAGGACACAAGAACAGGCATCATGGTCTTAGCGATGAGTCAACCAGACCCAGCCTCTGCCCACAGGAGCCTCCAGTGTCCCTGGGAGACAGATAAAGATGAGGCCATTAAAACGCAATGTGGTGAGTTCTGGGAAAGAGAAAGCCCAGAGCTATCTGGTGGGCAGAGGAGGGGCACTGAGCATGGAGGAAACTGGGCACCCTCTCACATGTGCACTGTGTTCAGCCTCTAGGTTGTGTCCAACTCCTGGCAACCCCATGGACTGGAGCCCGCTGGGCTCCTCTGTCCATGGGATTCCCGAGGCAAGACTGCTAGAGTGGGTGGTCATTTCCTTCTCCAGGGGATTCTCCTGACCCACGGATCAAACCAGCGTCTCCTGAATTGGCAGGCAGATTCTTTACCACTGAGCTATCTGTGAAGCCCTTAAAGTGCACGAAGACAAGTCAAACACATCATCCAGTCTGCAATCACGGAGCACAGACCTCCCTGGAATAACACAGAGTATGGTCATGTCCAGAACAGGGTAGGGACACCCGGAAGGAAGTCCCGATTGAGGAGGTAAATTTTGAGCTGGGGTGTGAAGCAGGTAATTTCAAAAACACAAAAGCAGTAATCGCAAGACTGAACATTTACTGAGTGCCCACTGTATGCAGCAATCACCATGCAAAAGGCTTTCAAATGGCTCGCTCTTTTTTCCCTAACTTTTTATTTTATATTGGAATATAGCCGATTAAGAATGTTGTGATGGTTTCAGGTGGACAGCAAAGGGACTCAGCCATACATACACATGTGTCCATTCTCCCCCAAACTCCCCTCCCATCCAGGCTGCCACATAACATTGAGCAGAGTTCCCTGTGCTATACAGTAGGTCCTTATTGGTTATCCATTTTAACTATAACAGTGTCTGCATGCTGATTCCACACTCCCTATCTCATCACCCTTTTTCCTCCCTCCAACCCCCACCATTTGACCATAAGTCAAATGGCTACCTCTTTTAATCCACCCGACAGGCTGTGGGTGGTCCTGCCACACCCAATGGCCAGATGAGGAGTCTGGGCTGAAGGTAGGTGACCTCATAAGGTCACACAGCTCTTCAGTGGCACAGCTGGGCTAAAAGCTCAGTTATGTCTTAACCTGAAGTCCATGCATTTAATCACCCACGCCATGCCCTGCATCCTCTTCTTTTTCCTGAGTTTTGAACCAGAGGGTGAGGGAGGGAGAATCTAGGAAAAGAAATGCAAATCAGGCAGCAGTTAAGCCTCTGTTTAATTAAGGAGGATAGTGGGGAGAAGGGAACCCTGACCTCACACCACCGTGATATGATAGCATCCCAGTATCTCCCATGAAAGAGGTACCAAGCTCATCTATCAGCACCAGGTAGACCAGGTGGGAAAATAAACCCCAGCCATCAATTCATATGGGCTTCCCTGGTGGCTCAGACAATAAAGAATCTGCCTGCAGTGCAGGAGAACTGGGTTCAATCTTTGGGTCCGGAAGATCTCCTGAAGAAGGGCATGGCAACTTACTCCAGTATTCTCACCTGAAGAATCCCCATGGACAGAGGAGCCTGGTGTGGTTCATGGGGGTCAGAAAGAGCCGGGCATGACGGAATGACTAACACCACCCATCAATTCATGTGTCCCATCCTCTTTAAAGGAGATCCATTCTGGGGTCTGAGAAGCAGGAGAGACATCAACTCTTCAAGACCAGTCTGATGCTTTGGAAACAACCCCAATATTCTAGAATGATCAATGGAGGAGGGTCTGCCCACCATGGGCCCTTGCCCCTCCCCTCCTTCTCTGTTCCTACTGCACACATCATGACTGCAGGTTTATTTGAAAGTGAAAGTGTTAGTTGCTCAGTCGTGTCCAACTCATTGCGACCCCATGGACTGTAGCCCACCAGGCTCCTCTGTCCATGGAATTTTATAGACAAAAATACTGGAGTGGTTTGCCATTCACTTCTCCAGGAGATCTTCCAGACCCAGGGATCGAACCTGGGTCTCCTACATTGCAGGCAGTTTCTTTACTGTCTGAGCCACCAGGGAAGCCATAAGGAAGTTAGTGAGGTGTAGTAAGCATCCCTAAAGATGGCCACATCTTAATTCCTTGGACCTGTGACTCTGCTATGCTTCCGTGGCAAGGGGGGATTCGGGTACTGGGTAGAATTATGGCTGTTGCCCAACTGACGGTAACATACCCTGGCTTATCCAGGTGGACCCAGTGTAATCAGGGGATGTAAAGGGAGGTGAGCAGGAGGAAGAAGAGTCAGTTTCAGAGTGATATGATATAAAAGGCTCAACCAGCCAGTGTTGCTTTGAACATGGAAGGGGCCACGAGATAAGGAATGAGGGCAGCCTCAGGCAACTAGAGAAGGCAAACAAATGAATCCTTCCCTAGAGCTTCCAGAAGGACCACAGCCCTGTTGACACCTTGATTTTATTTATTTTAAAACCTACTTATTTTTATTTATTTATTTGGCTGCACCAGGTCTTCATTGCAGCATGCGGGGTCTTTAGTTGCAGCATTCAGACTCTTAGTTGCAGCATGTGGGGTCCAGTTCCCTGACCAGGGATTGAACCCAGGTCCCCCACATTGGGAGCTCAGAGTCTTAGCCACTAGACCACCAGGGAAGTCCCTGATACCTTGATTTCAGCTCAGAGAGACCACGTCTGACCTCCAGAGCCGCACATCCTGAGAACCCGGAGCAGTGCTTCGGGCATAGGAGCTGCTCAGTAATGACCTGTGAGTCACTTAGACCCCTCTTTCTTCCCATCTTGCTAAATATTACCACTTTCTGCACCAGCACTTATGCTAGAAACCAGGTCTTCACGAGCGTCCCCTGCTCAGTGCTGTCGAGGTCCCCACCTCAGCAGTGCTTCTGTTCATCCCCTCCTCTACATTTTCCCTGCCCGTATGCTAGCTAAGACTCTCAGCACATCTTGTCTGGAGTACTGCAATGGCCTCATGGTTAATTTCATGTGTCAACATGGCTAAACTATGATACCCAGATATTTGGTCAAACGTATGTCAGTTCATATGTCACCATAAAGGCATCTTAAAAAAAATGAGATTACCATTTAAATCTAGACGTAGAGAATGGATTTGTGAACATACCAGGGGAAAGAGAGGGTGGAATGAACTGAGAGAGTAGCATTGATATACATATAAACACTACCACGTGTAAAATAGTTAGCTAGTGAAGAGTTGTTGTATGGCACATAGAGCTCAGCTCAGTGCTCTGTGACAAGCTACAGAGGTGGAATAGGGGGGTGATAGGAGGGAGCTGTATGTGTATATACTTATGGCTGATACACATCGTTGTACAGCAGAAACTAATACAACATTGTAAAGCAAGTATCTGCCAATTGAAAAAGTAAAAGAAGAATTTAAATATGAAATTACCATATGATCCAGCAACTCCACCTCTAGATATAGACCCAAAAGAATTGAAAACAGGAACTCGAACAGATATTTGTACATCCTCGTTTCTACAGGCATTATTCATAATAGCCACAAGGTGGAAACAACCCAAATGCTCATCAGATGATGAAAAAACATGAACAAAATGTGGTATCTATTAATACATACCATGCAGCATTATTCAACCTTTCAAAGGAAGGAAATCCCACCGCATGCTGCCACATGGATGTACCTTGAAGACATTATGCTGAATGAAACGAGCCAGACACCAAAGGACAAGCATTGCACAATCCCACTCATATGACCCCAAATAGTCAAATTTATGGAGACTAGTGGTGGCTGCCAGGGACTGGGGGAGAGGGGAATGGGGAGTTACTGTTTTCAGAGTATGGAGTTACAGTTTGAGATGACAGACGGTGATGATGGTTGGACAACATTGTGAATGCACTCCATGTTACTTAACTACATATTGAAACTCGTTAAAGTGTTCAATTTTATGGTACGTATATTTTAGCAGAAAAATTAAAAAAAAAAAAAAAAGAAATACAGTTGTATCTAATTTCCTTACCATTTCAGCCACTGGAAAGGCCCTAGTCTCCATGTCAAGGCAGAAGAATAAGTTTGCCAGAGGACACATAAAGAAGAAATCGTTCCAGGCAGAAGTGAGGCAAGGAAGAAAAACCACTCTGCCCAAGTCATGGAGCAATTTTCATTTTCTTCTTTTGTTGCCACTCATGTTTTCAATTTTCTTAAATTGCTACATCTCTGGATTTTCAAATGTCAGAGGCAGAAGTTTTCTCCCCGTGCAGAATCTCCCAGAACCCTGTCGTCAAATTATACACTGGACAATAATGCCGCTAACATTCATCTATGTCACCGATGAACAACATGTTTTATAGCAACTAGTCTTTTTTCAAAAATGCAACTTTAGGCCAAAGGACATAGACTTGGCCAAGGGACTGGAAAAATAAGCAAGCAGAAAGGGAAATGTTTTTCAAGAGCTTTAAAGATGGGGAGAAAGAGATATTGGTGAGAAAACGTGAATTCTGTGGGAGGAAAACAGTGTAGTTTAAAGAACAGTATGGATTTATCCACTGTCGTAGGCAAAGGGGAGAAGGGCTGGGGATACACTTTGCAGGATTTAGCACAGTCATACAAGTGAAAAACTGACTACCATTACATAGACTTAGGGCTTCCCCTGGAGCTTAGCGGTAAAATATCTGCCTGCAATGCAGGAGACACAGGAGACTCAGGTTCGATCCCTGGGTTGGGAAGATCCCCTGGAGGAGGGCATGGCAACCCACTTCAGTGTTCTTGCCTGGAGAATCCCACAGGCAGAGGAGCCTGGTGGACGGGATCTGGTCCATGGGATCCCAAAGAGTCGAACACGACTGAAGCAACTGAGTACACACAGACTTAGGTAGTATGTAATTTTTTGACTCTTCCTCTTTATGCTTCCAAATCAAGGAGCCAATGTGATCCAAGTTGTGATACGAAACAGCAGGAATCTCATCAATAAGGGCTCCACCCTCTTGACCTCATCACCTCCCAAGGGCCTCATTTCATCATACCATCACCTATGGGTGGAGGCAATAAGTTCCAATATGGGAATTTGGAGAGGGACACAAACATTCAGACCATAGCAGAGGGAAAGACAGCCAATACATAGAAGAACTTCCCTGGTGGTTCAGTGACTGAGACTCCACACTCCCAATGCAGGGGACCAGGGTTCCATCCCTGGTCAGGGAACTAGATCCCACATGCCACAACCAAGAGTAAAACAGGCTACAACAAAAGATCCCAAATGCTGCAACTAAGATCCAGGGCAGCAATAATAAAATTTGAAAAGCACATTATATGGGATGCAACATCTTAATAGACAGGAATTTTGTTTGGAGATAATGAGAATGTTTTGGAACTAAAAAGAGGTTGGGCCACTGAATCATTCAGTTTAAAATGGGTAATTTATGTTATACGAATTTTGTCTCATTTTTGAAGCAAATGATCAAACCAACCACACTGTGGATAATTTAATCTCTTAATTATTTAAACTCAGTGCAGAACTTAATCTTGCTGGAGAAACTTGAGCTCCACATACATCAGTTATCTCCCCCATGCAGTGAGGGACCTGGGGCATTAATTTTCAGTCCAGGGTTGAGAACACTCCCTCTCGGGGATGTTATTTCCTTTTTTATTTTTCTTAATTAAATTTTTTTTAAATTTTATATTGGCATATAGCCGATTAACAATGTGATAGTTTCGGCGACAGCACAGGGACTCAACCATACATGTATCCATTCTCCCCCAAACTCCCCTCCCACCCAGGCTGCCACATAACATGGAACAGAGTTCCCTGTGCTGTACAGTGGGTCCTCGTTGGTTATCCACTTTACATATAGCAGTTCTAGCCGGCAATGGGAATAGCAAAATAAGAGGGCTCCAGCTGGTGGCGCTGAAGATAACAAAGCGCAGGGTCATGGGTGGAACAGGCGCCCACAGTGTCACCTGGGTCAAAGGTGTTCCCATCAACATCCTTGATTTTTTTTTTTTTTTTTCCCTCTGTATTACATTTCATTGTTTGCAAACACCTCACGCCTTTCAGCCACTCTATCACCCACGGGCACTTAGTTTGTTTCTAGCCATTATTGTAAACAGTAGCTGAGAACATTCTTATTGCTCCTGGACATCCCTGCAGGAGAAAAATTACTAGGTCAGGGGATTATGAATTTTCAATGTGAGATGATGACACGAAGCTGTTTTTCAAAGCACTTGCACTGATTTGCATTCCCTCTGCACCTCACATCCTTTCTAACCCTGACTTGTCAGATTTTTTCAAATATTTTACCAAACAGATGAATGTAAAATACTATCTCATTCTGGTCTTGATGTGCCTGACAATTAATTGTTGTACAATCTCTCTTCATGTATTTATTAGCCACATATATCCTTCATTTGAAATATCTGTGTATTTTGCCCATTTTTCTATTGGGTTGTTGAGCTATACTCATTGATTTCTAAAAAATTCTTTACATATGCTTGATAATACTCTGCTTTGTGAGTTGTGTGTATTGCATTTTCTCCCAGTTGGTAATGTATCTTTCACCTTTTAACCTTTTAAAGTGTCTGTTGAGAGCAAAATTCTTGATTTTAACAGTGAAATTTATTAATCTTTTTTTAAAAAAAAAAAAACTAAATATCTGACAACAGGGAACTGATAAGTAAAATATGGTATGCCCATGCAATGGGATATTGTATAGCTAGGAAAAATTATTTTGTTGAAAAATATTTTTTGAAACAGAAAGATGTTTGCAATTTAATATTAAATCAAAAAGCAGTATGTATAACAAGATCTCACAGTATGTTTTTGTTAAGTTTGATAATTTACCATGTTGACAAACTTGTGAGCTGATAAGCTGTCTCATTCATTACTGATGGATGGTGTACATTGATACAATCGCTAGGAAATGCAACTTGGCAATGTCTGTCTAAAATTTTAATGTATGTATAATTTTTAATATTCATTTTCATTAATTTATTTGGCTGTGCTGGTCTTAGTTGTGACTTGTGGAATCTTCAGTTGCAGCATGTGGGATCTAGTTCCAGGGATTGAACCCAGACCTCCTGTACTGGGAGCCCAGAGTCTTAGCCACTGGACCACCAGGGAAGTCCCAAAGATGGTATCTATCACACCCAATTTAGAGAAAACTGAGGCTCAGATAAGGTTAAGTCCATCAGGGCTCCTCACCCAGCTTTGCAGAGCATACATGGGGGCTTCCTGGAGGCAGCAGTGCCTGACCACAGGTTCTGTCACCAAATGAAATGAGATCAAATCCTGGCTCTGCCTCATTCTCTGTAGGAGCAAGTTGCTCAGGCTCTCTGTGCCTCAGTTTCTGCGTCTATAAAATAGGAGCAATGAAAGTACTGCCTCCTAGAATTATGAAGATGAGATACGCTCAGATGTGTTCATTGCTGCAGCCAGTGAGCCTTTTAAAAACATATATCAGATCACATCACTCTTCCACTCAAAGCCTTTCATAGGCTCCTATCTCATTTGGAATAAAAGCCAAAATCCTTACAATGAAGGGCCAGTTATCTCCCTCTGTGGTCTCATCCTTTAACTCACTCATCACTTTAACTCAGTCAACCAGCTTCCTGGTGGTGCCTCTGACACATCCAACTCCTCCCTGCCTGCAGGCCCTTGGACACTTTTTTCCCTCTGCCAGGAGGACTCTTCCCATAATACCCACTTCGGATCTTACTCAAGTGTCCCTTTTCGAGCCCATCCTTCCTGACCCTCTACCTCTTTATCCTGCTGGGTTCTCTCTCCCTGGCACTTGTCACCACCACATATCTGTTCATTGGTGTCTCGTCCTTAAAGATAAACCTGATGGAGGCAGGTATGTCCTCTGTTTCATTCATCACTGCATCTCGGACACTTAGAACAGGATCTCTCATCCTTGGGGCGCCTGGTAAAGAATAGTTCTCGCAAAAGGTGGGAGGGAAGGGTGTTTCAGGCAAAGGGGCAAAGCTTGCACAAAAGCAAGACCATGGGGGACAGTGCATGACCTCAGCAGGGAGACATGGACGGTTCCTTTAACGTGGCTCCACCACCTTGAAATGGAAAACGGCCTCTGAGCACCAGCAGCAGCTCAGATGTGTTGATCTCTTAGAATGCAAATCCTTCTTTCGTTCTTTCCTGGGGCTGCTGCTGCCTTAGTCTCCAGCCCCCAAGGCTAGAGGTATAGCCAGTACTCCCAACCAGCAGCATAGGGGATCTTGGGAGGACCTGTAGCTAACAGAATGAGAGGGAGACATTGGGGGATGAGGGAGGCCTCCCTGGAGCAAAGCCTCCTGGTGGAATATTGTCAGCTCATAGCAAGTACACAGAAAAAAAAAAAAAAAAAAAATATATATATATATATAGGATGGCCAAGTTCATTCGGGTTTGTCAGTACAATGTTGCACAAAATCCAGATGACCTTTTTGGCCAACCTATTATATATATATATATATATATATATATATATATATATATATATATATATATTGGAAAAGACCTGCATCTCTTCTACCCCTTTAAGAAAGACACCTCTGGACTCAGGCTGGAGGTCTCAGCAGGAAGCCAACACACACAGAAGGGCGGTCCAGCCAGATAAATAGACATTTATTAAGGTACTTGTCTCTGCAGCAGGAAACCAGCATGGGGGTCGGAGCCTTCCCTCCCTAAAAGAGCAGGCATCTTGAAGAGAGAGCTGGGAAGAAAGCTTGATTTGAAACACTTGTCTCCAGATGGGACCAGTAAAAACAGCGGCCCTCAACCTGGATTCAAACCTCGCAGGAAAAGGAAGTGCAATGAATGGTTTCCTAGAACCTCCCAGGGCAGAAAGGCCTTCTCCAGGCCACCAGGCTGGGTACACAGCCTGAGCCTCCACCAGACGTGTCCCCACACAGCTTCCTCTGACTTTCTGGCTGGGGCTAAAATGATAGCCCTGCAGCACACTTTGTTTCTGCAAAGGGAGGTTGTCTGTGGAATGGAGCCAAGACGAGGTCTGAACAGGGAATTCCTGGCCCCAGTACATCCAGGAGGGGACCTCTCCAAGAGCCAGGTTGCCTCGCGCACTGGTGCTTACCTATCTTGAAAGCTGCATGCTCTCTCCTTCCACAGAGCCAGGCAGACTTATCTCATTTCGTCTGGAACATTCTCAATATTCTCTCCTGACCACCCCCACTACCTCCACCACCACGACCTCATCTTTTAGACCTCAGTCCACCAGGGAAGCCTCCTCTGATCACTGTGACAATTCAGATACTGTGTAATGGGCTCTCCTGTACATGCCCTGTCTCCACAATGT
Organism: Bos indicus; assembly: GCF_029378745.1. NCBI lineage: Eukaryota > Metazoa > Chordata > Mammalia > Artiodactyla > Bovidae > Bos > Bos indicus. The sequence continues at coordinate 59,057,910 of NC_091776.1, read as the reverse complement.
ACACTGTCCATGCTTATCACAGCGGGCATTTCACACCTGATTCAGGTGTGACCGTTAATTGCCATGCTCACCATGAGGGCCATAGTGCCTGACACATAGTAGGCCCTCAACTAATATCTGTTTGATGAATAAATAAATGGACCCTGGAGGGAAAAAAATGTGAGTATACCTTAGGTAAGTGTCCAAACCCTTGATTGTATGCCTCAATGAGCAAATGAAAGAATGAATGAATGAGAAATGACTAAGAGAATGAATGAATGAATGAATGAGTGGATGGATGAGAGAATGAATGAGCCAAAGAATGCATGACAGATGAATGAATGAGTGAATGAGAATGAATGGGTGTATGAATGAATGAATGAGTGACTAAATGAGTGAATGAGTACATAAAAGACTGAGAAGGAATAGTGATGGTTCCCTCAGGGATCGCCCAAGGGTTCCCATGTTTTTTTCTGTCTTTCCTTTAGGTAGTAGAGTTTGGGATGAATATGACTCTAACCAAAACCTCTAAGAGAAGGAGGTCATTTCCCCAAGGGGCACCTGGTTGGGGGGCTTCCAGGCAGAAGCTGATCCCCAAGGGGCAGCTCTGTCCCTGACCCTTTTCACCTTCCCTTGTTCTGATCTTTATGGGGCCGTCTGCCTTTTAGCATCAAAGGAGACAGCAGGCCCCGTGATTTGTCCCACAACCGCTCTATAAAAATGTAATTACCCAATAACCCGCTGTCTGCAAAACAAACCATCTTCCTGTTTCTTCTCCCATAAAAAGCATTTGACAGCCCTGTTCTATCAGCTTATAAAACCTGGAGAGAGTTGACTTAGCCCTCTCTGGAATGAAAACCCTCAAGGCGGGGGAGTGTCCAAAGTGGGGAGAAACAACACCTCTGATCTCCTAGGCAGTCGGCTGCAAAGTCTCTTGGAGGCTTCTAGGGAAGGCAAGGGAAGGAAGTCATTGTGACCTGATCTGGGACTGGACAGTGCCAGACTCACCTAGAAAGGATGGGGGGTGGGGCTCGGAAATGCTAAGAACCCAGGCCTGCCACAAGCAGCACCCTCAGAGCTTTCTGGAAGGTCATGCTTCCATTCAATCACTCCACAAACACGGCTCAGGAGCCTACTACACACTGAGCAATAGGTGGGACCCTGAGGGTTCAGTACACCATGTCATTCAAGAAACTCATATCTATAAATATGTATTTATCTATGGAGCACTTTGATCTGAATGGATTGACATGCAAAAGGTGGGTAGAGTCCAGCATTACATGGATGAGGCAGGTTATAAAACAGTAAGGAGGGGACTTCCCTGGTGGTCCAGTAGTTAAGAATCCGCCTTGCAATACAGGAGACATGGGTTTGATCCTTGGTCAGGGAACTAAGATCCCACATGCTGTGGGGCAACTAGAGAGACTGCATGTCACAAAAGAGCCCAATGCTCAGCAACTAGAGAAAGCCTGCATGCCAAAACAAATACCAAGTGCAGTGTGGCTCCATCTGGATTATCTGTGTGTTAGTCACTCAGTTGTGTCCAATCTTTTGCAACCTATGGACTAGAGTCTGCCAGGCTCGTCTGTCCATGGGATGTCCGAGGCAAGAATACTGGAGTGGGTGCCCATTCCCTTCTCCAGGAAAGCTTCTCTACCCAGGGATCAAACCTGGGTCTCCTGCATTGCAGACAGATCCTTTACCATCTGAGCCATCAGGGGAAATAATGGAATCTGAGGAAAGGGTTGATAGAATTGTTCTTTATCTTGATTGGGGGAGCTATGCCACAGATTGAATTGCATCCCCTGAAAGACATGTCCAAGTCCTAGCCCACAGTACCTGTGACTATGATCTTATTTGGAAATAGAGTCTTTACAGATGTAATTAAGACAAGGATCAAGAAAGATCATCCTGGATTAGGGATGGTCCTAAATCCAATAAGCATGTCCTCAGAAGAGGACGGGAAAGGAGATTTGACACAGACAAAAGAGGCCATGGGAAGACAGAGGCAGATATTGGAGGGATGCAGCCACAAACCAAGAAACACCCAGAGCTGGAAGAGGAAGGAAGGATCCTCCCTGGAGCTTCAGAGAGCACTCATGCTTGTTTGCATGCTCCCATGTGCTCAATTGTTTCCAACTCTTTGCGACCTCATGAACCGCATCATACCAGGCTTTCCCATCCTTCACTATTCTATCTCCTGAAGCTTGCTCAAACTCATGTCCATTGAGTCAGTGATGCCATCCCACCATCTTATCCTCTGTCGCCCTTTTCTCCTCCTGACCTCAGTCTTTCCCAGCATCAGGTCTTTTCCTTAGTCAAGGGAAATGCAAATCAAAATCACAGTGAGATACCACTTCACACCTACTAGGATGGCTATTACCAAAAGGAAAACAAAATAACAAGTAAAAATGGTAAAAATGCAGAGAAATCAGAGCCCCCATGCATTAATAGTGAGAATATTAAATGGTGCAGCCATTGTGAAAAAATAGTTTGGTTGTTCCTCCAAGAGTTAAACATAGAATTACTATATAATCAAGCAGCTCCACTCCTAAATATATGCATGATAGAACTGAAAACAGAGGCCCAAACAGATACTTGTACATCAACGTTTACAGTAGCATTGTTCACAATAGTCAAAAGGTGGAAACAACCCAAGTGTCCATCAACAGATGAATGGATAAACTCACCTACAATGAAATATTATCCAGCCTTAAAAACAAGTGACGTTTTGACACCTTACTCCTTGGAAGGAAAGTTGTGACCAACCTAGACAGCATATTCAAAAGCAGAGACATTACTTTGCCAACAAAGGTCCATCTAGTCAAGGCTATGGTTTTTCCTGTGGTCATGTATGGATGTGAGAGCTGGACTGTGAAGAAGGCTGAGCACCGAAGAATTGATGCTTTTGAACTGTGGTGTTGGAGAAGACTCTTGAGAGTCCCTTGGACTGCAAGGAGATCCAACCAGTCCATTCTGAAGGAGATCAGCCCTGGGATTTCTTTGGAGGGAATGATGCTAAAGCTGAAACTCCAGTACTTTGGCCACCTCATGCGAAGAGTTGACTCATTGGAAAAGACTCTGATGCTGAGAGGGATTGGGGGCAAGAGGAGAAGGGGACGACAGAGGATGAGATGGCTGGATGGGATCACGGACTCAATGGACGTGAGTCTGAGTGAACTCCGGGAGTTGGTGATGGACAGGGAGGCCTGGCATGCTGTGATTCATGGGGTCACAAAGAGTCGGACACGACTGAGCGACTGATCTGATTTAACCACATAGAGGAACTTGAAAATATGATGACTAATAAAAGAGGTGAAACACAAAAGGACAAATATTATATGATTCGGCTTATACAAATTATCCAGAACAGAAAAATTCATAAAGATAGAGGTTGCCAGGAGTTGGGGGGAATAAGAGTTAGTGCTTAATAGGTATAGAGTTTCTGTTTGGGATGATGAAAAAGTTCTGAAAACTGATAGTGGTAATGGTTGTACAATATTTTAAATGTACTTAATGTCACTGAATTGTATACTTAAAATGATAAATTTTATGTTATCTATCTTATATATGTATATATAATATTTCTTTAAAAAAAATAGGAGAGATGCCTAGATGCTACTGAGGACTGGAGTGGTTTTTCTTTTCTTTCTTTTTTTTTTGCTTTCTTCTTTATACTTTATGGTATTTTCAATACTTGGTTTACATGAATATATATTATATGAAGAATTCACAGTCTGGTTGGGAAATAGATTAGGAAATCAGCTATTATGGTACATGGTCATATACACACAGAGTTGGGGCATATGAATCAGATTGTGGGAATGCCATGGAAGAGTCTCCAGAGAGAGGGCAATAAGCAGGAATGAGCCAGGCAAAGAAGGGTAGTGGAGAAGAGAGGGTGTTCCAGTGGAAAACTGATATTGGAAATGCAAAAGACTGCCTAGTTTGATTCTTGGCCTGGCTACCTACTTGCTGTGTGTCATTGGGTCAGTTAATTAATGTCTCTGTGCTTCAGTTTCCTCTTCTGTAAAACAAGGCTCAATCATTGTACTTACCTCATATGGTGTGGTGAGAATTGAATTAATACATGTAAAGCAATTATAACAGAATCCAGCATATGGTAAAGACAATGTAAGCATTAGACTTTTTTTTAAATGACTGTAAAGGACAGGAAATTTCTGAAAATAGTATAAAAGAGAAATGGAATGGCTAAAGGAGCCTGGGAAAAATGCAATGTAAGAATTATCTTCAGTGAAATGTAAAGCAAATAAAGCCTTGGGGGAAAAGAAACAAAGGGAAATCACAAATCTGAAAATAAAGTATCTCATGATGATGGGATTACATTTTGGACCAAGATATTTATAGCTAAGAAAATTGAGTTAAAATGGGTTTGGACTACGTGAAAAGATGCTGAAAATGTATAAAGGAGTCAGGCTTGAAAGGCTGAATATAAGTCAGCCTCTTTGTTAGAGAAAGCTCCACTGTATTCAACATTTGGAATTGATGACTTGGTGGTTTCCTTTGGGGGAGAAAACATCTAGACATTTCCTGGTAAGTCTTCCTTCCTACCCTCCCTTGCTCTCAACGACCTTCTCTGTCAGCATAATGTCCCAGCTTGAGCATTGATGGGTGTGCGTATGTTGATGATATACAGGATATTAACAGTTTGGAGGCTCAGATCAGTGTCTGCCATCTTCATGAAGAGGCAAGCAATTCTACTGCCTAAGGACCCCTTACAGTCACAAATCACCATTCAATGAATTCCAGGATTTCAAAGCTGTGGCATAAATTTCCAAGCCAGAAGAGCAGTGTGGAAGCTTTAAGTGCTGGGTTTCAACCCTCCAGACTCCCTGGAACCACTGTCTGGGGTTCTGGCAGCATCAATGTGGCCCTTTCATCCTTCCAGGGGATATGGATAGTGTGTTAAGCCAATGAGAGACAGACAGCATGTGGTCGGTGAGTGGAAGCCACATCATGTACTTCAAGGCTCTTGGACTCTCTTTGAAATTCTGAATGGCAAATCTCTGCCCCTCACTCCTCTGCATGATCATCTTTTAGATGGGTACAGCAGTGTTTTATTCTGGCACAGAATGAAAGGTCTTAAAGTCTTTGAGGGAAGGAGGACTGGGTCAGTTTAAGTTCATAAATATTGGGACTTCATTTCACATTTAAGGGAAAGGGTTGGGAACATCCCTTTATCCATTAGCAATACATTCAGCTTCAAGTCATAGAATATTTCACCACAGTGCCTTAAATTAATAGGCATTCATTTTTCTTACACAACAAGAATTCGGGGGAAATCGGTGACATACTCTGATTCAGCAGCTCAATCAATGTTTTGACAGAAGAGCTGCCACAGCTCCAGCCACCACATCTAAATTTAAGACAGAAAAAAAAGAAGAAGAAGAGGGGGAAGGCACCACATGTGCCCCCTTTTTCTAGGAGAATAAGGTTTTCCCCAGACTCTCTTGCAACAGACCTTTTGGGCAAAACTGGGCCACATTCCCTCCAGCTATAAAGAAAACTGGGAAAGAAGGAAAAGAACTTAAAATGATTATGATCCAGAGCCTGGGTCTGAACTCACTAGTCATCATTGTACTGCCTTCACAGGCTGGTAGAGAGAATGAAATGAAACAATCTATAATAATAATATACAATGATCTACTGGCGCTGTGCTTGGCACACAGTGTATTAAACAACTGATAACTAGTACTCAAATTCTGAATTTCTGAGGTTCATTTCATGTCTTCTTTAAGTCTTCTTGGCCCAGGCTGTCTTTGGACCCAGCCATGCCAACTAAACAATCTCTAATAGGCGCTTTGAGATGTCCAAGATCAAAGTATGCCAGAGGTCTGTTCCTTCTTCTTTTTCCTTTCTACACAAATCAGGGAGTACCTAGACTAACATCTAACAACCTGTACATGAAGAAATACATAAAAGAGTGATGAGAAGTTTAATTCAAAATAGAGAAAGACAATGCACCCCCAAGATCTCTTAAAAACCATGGCTGTCGGGGACACCTTGAAATTAGACTCCGAGACTTTCTGCCTGGTTTGAACTATACATTTCTCAGGTGATGGAATTGGGAACATGTGTCTTGGTTCATCATCTGGGGCTTTGCAACCTCCTTGAGCCAAGTCTGGCGTGCTGCAGTCCATGGGGTGGCAAAGCGATGGACACAACTGAGCAACTGAACTGAACTGGGCCAAGTCGATAAGAGGAGTTATTTAAGTGACTTTGTATTCCATACCTAGGAGAGAGACAGAGGAACAGAGGAGGAGGAGAAGAAAAAGGAGGAGAAGGAGAAGAAGGAGGAGAAGGAAGATAAGGAGAAGAAAAAGGAGGAGGAACAGGAGGAGAAAGAGAGATTGAGCACATGTGTGGGGGAGGGGGGATGAGCAAGCAGAAATGGACCTTTGCCTAGAACCCGTGGTAGGCGTGGGGGTGTGTCTGGTATCTAATTTCTGTTGACATGTGCAGGAGAAGCACATGTGTGACCTGTCCTAGGAGGAGGTCAGAATGACCCACAAACAGCTGAACATTCCTGATCATTCCATTTCCAATCCAGGGGTTGTTTCCAGGAGCTCAGTAACTTCTGCCCTGCTCCACAGTGCCCCCCCACCCCCAACAGTCATGACCTCCTATGCACCCACCCCCAGTACCTCTCCCTGCCCATGGAAGAGCTCACTCAGACGTCAAGAGGTGGTCCAAAGGACCAGGAGGTGGGGGCGGGGGTGTAACACTGCAGGACTCAGAAGGTGACACTAGATGGCTTACTCAGAAGAAATGGAATCTGTCCTCCCAGGGACAGGCACCACTCACTCAGAGGCCATGAGCCACCGGGTATAATTAGACTAAAGCCCCAGCAACAGGCTGCGTGCCCCGTTCATGTCAGGACCCTGTTCCTGGCATGTGCTTCTGGTGCATATGTATTTCTGGCGTTATCTGGTCACTGATCCAGGGCACCCTCCCAGCAGAGAAGGGGTTGGCAGTGTGCTTTTTGGCAGTTTTTTTCTTGGCCATGGGCATGGCCATAACCATAATTCTAGGAAACCTAATAACAACAAATAGTTCATAATAACAATTGATGAGGAGAATAGAAATAATGATATTATAATCATAATGATCACCTTTGGAGGAGAGATTTTGTGACAGGTACTTGGCAAGGTATAGGTACTCAGTCGCTCGGTGGTGTCTGACTTTTTGCAACCCCATGGACTGTTGACTGCCAGTCTCCTCTGTCCATGGGATTCTCCAGGCAAGAATACTAGAGTGGGTTGCCATTTCCTCTTCCAGGGGATCTTCCCAACACAGGGATCGAACCTGTGTCTCTTGTGTCTCCTGTACTGGCAAGTGGATTCTTTACCATTGAGTCACCTGGGAAGCTCTGGCAAGGTATCAGGTTGGCCAAGAAGTTCGTTTGAGTTTTTCCATACAAACATACATAAAAATCCAAACGAATTTTGGCCAACCCAATATTTAATGCATGTCGTCTCATTGAACCCACCCAAAAAACCCCCTGAGGAAGGTAATATCCTCATTTTCCAGATGATGATAGAGAGGCAGGAATTGAACTCAGATTTTCTGGACTTACAAGCACAGATTCTTTTTTTTTTTTTTAATTAATTTTTATTGGAGTATAGCTGTTGATTTACAATGCTGTCCTAGTTTCTGCTATACAGCAAAGTGACTCAGTTACACATAACATATATCCATTCTTTTTAAAATTCTTTTCCCATATAGATCATTACAGAATATTGAGTAGAGTACCCGTGCTGTGTAGTAGGTTATTTATTTTTAATTGTAGGCTAAATACTTTACAATGTTGTGGTGGTTTTTGCCATCAGTCAGTTCAGTTCAGTTGCCCAGTCATGTCCGACTCTTTGCAAACCCATGAACAGCAGCAGCACAACAGGCCTCCCTGTCCATCACTAATTCCTGGAGTCCACCCAAACCCACGTCCATCGAGTCAATGATGCCATCCAACCATCTCATCCTCTGTCGTCCTCTTCTCCTCCTGCCCTCAAGCTTTGCCAGCATCAGGGTCTTTTCCAATGAGTCAGCTCTTCGCATCAGGTGGCCAAAGTATTGGAGTTTCAGCCTCAACATCGGACCTTCCAATGAACACCCAGGACTGATCTCCTTTAGGATGGACTGGTTGGATTTCCTTGCAGTCCAAGGGACTCTCAAGAGTCTTCTCCAACACCATGAATCAGCCATAGGTGTACATGTGTTCCCCATCCTGACCCTCCCTCCCACCTCCCTCCCCATCCTATCCCTCAGGGTCATCCCAGTGCACCAGCCCTGAGCACCCTGTCTCATGCATCGAACCTGAACTGGCAATCTATTTCACATATGATAATGGACATGTTTCAAAGCTATTCTCTCAAATCATACCACCCTTGCCTTCTCCCACAGAGTCCAACAGTCTGTTCTTTACATCTGTGTCTCTTTTGCTATCTTGCATATAGGGTCATCATTACCATCTTTCTAAATTCCATATATATGCATTAATACACTGTATTGGTGTTTTTCTTTCTGACTTACTTCACTCTGTATAATAGGCTCCAGTTTCATCCACCTCATTAGAACTGATTCAAATGCATTCTTTTTAATAGCTGAGTAATATTGCATTGTGTAAATGTACCACAAGTTTCTTATCCACTCGTCTGCTGATGGACATCTAGGTTGCTTCCACGTCCTGGCTATTATAAACAGCAAGCACAGATTCTTAACTGCTATGTTCTATTGACAGATGACGGCTTTCAAAATATGCTGCTATTCTTCCAGCTTGAGAGTGTGTTCCAAATTCCAACCTAGGATTCTGAGAACTGGCTTTGCTGGATTCTAACCGAAAATTACTAGCCTTTTATCCTCTGCTTGGAGGCAGCCTTGCATACATGGTGGTAAGTAGTAGGAGAAAGTTTAAAAGGAAAATTGGGCCCTTTGGGGGCCAAAATTGGGGCCAAAATTGGAAGGCATTAAATAAGGTGCGTGGTAAAGACCCTCAAACAAACTGAGCTGGTTTCTCTTTTTATGTATGTATTCTGAACATCCTTCTCCGAGTCCAATTTTTGTAACAAGCCTCATATGCAAGTACTGGGACCCACGGAGTATTTACTAAGTCCTTGTTGGACACGGTGGACTTCTCGGGTGGCCCAATGGTGAAGAATTCACCTGCCAATGCAGGAGACGCAAGAGACGCAGGTTCAATCCCTAGGTCAGGAGGATCCTCATGGAGCAAGAAATGGCGACCCAGTCCAGTATTCTTGCCCAGAAAGTCCCATGGACAGAGGAGCCTGGCAGGCTACAATCCATTGGGTTGCAAAAAGTCAGACTCGACTGAGCACACGCTGGACACGCCAGGTGCTATAAGCACTCTATAAAATGCAGGCAGAGTCCAAGGAATGACTGTCTAGGATGGTCGAATCATCGTGACGGTGCAAAGATGCTCATCACTGCCTGCACTCCTTTTTTAATTTTTTTGGCCACACTGCATAGCACATGGTAACCTAGTTGCCCTACCAGGGATCAAACCCCTGTCCCCTGCAGTAGAAGCAAGGCGTCCCAACCACTGGACCACCAAGGAAGCCCCTGCACTTCTAATAGCTACAAATCGCTGTTTTGTAGTGCCTGAAGCAAGGCAGGTGAGTAGAAAAAGCAGATAATCTCATCTCTCAGGGTTTAGCATCCACAACCTTCCCACCTGTTCACGAAACAAACTTTCTCTGCATCTTCTTCCTGCTCTGAATGCATATTCTTAAGGTGAGAATGAACTGCCCTCCCCCATAACTTCAGAACCATCAGTGTCACTGGGGGCAGAGGTGCGCATGGAGCCTGACAGTCTTCTCCGATGGGACCCAGCCCAATCCCTCTTATGTCAGAATGCCTTGTTTACCCATTAGTGGAGCATTGGACACCAGCAGCAGACAGGCTGGCTCCAGGGCATTTAAAAGGTCACGGATTGAGAGCCCAGGAAGGCAATCAGCTGGGATTCTGATCAACAGAGCTTCCAGAGATGAGCATCATTTCCTAAATGCACCAATGATGTGCTTTGTCCTAGAGCAGAAGGGGACCCATCAGTCAGAGGTGAGCCTCTCTAGGAAATTATCTTTCTTGCCAGCCCTCCTTGGCTAATAACCCAGGGGCGCCTGAATCACTTTGACCTTGGGGAAACTGAGATAATGGCCTTGGGGGAATTTTCTTGGTAAAACCACTGCCTTGGAGAAACTGAGGCAGTAAAACTAAGTGGGACTCGTAATCCTCATACAGCTAGCAAGAACCTGCTATAGAGCACATGGAGCTCAGCTCAACACTCTGTGATGACCAAGAGGGGAGGAAAGGGCAGGGGTGGGAGGGAGGCTCAAGAGGGAGGGGATATGTACACTTGTGCCTGATTCATGGTGTTGTACAGCACAAACTAACACAACATTGTAAAGCAATTATATTCCAATTTTTAAAAAAGAATAATCTCTAATCCCAAACAGTTGAAATAATAAGGACTTAGACATAACAAGCACAGCTCTTATAAATCACTTGCAAGCATGGACCTAGTGGTAAAGAACCCACCTGCCAATGCCGTAGACATAAGAGTTTGATCCCTGGGTTGGGAAGATCCCCTGGAGGGGGTCATGGCAACCCACTCCAGTAATCTTGCCTGGAGAATCCCACAGACAAAGGAGCCTGGCAGGCTACAGTCCATAGAGTTGCAGAGTCAGACACAACTGAGTGACTTAGCATGCATGCACCAAACGTTCTTGCTGAGCTCTCTGGGTATATTCTCTCATTTAATATAAAAGCCCTAAGAGGCACTTACTTTTATTGCTATGTTATAGGTAATGCTAGAGAGGTTAAGTGACTCACCCAAAGTTAGCCAGCTAGTTAGCTGGTGGAGCTGGAATTTGAACCCAGGTCTCTAAATCTAGGTTGGCCTCATCCAACCTAGAAGGGAGAAAATGGATGGAATCTAGCAGATAGGAATTATAAAGTGTTAGGACAGAGAGCTTTGTTGTTTTAGACGCTAAGTCATCTCCGACTCTTTCGTGACCCCAGGGACTATAGTCCACCAGGCTTCTCTGTCCATAGGATTTTCCAAGCAAGAATACTGAAGAGAGTTGCCATGTCCTTCTCCAGGGGATCTTCCCCACCCAGGGATCAAACCTGTGTCTCCTGCACTGGCAGGCGGATTCTTTACCGCTGAGCCACCTGGGGAGCCCAGCACAGAGAGCTTGGTGAGGCCCAAATTGGAAAGAAATAGTATTTTTGTTCATTGTTTGTTTTTCCCAGCACAGTTCAGGTCAGAAAGTGCCCTGACAGGCTGAACTGGTCAGACTGAGGGTAATGGTATGATGGACATAGAAGATAAATGCTGATTCACCACTTGAATGTTTTATAGCTGGTAGAAAACACAAGGTGGGAAACTTGCTGGCTAGTATCTTAGAAGAAACTCTTCTTATTTCATATGAATAGATGTGGAAACTGAGACACAGGTGGAAATTGTCCTGACTTAGACGGAGCCTGGGATTATTGACTTTCTGGTTGCTAGAACACTCCTATTTCAAATAACAACAGTAATAGCCATAATAACAATAAAAACAGCCCACAATTTTCTGTGTGCTTCGCATGTGTCGGGCTCTGTGCTAAGCATTTTATATGCCTATAAATACAGCATTGTGCAAACTTCATCACAGCCTCACAAGTAAGTTCTAAGGCTCAGAGAGGTTGAGTCAACTGCCCAAATCACACAGTTAGTAAATGGCAGAAATAAGATTTTAAAATGTAGACAGCCTGACTCCAGAATCTGAGGTGTTTTCTGTCTTGTTTTGTTTTGTTTTTTAATTGTTTGGTCACACCATGCAAAATGTAGGATCTTAGTTCCCCAACTAGGGATCAAACCTGTTCCCCCTGCATTGGAAGCACAGAGTCTTAATTACTGAACCACCAAGAAAGTCCCCAGAATCTGAATTTGTTTAAACTCTTTGACTCTGCTTCTTTATAAAATAGCATTCATCAACAAATATTTATGGAGCCCCCATAGGATTCTGGATGAGTGACAGGTTCTGTCTCTCCTCCATGAACTCATCACTTCATCAGAGAAACAGATTCATATGTAGAGAATTGAATACAGTATAAAATGCTTCAGTGAGGGGACTTCCCGGGAAGTCCAGTGGTTACGGCTCCACACTACAATGCAGGAAGCACGTTTGAGCACCGGTCAGGGAACTAAGCACATGCACAGGGGTCTAAGGCCCCACATGCCGCGTAGTACTGTCAAGAAAAAGAAAAAAGAAACAGAAACGGTGGGCAGGTATAGGAGTTACCCTTGAGAGCACACTTCCCGCATGCATGACATCTTGTTACTAAGGCCAGGCTCGCTCTGCTCATCACACAAGAGGCCAGTGAATCCGAGAGATGAGGGGTTGAGGCAAGGAATATGCAGAAAGCTTAGCATAAGAAGCTTGACTAAGAAGATGGCAGACTAATGTCTCAAAATAACCGTCTTGTTGGGGTCTTGACACCAGGTTCTTTTATGGATCAGAGATGGGGGTTATGTGAAAAAACAAAGTAAAAAGGCCATTTAATCTTGCAAATATCTCCTAGAACGGCAAGCTTCAGGCAGGGGGATGTGTTAATTTCTTCATTCCTGCCATCTACAGGTGGAAAGGCTTCTCAACAAAGCCTCTTTAGTTAACAGTCAGGCAGAGGGGCAAGATTCTCTGAGGCAGGCCATTATGTATGATTATAATAACAAAAGCAGTTTTAAAAAAGGGGGGGTTAAAATCAAAGAAACAGATCTAGCATGGAAGAGTCAAAATTGACTCTTCCCTGTTACAATCTCTTGATCCTCACAACACATCCTGAAGAAGCTATCTCCATAGAAGGACATATGATTTGCTCAAAGTCACCCAACTGGTAATGCAAGGAGCCAAGATTCAAACTTGGGATAACTGACCCCAGTGCTAAGGAAAGTTCCTGACCACCATGCCATAAGAGTGCACAGGATCCCTCCAGGAAAGCATTCATCAAGGTAAGGCAGACTTTCCACTGGCCCATAGCTTTGTTGTCCAAAAGTTATGGTCAACTCGGAGAAGGCAATGGCAACCCGCTCCAGTACTCTTGCCTGGAAAATTCCATGGACGGAGGAGCCTAGTAGGCTGCAGTCCATGGGGTCGCTAGGAGTCAGGCACGACAGAGTGACTTCACTTTCAATTTTCACTTTCATGCATTGGAGAAGGAAATGGCAACCCACTCCAGTGTTCTTGCCTGGAGAATCCCAGGGATGGGGGAGCCTGGTGGGCTGCCGTCTATGGGGTTGCACAGAGTCAGACACGACTGAAGCGACTTAGCAGAGAGCAGCATGGTCAACTACTTCCTCTCAGAATGCAGTTCAAATCAACAAAACCCTAGGCTTCAGGAAACACTCCGTTTTATAGGACAGACCCTGTCCTTTAAAGGACAACTTCCCTTCCAGGTGTTTATAAATTCAAGGCCATTTTTGGACTCATGCATTTGAGGAAACCCTGGTGGCTCAGATGGTAAAGAGTACCTTCAATGCAGAAGATGCAGGAGACACAGATTTAATCCCTGGGTCAGGAAGATCCCCTGGAGGAGGGGATGGCAACCCACTCCAATATTCTTGCCTGGAGAATCTCATGGACAGAGGAGCCTGGTGGGCTACAGCGCATAGAGTTGTAAAAAGTTGGACATGACTGAAGTGACTTAGCCCAGCACAGCACATATCATGAAGGGGTTTCACAAGACCAAGTTTAAACTTGGTTCTCAAAATAGATTCACCTCTCCAATAAACCAATTCAGAATTATAACCAGTCTTGTTTAGGTAGCAGCAACCTGCATTTGTCCTGGAGACACAGTTTTTCCATATATTTTCCATATATTCACTCAAACGTTTTATTAATTGCTGGCAATGTGCTAGGCATTGTGATAGGCACTGGTGAACACAAGTTTTTAAAAGATAGAACTTAAAGTATCAGCAAAACAAGGGTATCAAAAAATTAAGAGGAAAATTTTTTGAGTATTTCATATTTTATATCCCCCCCAAAAAAACCATACAAGTAATCATAATAGCAAAAATTGAATTTAAGGCAATCATAATGTTTTCAGTACTCTAGGTCTCCAACTGCTTCCAAGAAAAAGACATTAGTCCCTAGTCTTTATGGAGCTGGATGAAATATATGTAGAAAATGTTTGAGCATGGTCATTTTTGAGTCAGACAGGACTTGGTTCAAATCCCATTTCTGCTACTTTCCAACTATATGATTTTGGACACGATCCTTAAATCATGAGTCTTGTTTTCTTCATCTATAAAATGTGAATAGTAACAACTTGCTCTTAGAGTTGTTATATGGATTTCATAAAGTGATGTCAATAAAGTGTATAGTCTAAATCAATATAAATGGAACCTCTTTTATGAGACCTTTCTTATCCATGGTTCTATTAGGTATCTATTTGTGCATAACAAATCATCATAAATTTAGTGTCTTAAAACAATGCACACTTATTACCTCACAGTGTCTGCACATCAGGAATTCAGGCATATTTTACCTAGGTTCCCTCTTTTCCAATCTCTCACAAGCTTGAAATCTAAGTACTGGCCAAGGTTGGAGTCCCATCTGAAAGCTCAACTGGAGAAGGTTTTTCTTCCAAGCTCACTTATGTTGCTGTTGTCAGGATTTAGTTCCTTCTGGGCTATTGGGCTGAGAGCGTCAGTTCCCAGCTGGCTGTCAACCAGAAGACACCCTCAGTTCCTTGTTACACGGATCTCCCCAACATCAAAGCCAGCCAGGGAGAGAGTCTGAGCAGGACAGAATTTACAATCTTAAATAATACAATCATGGAAGTTACATCCCATCATGTTTCCTATTTTACCTTGGTTAGAAGCAAGTCATAGGTCTTGCCCATCCTCCAGGGGAGGGAATTACACAAGAGGTGGGAGTTCAGGCCGGGGGAGGGGTGGGGGGCAGAAGCGGGGTGGGGAGGGGGTGGGTGGGGCAGTGGGAACCTTTTAGAAACTGTCTGCCACACCAGCTGACATTTCTCTCACCTTCAGCAGAGGTTTCTACTACTGGTGTCCTGCTTGAAATTAGGTGGTGTCAAATGGAACTCAGGACACCTTTGAACCCAAGTTATATTTATTCACCTAGCAAATATTTACTGAATATCTACTTATTCAACTCTACTGGTCTAGACATTGGATATACTGTTTAAAAAAACTGTTTAAAAAATAAAAAACAGGTAAAATCTCTGTCTTCATGAAACATACCATATTGGCAGAACAGGGAGGAGGGTTACAGAACACTCTCTGCACTATCAATAATTTATCATATGTGACTCAAGTGTAAAGTTTAAACATAAAATTTGAAATCCATGGTTTATTTCCAGAGAATTGCTTAAAATGTTTATTGACAATTGCAGTAACCACTGCCTCAGCGGAACAAGGTCTCTCCAAAAAGAAATTAATTTTTAAATAACTGGAAGTCTTAACTCATGCTAATTACATGAGTACATACATTTGTTACAGCTCATTGAAATGCCACAGCTAGAATGTGCGCATGTTATTGCATGTAAATTATAACCCATTAAATAAATAAATAAAAATTCGTTTCAGAAAAAACTACCTAAGAAGTGCCTTGCCTGATGAAAGATTTTTCTAAATTGGCAGGATCATCAATAGACCACAAATTATCAGAAAATATTGATTATAACCTATAATTCATCATTTTCCTGAAATGAAAGTAAGAAAATACATTTTTTACATTACAAATATAGAGCAATTTGTAATTATATATATCTTTATTTTACAGCTCATTCAACATCATCTACCCGTTAATAGAGGACCAAGTCTTCCATGATTGTAATTAAATTCAGTCATCTTTGCTATTTTGCTGACTTTTCAGTTATTAAAAAACATATCACATACAAAATTTTTTATTTTGTTGTTATGAGTCGTATATGTCAAGATGGGACCCCATGGTGTGGGGGGGGGGATAAATTGAAAGACTGGGAATCACATATAAAATATATAACTAATAAGGGCATACTGTATAGCACTCTACTCAATATTCTGTAATGGCCTATCTGGGAAAGAATCTTAAAACAAGTTGGCTATATGTGTACATATAACTGATTCAATTTGCTGAACACCTGAAACTAACACAACATTGTAGTGAATATGTTGTTCAATAAAGTTCTTGGTGAATATGAAAAATATGCCTTTTATTTTTACTTAAAACCAAACAGACATTTTGATCAACCCAATAAATCAACTATACTCCAATAAAAAAAAAATTTTTTTTTAAGAAGGGACCCCAGAACATATTTTAACAGTTTTTTTTTTTTGTCTCGTACACAGGGTTATTGTTATCATCTTTCTAAATTCCATATATATGCGTTAGTATACTGTACATATACACAATGGAGTATTACTCAGCCATTAAAAAGAATACATTTGAATCAGTTCTAATGAGGTGGATGAAACTGGAGCCTATTATACAGAGTGAAGTAAGCCAGAAGGAAAAACACCAATACAGTATACTAACAGTTTTTTAAAGTACATTACAACATGTAAATTTTAGCCTTTTGGGTATGTGGGTCTCCCCATGTCCTCTTGCCCTGGGTCTCAGAAATGTCCAGGGCAAGCCTGCCAAGGGGCTCAGCTTCCAACTCTGAAGGTCACACCAGAGCGATGGTTGAAAGTGAAACCAGAAGAATCACTACACGAAACCCAGCCATGCCCCTACACAGCTGTGTGACCTGGGCAAGGCCCCCGCCACTCAGAGCCTCAGTTTCTTTACCTGTACAATGGGGCTAACAACAAAACAATCTAGTAGAGATGGTGGGAGAGGTAAATGAGATAATGGTTTGTAAACCAGTTAAGCACTGGACCTGGTGAAAATGAGAAAGCCCTTGGCCTTTCTTTAAAAAAAAAAAAAAAATCCTTTTGGGGGTTTGTGGTAGGGCAAATTTGGGAGGCAAAGAGTTTAGAGAAGTGGGAATGATTATGGGATAATATTCCCAGATGGTGCAGTGGTAAAAAGTCCACTTTTTCGATCCCTGGGTTCGATCCCTGGGTCGGAAAGATCCCCTGGAGAAGGAAATGGCAACCTGCTTCAGTGTTCTTGCTTGGAGAATTCCATGGACAGAGGAGCCTGGCAGGTGATAGTCCATGCAGTTGCAAAGGGTCGAACATGACATTCAAGGCAGAGGTAAGAAGTCTTTAGTGAGAACTAAGAAATAATTGGGGCTTAGCTCTACCCATGGTTCAGACAATGACTCAATGTGAGTGTGATTCCCATGGGGCCCAGGCCCACCTGAGGACTCAGGAAAACTGCATCACACACACTGGTGGCCACTAGCCCCTCCTAGGAAGCTTACCAAAATGCTGATTTCCCAGGGCCCACACCCCAAAAGTCTGATTTAGTAGGTCCTTGGGATGGGGTCCCAAGACTGATTTTTTTTTTTTTTACAAGCATCTGCTTGTAAAATTACAAGCATTGTTTTCAGGGCAATTGCAAGAATCCCTGCCCTTCTCAGGTTCTAAGTGAGCCTTATTCATGTCACCCTTTAAAAATATGCATACTTGGTAATCAGAACACCCGCACCCCTCAAACTCCTGCATCTACCCAAGAGGGGCAGGAAGCCATAGGAGATAGCTTCTCCACCTCTGGCTAAGATCAAGCTGCATATCAGACCAGTGCATTGGAACCACCAGCCTTGGCAATCATGGTACATAGAAGAGCAAGAGATGAAAGCAAGCTGAGAACACAGGGCCTGGAGTAGAGGGAAGCAAACTTCTGTAAAGAACCAAACAGTATACAAATTCCCTGGTGGTCCAGAGGTTAGAGCTCCATGCTTCCAGTGCAGGAGTCATAGGTTTGATCCCTGGTTGGGGAACTAAGATCCCACCTGTGGCATGGTGCAGTCAAAAGGGGGGAAAAAACGACCAAACGGTATGTATTTCAGCTCCACAGGCCAGACAGTCACAAAGGCGATGCACAAGCAGCCACAGGCCACACACATACAAATGGGTGTGGCCAGTTTCCAATAAAACTTTATTTACAAAAACAGGCAGTGGGCCAGATTTGGCCCATGGGCCATAAGCTTACCAACCCAGGATCCAGATTCAAATGGAATATCTGTGAAATTCCAGCTGCGCTGTGCTGTGTGTTCTTGTATAAGTTACCTAACTTCTCTGAGCCTCGGTCTCCCCATATGAAATTCAGCAGAATAAGAATACCAGATCCACAGTGTTGGTGTGAGAATCCTCACATTTTAAATACAAAGTATTTCACATCATTCTGGGAACTCAGTATACCAGGATAAAAGTCAGCTGTTAACTACTGTCTGGTCTAGAATGAGCGAGGCTCCATCCCTTCCCAGCTGGGTGACCTCATGCAGGTGATATAACCTCTCTGTGCCTGAGTTTCCCGGATATAAAATATGAATAAAAGCAGTTGTGAGAATTAAATGAGACAATTAATGCAAAATGCTTAGAAGAATGCCTGTGAAAAAAAAAAAGCACTCTGGAAAGTTAGCTTATTATTGTGTTATGATAAATTATAAATTATTATTTTGTTATTATATTTCTTACAGAGAAGAGATTGAATCAACAGAGTAAGGGGAAAAGTTCCTTTATAGCAAAGAAAAGAGCACCAAGATTCTTGCCTTTCCCAAAAGCTATTAAGACTTGAGCCTTTAGCCAAAGACACTGAGTGTAAAAATGTCTTTCTTTGCACCCACAGGTCAGCCAGGAGACAGCCACACTGAAACCAGCAGATTGGAAGCTGAATTGTATCCACCACACTTAGCTTTGCCTCTAAATTCCTACTAAAGATGAAACACAATATCTAGAACCTTCGTGGGAGCTTTGAGACAAAGCTATGGGATGAGATGGGAGGGGTATTTTAATGAATACCCCCCAGATTGTTTTTACCTGGTTTTAATCTTAGTTTCACATTTCTTCTATCCTTTATTTAGTCTCTAGAATTTGCCATCAGCTTGTCAAAGACCAGTGATGCCTCTTCAAATATATTCTCTTTTGTAATTTATATATCGAATATATGAAGGTCTCTTTGGCTGGGGGTTTTCCCAACACACACAGAAGCCAACTCAATTAACTTTCCTTAAGGAAATTCCATCGCCTTTGAGAAAAACAGTTCTTGATCCTCTCCTCTGGGCTGCTGCTCCAACACACACACACACACACACACACACACACACACACAAACACACAAACGCAAGTCCAAACAGCACTAAAGTAATTAAAGCAGCTGGGATTGATTGGGGTTCTGAGTGACCTTTTGGTAACTTACCTACGCCTGCCATTTAGAGAAAGAATAATTTATGATGCAAGTCGAAGTGCAGAAAACCAAGGCAGACAGAAAGAGAATTCTGATTAGCCAAGAGGGGTGAACTGTCAGGAAGGGGCCCCAGAGCCCCTTGTCAAAACAGGGAACAAAAGCAGTAAATGTCCAGGTTCGCCCAGACACAGACGCCTGCGGTTCCCAGGGTGAGTCTGCTCCTCTGGTTTGGAGAATCCAAGAAGTTCAGGGTTGGGAAGGTCTTAAAGGTCTCACTCAGCCCACTCATTTGACAAATGAGGAAACTGAGGCTCAGGGTAGAGGCTGACTCACTCCAGATTTGACTGTAGGTCATCTGCCTGTCGGATGCTACGAGTTTCCCACTTTATCTGGACCAGTGTATTCAAACCAGAGGGATCTTCAAATTCCAAAATGCCCTTTACTTGTAAATTATAAATAAGTTCGCGATTCAGATTACAAATTAAAATCGCAGAAAGCAAGCTCGACAACACATGGATTATTTTCTGCTTTGTTCTCTACTGTACCCAGAACCTAGATTAACAGCTGCCATGAGGTAAATAATGCATTTCTCTAGAATGAGCTTTCAGGAGCCACCTTTCCTGGATTCAACAGATGAACATAGGGCTGGGGCAGCTCTGTATCCAAAGTGCTACCCATTTGAGGGTCAGGAAAACAGAAGATCTAGATGCCACAGTATTGCAGCTGCATTAAGACTATTCCATTGCCTCTCCACCAGCAGTCCCACAGGCAGGAATGGCCACTGATGAAATCTGTGCCGCTACAAGAATAGATCAAACGGCTGAGACTCTCCTTAATGAATTCCCACCAGTGCCCCGCCTTGGCTTCGGCTGTTACTGTTACCTGGGAAATGCTTCACTGGCCTCTGAGTCTTCACATCTCACCCACACTTTAAAATCTAGCTTGTAGGACTTCCCTGGTGGTCCAGTGGGTAAGACTTCGTGCTTTCAATCCAGGGGGTGTGGGTTTGATCCCTGGTCCAGGACATAAGAGCCTCCATGCCATGCAGCATGGTCAAAAAGTAAAAAAGTAAAATTAAACCCAGCTCACGTGCTACCTCCTCCAGGAAGCTTTCTTTTCTTTTTCCTACACAGAAGCAACCCTTCCCTCTTTTGAGCTAACTTCCACACATCTTTTGGGACTTTGTTTAAATGTTACTTTGTCAGGGGAACCTTCTCTGACTTTCTGGATAAGGTTAGATTTTCCTACTTCTTATACTTTTACTATCACAGCACTGATTGTGCTTTCTTTATTATCTGTCTTTCCCCTTTGGATAGTAAGTGTCTTGAGAAGAGAGATCATTTCTGCTCTCTTCCACCATGTGAATTCCTAGAACCTAGCACAGTGCCTTAACCACAGGAGGCATGAACAAACTGAAGGACGGATGGATGGATCGATGAATGGTTGAATGAATCAATTAATGAATTAACCAATGAATGAATCAATATATGAATCACTTACATATTATTATCCAACCTCTAGCATGCTGTTGAATTTACTTCTCAAAGACAGAAGAATGCAGTGGTTAAAAGCGTGGTTTCCAACAGGCTCATAAACACAGAGAACAGACCTGTGGTGGCCAAGGGGACGAGGGTAGGAGAGGAATGGAGCAGGAGTGTGGATTAGCAGAGGCCAACTATTATTACAGAATGGATTAACAAGGTCCTATGGTATAGCACAGGGAACCACATTCAATATCCGGTGATCAACCATAATGGAAATGAATATGAAAAAGAATGTAAATATGCATAGCTGAATCACTTGGCTGTACAGTAGAAATTAGCACAGCACTGTAAGTCAACTGGAGAAGGCAATGGCACCCCACTCCAGTACTCTTGCCTGGAAAATCCCATGGACGGAGGAGCCTGGTGGGCAGCAGTCCATGGGGTCGCTAAGAGTCAGACATGACTGAGCGACTTCACTTTCACTTTTCACTTCCATGCATTGGAGAAGGAAATGGCAACCCACTCCAGTGTTCTTGCCTGGAGAATCCCAGGAACGGGGGAGCCTGGTGGGCTGCCGTCTATGGGGTCGCACAGAGTCGGACACGACTGAAGTGACTTAGCAGCAGCAGTAAGTCAACTATACTTCAATAAAATTTTAAAAATTGTGCTTTCTAGAGTGAGGCTGCCTGAGACAAAATTTTAACTCCATTTACCACCTGCATGGTGTGGAAGAAGCTCCTTCACACTTCTGAGCCTCAGTTTCCCCATCTCTAAAGGAGAACCATCGTACTGCCCACACATCACAGGACTGTTGTGGGTTTAAATGAGATCATGCATGTGAAGTGCTTGGCACATCACAAGTACTCAGGAAACGTTAGCTTTATTGTTCTGATAACTCTTTTGGCAAGAGTTGTCAAATTCATCTTTGTAAGGCCCAGTACCTGGCAGATACACACGTTTGGGTCTCAAAAAGACTGAACACTTACATGGATATTGTAAACCTCTCTGCCAGGACACTTCAAAACTCTGAGAATGTCAAATATGTCAGCTACATGGAAGGAAGCTAAAGGGAAATGACAGCTAAATGTAATCCCTGACCCTGGACTGGGTCCTAAAAGAATGCTGTAAAGAACATCCTTGGATCCACTGACAGAGCTGATCTACAGATGAAGACGAGATGAAGGTGCTGTGTAAATGCTAAAGTCTCTGAAGTCGCCAACTGTAATATGCTTACATGAGGCTATCCACATATTACACGCTGAAATATTTAGGGGTAAAAGACCTTCATATATGCACCTTACTCTTACATGGTTCAGAAAAATGATACTCATAGAGAGAAAAGGAAAAAGCAGAGTAAAATACAAGTGACTCCAGCTCAAGGAAGGATATACTTCATGCTACTTTTGTTCTTGAAATTTTTCAACAAGTTTGAAATTATTTCCAGATGGAAAGAGTTTTGCAAATTATGGAATGAATCTGGAACCACCAGATTACAGTTCTGGATTTTCAAATAATATTATAGTTACATCTGAAAAACAATCTAGTAAATTAATAATCTCCAGGCTTCCCAGGTAGTACTAATGGTAAAGAATCTGCCTGCCATTGCAGGGGGAGATATGAGAGATCTGGATTTTCGATCCCTGGGTCGGGAAGATCCCCTGGAGGAGGGGATGGCAACCCACTCCAGTATTCTTGCCTGGAGAATCCCATGGACAGAGGAGCCTCATGGGCTACAGTCCACAGAGTTGCAAAGAGTCGGACATGACTGAAGTGACTTAGCACGCGACTCAAACTAATCTCAGCAGATAAGCCTGCAGAGGAGGCAAACACTCGACTCCCCAACCCTTTCTCAGGGCAGACATTACTAATCAAGATGGCATCCTTAATTAGTAAATCCAGACACAACCTCTGAATCCTCAACACAGCTACTACCAAGCAAATAAAACAACTCCCTGGATGGAATAACCATGGACTTGACCTCCTTCCGAGAGCTTTCTGTTCTAATCAGGGACTCATCAGACTTCAAAGCCTTTCTAGTGGGGGCACCATAGCCCCTGGAACATCTAGATGGATGATCTACAAAGTACCACTCAAAGTCTTCTATACATTATTCCCATTGAAACTTAGGACTGATTTTACTTTGGTAAATTTACTAAGGTTCTATGTGGTCGGAAGATTCTAGCAGTCAGATTTCTTTGTCTGAATAGCATCTCTTCAAGGCCTTCCCAGGTGGCACTACCAGTGGTAAAGAACCCACCTGCCAATTCAGGAGACATAAGAGATGTGGGTTTGATCCTCGGGTTGGGAAGATCCCCTAGAGGAGGGCATGACAACCCACTCCAGCATTCTTGCCTGAAGAATCCCATGGACAGAGGAGCCTGGTGGGCTACAGTCAAAGGGTCACAAAGAGTCAGATATGACTGAAACGACTTAGCACACATGCACACCATCTCTTCAAACACACCTTCCAACTTGACAAGTCACTTTAACCTTCATGAACCTCAGTCTCCCCATCTACAAAAAGGAACATACAATAACCCTCCAGACTGTTATGAGGACTGGCCAAGGTAATGATCGTGAACATCTTATACCCTTTACAGCTAAATTATATGATTATAGTGATGGTGATTAACCACATCATCATCCTTCCATCTTTTTCTGCTCTCCAATCACCGCCCCCCTCCCCCCCCCACCCCGCCCAGTTAATGGAGTCCTATTTCTCTTTAGAAGGTAGGAAACAGCCTCTTCCCCAAACATCTCCAGCCTGGATGTTCTTCAACAACCCATGGAGCTCTCCTGCCTTGAACCTGAACCATGCCTGAGTTTCAAGAGAGCAGTTATGTGTCCATTTTCTTCGATTATCAGTGAAAGGTTAAGTGCCCCCGGCCTCAGCTCCCAGATATCCATCTAGGCTTTCCATTATGAGCGGAGGTAGATCAACCGGGTCTGTGAGTTTCATTCTCTGGCCCTGGGCTCTCCAGCTAATAGAACCTCAGCCACTCTCTTGAAGGTAAAGCTTTATCTCCGGGCAAAGCCAACCAA
The DNA here is from genome assembly GCF_029378745.1 of Bos indicus. NCBI lineage: Eukaryota > Metazoa > Chordata > Mammalia > Artiodactyla > Bovidae > Bos > Bos indicus. The sequence continues at coordinate 59,034,086 of NC_091776.1, read as the reverse complement.
TTTAAATGGCACTCACAGCTCAGGCCCGCATGTTCATGGGCTCTGAGTACTCCAAGGAGCCAGAGCAATAAAATCTATTAGGTCTCCTTTGTCCCATCTTGTTGTGAACTTATAAGAAAAAGCCACTAAGAGGATCAGTACCCAGAAAAACCTTCATAATTGTGGCTTCTATGCAGCGAATGAGGACAATTACCAAGGCAACCGGCCAATCATTCTGGTTAAGGGCAGAGGGAGTTTATTCCAGAAGAGGCTGTTTCGAACCTCTATGGCACTGTAATCAGAGAGTAACCAACATTTTAAAAGGCCCTTGTGTAAAAACAGGAGGAACAGCAGGGGAGGAAAAGAGGAGAGGGGGGGAAGAAATTAATTTCCTCTTATTTCCTGCCTGCCTCATTGATTGCAGTCCAAAGGCAAAATGATGCACTCGCCCTGGTGCACCTGGGGCCATGGGGGCTGACAGCCAAGCCGGCGATGTTGTCTGATTTTATGCATGCATTTGTTTACTTCTTTTCCCCTCTGGATCTGGCACTTGCAGTATTGATCTCAAGACAGGTGCAGCCAGGGCGTCAGTAAGAATCACCAAAAAAGGTATGGAGCTTCTTTCAGTACCTTCTGGTCCCGTGAAAATAAAAACAGTAGCCCATCCTTCCTGACCCTGCCTCCATCACCTCAGTTGCTGATTTTGGCAGATCATTTTGTGATGAAAGTTGTTTTGCTCAGCAGAGTGTCTCCTATGAGTTTATGTTGGAAATCAGGGGAAACTGGGAAAACTCTAGATGCTTTTCCATCTTGGGGACTCTGGAGATTTTAGCTGATACTGAATTGGGGACTGACTTTTCCTGCTGGGCCATGAGAGGCTCCTGGGATGGTTGAGGACATGGGTGAGAATATATCTTTGGTCTACAGTCTCTGTGTTCTCAGCTCTGTGTCCCCATGATTCCTCCCTGCCTCCAACCCTCCCAGCCATGGGCAGTGACACACTAGATAACCTGCCCCGTGTTTGCTCATCTTCCTGGTAGGACTAGCAAAGCCATCCAGGGAAACAAGAGGCTGTCTTTTCCATTAGTGAGCCCCCATGATGTGAGGTGTGAAAGAGAGGTGTGCCCCATTGAAAAAAGTCCCTGATTCACTCGATAAACACAGGCCAGGCACTATTCTCTTAGCACCGTGTAGGAAATCATTTCCTTGTTTCTCCCCAACTAGCAGAGTCTATCATTCTAGTTAAACTGAGATAACAGTAATGAAAACAACAGGAGTATAATAATATGACCCCAGCAACAGGTGAATTGAACATTTGCCCTTATGTCACGATCTCCCTTAAGCCTCTAGGATATTATGGCATCAGTCAGGGTCCCAGCAGGAAATAAGTGGCACATTCAAAGGGTTTAACTGATGAGGGTTTAATAAAGGGTCTCTCTTTTTTGTAGATGGACAGCCATGTTTTTCCCCCCAGCTTTATTGAGATGCAATTGACGTGTGCGTGTGTGTGTATGCTCAGTCGCTGAGTGTGACTCTTTGTGATCCTATGCACTGTAGCCCTCCAGGCTCCTCTGTCCATGGGATTCTCAGGCAAGAATACTGGAGTGGGTGGCCATGCCCTCCTCCAGGAGATCTTCCTGACCCAGGGATTGAGCCTGTGTCACCTGCATTGCAGGCAGATTCTTCACCCACTGAGCCACCTGGGAGCCCAAATGACATGTAACATTGAATAAATTTAAGGTGTACAAAGTGTTGATTTGAGACATTTATATATGGCAGTAGGATCACCACCACTACCGGCTTCCCCAACAGCTCCTTCACGTCACATACTAACCATTTCCTTTCTGTGGTGAGAACATGTAAGATCTCCTCTCTTAGCAAATTACAAGTACATAATACAGTGTTGATAAGTTCTGGTACTCTAATAAAGGGGTCTATTTTCACAGGTGTGAACAGGGTTCAAGGAGTCAGCAAAGGATATTTAAATTCCTGGGGTCAGCCTTGGGTGGGGAGATGTTACCACCTGCAGCCAAATGAAGGGGCATAGGGCTCCCAGGCGAAGGACATGGAAGAGAGGCCACCCAAGAGGAGCTGGAGAAACAGAACAGCCCAGTCATTCCCTCCCTCCTGACCTCCAGCCTTTCTCCAGTGATTCCCACTGGCCAATCAATTGAGGTTGAATCAATCACCAACGGCCAGTAAGTTAATCAATCATGACTATTTAGTGAAGCCTTCATAAAAGCCCAAAAAGGAAGGGGTTGAGAGCGTCCTCGATGGAGAACCAAAACACATCCACGTGCCGTTTGTGCTCAGCTCCAAGTCCCAGGAGGCCAGAAGCCTCTTTTTCAGTATCTTGCCCTATGAATCTTTTCCATTAGGCTGTTCCTGAGTTGTTTTATAATAAACTAGAATCATAAACTGTACAGTCAAAGCTATGGTTTTTCCAGTAGTCATGCATGGATATGAGAGTTGGACCATTAAGAAGGCTGAGCGATGAAGAATTGATGCTTTTAAACTGTGGTGCTGGAGAAGACTCTTGAGAGTCCCTTGGACTGCAAGATCAAACCACTCAATTCTAAAAGAAATCAACCCTGAATAGGGTTGAAATCAAGTCCTTCATTGGAAGGACTGGTGCTGAAGCTGAAGCCCCAATACTTTGGCCACCTGATGTGAAGAACCAACTCATTGCAAAAGACCCTGCTGCTAGAGAAGACTGAAGGCAAGAGGAGAAGTGGGGGGTGACAGAGGATGAGATGGTTAGATGGCATCACCAACTCAATGGACATGAGTTTGAGCCAACTCTGGAAGATAGAGAAGGAAAGGGAAACCTGGCTTGCTGCGGTCCATGGGGTCACAAAGAGTTGGACATGACTTAGTGATTAAACAACATTAATAAACTGGTAATCTAGTGAATTCATGGATTTCTTGAGTTCTGTAAGCTATTCTAGCAAATTAATTGAACCCAAGAAATGGGTCACTGGAACCTTCCATTTGTAGCCAGTGGGTCAGAAGGACTTCTGAACCTGGGCTTGCGATTGGATTGGTGTATGAAGTCTTGCACGACTGAGCCTTTGTTTCTTTTTTAATATTTATGTATTGATTTAGCTGTGCCGGGACTTAGTTTCAGTTGCAGCATGTGGGATCTAGTTCCCTGACCAGAGATCGAACCCTGGCCTCCTGCACTGGGAACACGGAGTCTTAGCCACTGGACCACCAGGGAAATCCTAGGACTGAGCTCTTTACCTGTGAAATCTGATTCTATCTCCACAAAGTTAGTGTCAGGATTGAGCTGACACCCTGCTGGTGTCTGAGAATTGCTTATTGGTGCAGGAAAGCTGAATTTGGGTCCAGAAACCTAATCTAGTTGGGATACTATTAGATGATGCTATGGCCAGAGGATTCAGGAATATTGGAACCCTGTCCCAGACCATATGAGGTCCCGAGGCAATTCCATGCGAGGGATGGACACATGGAAGGTGAATTTGGAGACTGACACTAAATTCTCATGCATAACTCAAATTATCCCAGGGGGTCATGGAAAGACCCACTGGTAACAACAGCCCTGGAGCTTCCCTAGTGGCTCAGTGGTAAAGAAACCACCTGCCAATGTAGGAGACACAGGTTTAATCCCTGGGTTGGGAAGATCCCCTGGAGAAGGAAAGGGCAACCCACTCCAATATTCTTGCATGGGAAATCCCATAGAGGAGCCTGGAGGGCTGCAGTCCATGGGGTTGCAAAAAAGTTGGACATGACTTAGTGACTAAACAACCACCACAATAGCCTTAGAACAAAAGCAGACCAGAGCTTTTTTTCATTTATTTCATTCCCTACATTTAAACTTACATTTCAGCATCACCAGTGTTTTTAACTGAAGGATGATTGCTTTACAATGTTGTGTTAATTTTTGCTGAACAACGTGAATCAGCTACATGTATATATTTCTCCCCTCCCTCTTGAGCCTCCCTCCCACCCACCCCCCGCCCCAATCAGTCATCACAGAGCACCGAGCTGAGCTCCCTAAGCACCTCCACTTTTTATGCAGGAATTCACCTTTTATTTCCCACCTGGATGATCACAACAGTCTTCTAATTGGGCTTCCTGTGCATTTTCCCTGAACTTTCTCTAATGTTGTTTACTAATGCTTTCTTGACATCTTCATTGAGGTACTGACAAATAAAGATGGTATATGGTATATGATTTGATGTCTGATATATGAATAATTATGAAAATAACTGCCACAATCAAGCTAATTAACATACTTCTGGTTGTGTGTGTGTGTTGAGAACATTTAAAGATCTACCACTTGGCAAATTTTAAGCATACTATACATTTTTATAATTGGAGGATAATTGCTGTACATCATGGCATTCTTTCTTTTGTACAACAACATGAATCAGCTATAAATATACGTATGTCCCTTCCTTCTTGAGCTTTCTACCACCCCCATCCCATCCCTCTAGGTCATCAGAGAAAACTGGGCTGAGCTCCCTGTGTTATATAGCACCTTCCCACTAGCTGTCTATTTTACACATGGTCGTGTATGTACATCAATGCTACTCTCTCAATTCATCCCCCCCTCTCCTTCCCCCACTGTGTCTATAAGTCCATTCTCTACCTCTGCATCTCTATTCCTGCCCTACAAATAGATTAATCAGTACCATTTTTCTTGATTCCAAGTGCACGGATTAATACATGGTATCAATATTATTAACCGAAGTCATCCTGCTGTACATTAGATCTCTAGAACTTACTCATCTTGCATAATTGGAACTTTGTACCCCTAGACCATTGACCACATTTTTTCCTCCCCCACCCCTGGTAACTACCATCTTTTACTATTTCCATGAGTTTGACTATTTTAGGTTCCACATGTGAGTTCATGGCTTATTACCCTTAGCATAATGTCCTCATGACCTGCTTTGCCTAATAGAAAATGGTTAGGAGTGACATTTGGGGGTCCAGCTTCCACATTCATCCCCTGGGGACCCAGCACCATGCGGCAAAGATGCTGGTCCAGAATGCTGGAGGGAGAGAACACACAGAGAACCGAGACCCCCGTCTAAGAGCCACACCAATGGCCAGTTGTGTAAATGAAGTCCCCTCGGACATTCCGGCCCCAGCCGCATTCTCAGCAGATTGCAGCCGTATGAATGACCCTAGCCCACAACCCCACAGAGAAGAGGTGTGCGGTCCTAGCACAGCCCTGGGAAAATCACAAAATTGTGAGCTAATAAACAGTTGCTGTTTAAGCCACTATCTCTTGTTTACAGCGAGAGATAACTGAAATAGTGCCTTTTAAACATCCATCCCCCAAGAAAGAGTTCTCCAGTCCAGTGGACTGGAACCTGAATTATGCAAATCAGTGATGCCCATTCCTGAGGTGGAGTAAAGGGGATGGCAGGGTGGGTGGGAGAACCCTTCTTATAGAAAGGAACAGAAGGACCAAACCTTTCATCCTTCAAAGTCCTGATATGTGTGTGCGGTTGTCCTGCAAGCCAGTAAAAGCAGTTCACATGAGCTGTTGAGTTTTTTATTGTATCAAAATACACATAACATAAAATTTACCCTTCTAACCATTTCAAGGTGTACATTTCAGCAACGTTAGGCACATTCACCATGCTGTGTGACCATCACCACTACTCACTGCCCCAACAGAAACCCCACAGTTATTAAGCAATCACTCCTCATTCTCTCTTCCCCTCAACCCAAGATAACTACTTACCTACTTTCTGTCTGTATGGATTTGCCCATTTGGGACATTTCATATAAATGGAAATATGCAATATAATGATCTTTTTTGTGTCTGGCTTCTGTCACTTAGAATGATGTTTTCAAGATTCAGCCATGTTGTAGCATGTATCATTACATCATTCCTTTTTATGGCTGTATAATACTCCTTTGCATGGATAGGCCACATTTTATTTATCTTTTCATCCGTTGATGGACATTTGGGTTGTTTCCACCTTTTAGCTTTATCATACAAATTTTGAACTAATTCAGTAGCTGTCAACCAAGGGTCCTTGTGATCCACCCTCAAGGGGACATTTGGTCCCGTGTGGAGACACTCCTGATTGTCAAAAATGAGGCAAGGTGCTACTAACATCTACTGAACAGAAGCCAGAGATACTGGTCAATGTCCCACGATTCACAGGAGAGCCCCACAAGAATGCTGCTGCTGTGACTATTCAGTTGCTCAGTCCTGTCTGACTCTCCATGATCCTAAGGACTGTAGCCCACCAGGCTTTTCTGTCCATGAGATTTTCCAGGCAAGAATACCAGAGTGGGTTGCCAATTTCCTCCTCAAGGGGATCTTCCCAGTCCAGGGACTGAACCCACATCAACTGCATTGCAGGTGGATTCTTTACTGCTGAGCCATCAGGGAAGCCCTCACCACAAGAATACTCAAGACACAAATGTCCCCAGTGCTGTGGTAGAGAGACCCTGCTCTAATCCAACCTCTCCCAGCCACCATGGAGGTATGGGGACTATGCCACACTTTCCATTTAGTGTGGATTCTTTCAAAGCCCCCCTCCAATAAATGATCAACCTTCTCTCCTTCCCATCCCAGAATTCACAGCCTGGTGACCAGTTTAGAAATGTGAGATTCTTTTTTAACACCCACTATTTCCAAGAGGGAAATCAAAACAGAACCCTTGAAATCAATTTGCAGGAAAAAAAAAATAAAAGGATATTTCTGATGTTTTTCTAAGCTTTTCATCCTTTTTAAAAACAGGGGGGTCAAGTGGCAAGTGAAGAATAAAAGCAAGTGTTCAAAAGCACGAGCGACCAAAAGTCCACAGAAAATCAAAACAAACCCAGCTCTCAGTGTGCGTAATTACGGGTACAACCCAGTAATGAAAGCTTTATTGGTTTAATGTGATTCCATCAAGTACCAAAAAGCGGGAAGGAGTGGGAGAAAGAAAGAAAATGGATATGAAAGAGCAGAGGGAGGGAGGAGACATGAAAGAGGAATACGAGAGAGCAGAGAGGGTGAAACCAGGAGACACTGGTAATTAAGCTGCACGTTCCGGGTGTTGGACCAGTGTTTATTCAAAGGAGCAGCAGGAACAGACCTGAACACCTTCTCCAAAATGTGCACCTCTTCATTCAACCAACAGATCACCTGCCAGTGCTGTGTGCTTGACCCTGGTTTTGGTAGGGGGGATCCAGCAATGAATAAATTAGACAAAAATCCTGCTGCTTCCCCCTGGAGCTGACATTCAAGCAGGGAAAACAGCCATTCAATGAAATAGTAGGTGTGGGCCTTCCTGGCAGTTCAGTGGTTAGGACTGTGCTCTTCCACTGCTGGGGGCCCAGGTTTTATCCCTGATCAGGGAACTAAGATCCTAAAAGCCACATGGTATGGTCAAAAAAAAAAAAAACACACAAAGAAAAGTAAAATACATTGTACCTTTGCAGAAAAAAAAAAAAAAAAAGCAGGGGGAGGGGACAGGAAGCACCAGGGATGGGGGAGATGCTAGAATTTTAGAGCAGGTGGCCAAGGAGGGGGTGATAATCTTTTTTTGACCATGCCACATGGCATGTGGAATCTAGTTGTCTGATTAGGGATCAAACTCATAACCCCTGCAGTGGAAGCACAGGGTCTTAACCCCTGGACCACCAGGGAAGTCCCAGGAAGGGGTGATAGATAGCAAAGATCTGAAGGAAGTGAAGGAGTAAGCCAAGGACAGATTTAGGGAAAGATCATTCCAGGTGGGGGGAAAGGATGTGCAAATGTCCTGGAGTAGGATGTGCCTGTGGAGGAAGAGTGAAGGGGTTAGTGTTGGGACAGAGCAGCGGGGAGGCCTGTGGGAGATGGGTCAGAGCCCAGGAGACCTCACTGGGCACAGGAAGGTCTTTGTTTTTCCCCTGAGTGAGAAGTGGGCCCTGGGTGGGGGCAGGGGGTTAGACATAAGATTACTCTCATAGGAATTAGTGTGAGGCACCAAGGGAGGCACCAAGGGAGTGGCTGGTCCTGGGAGGGTCAGTTCCTCCAGGGTCAGTAAAAGCCCAGATATCATAGCATCAGGAAATAAAAACATGCTTAATACAGGGTGACCCACATCCAAGGACTGATCCACGCAGGAGTGTGGAGGTCTGGGTCTCCCATTTTCATTGCTGTATAGTATTCCTTAGCACAAATGTACCCAAATTCCCATTCTTCTTTAATGGATTTTGAGTCAATAGGCTTGTAGCAAAAATAATTTCTCCAAATGGCTAATAAACACATGAAATATTCTCAATATCATTAGTTTCCAGGGAAATTCTAGTTAAAACCAAAATGGGATACTGCTGCTGCTGCTAAGTCGCTTCAGTCACGTCCAACTCTGTGCGACCCCACAGATGGCAGCCCACCAGGCTCCCCCATCCCTGGGATCCTCCAGGCAAGAATACTGGAGTGGGTTGCCATTTCCTTCTCCAACCCATGAAAGTGAAAAGTGAAAGTGAAGTCACTCAGTCGTGTCCACCTTCTAGCAACCTCATAGACTGCAGCCTTCCAGGCTCCTCCGTCCATGGGATTTTCCAGGCAAGAGTACTAGAGTGGGTTGCCATTGCCTTCTCCAAAAATGAGATACTAATATATACCAACCAGAATGGCTAATAGTAAAAGTTGGAAAATACCAAGTGTTGGTGAGGATGTGGTCCCACAGTATTCCTCTTTCATCAAACCAAGCTGTGTGGTAACTGGGTTCCTGGATGAGAAAGTAACTGTGTTCCCCAAAACCAAAGGAAACCAAGAACCACAGCAATTGAGTACAGATTTTAAATCAACCAATTAGCTCTTCAGTATAAACACAGACAGCAGGCAAATTCACCAGCCCTCCCTCCTAAGCCCCTCATCCAGCCTGCTGTTCCCTGTTAAGGCTATAAACCCAACCATAGTTGAATGTTGTTGTTGTTGTTGTTGTTGTTGTTAAGTTGCTAAGTTGTGTCGGACTCTCTGTGACCCCATGGACTCCAGCACACCCATCTCCCATAGTTCACTAAATTCATGTGCATTGCGTCAGTGGTGCTCTCTAACCATCTCATCCTCTGTTGCCTCCTTCTCCTCCTGCTCTCAATCTTTCCCAACATCAGGGTCTTTTGCACTGAGTCATCAGCTCTTTGCATCAGGTGGCCAAAGTCTTGGAGCTTCAGCTTCACCATCAGTCCTTTCAATGAATATTCAGGATTGGTTTCCTTTAGGATCGACTGGTTTGATCTCCTTGCAGGCCAAGGGACTCTGAAGTGTTTTCTCCAGCACAATTCAAAACCATTAATTCTTCAGCACTCAGCCTTCTTCATGATCCAACTCTCACATCCATACATGACTACTGGGAAAACTATAACTTTGACTAGACAGACCTTTTTGGCAAAGTGATGCCTCTGTGTTTGAATGTGCTGTCTAGGTTTGTCATAGCTTTCCTTTTAAGGAGCAAGTGTCTTTTAATTTCGTGGCTGCAGTCACCATCTGCAGTGATTTGGGAGCCCAAGAAAATAAAGTATGTCACTTCTCCTTTTTCCCTTCTATTTGCCATGAAGTGATAGAACCAGATGCCATGATCTTAGTGTTCTTCATGTTGAGTTTTAAGCCAGCTTTTTCATTCTCCTCTTCCACCCTCATCAAGAGGCTCTCAACACCAAACCAAAGGGGCAAAGATGGATATGCCATCTCTGACATAACTGTATGCTTGAACCTTGAGGCTGGAGAGCCAGCGGGCATGTGGATAGTCATCTCTCTTTGACATATTGCCTGAATGCAGGTCTGGTTGTTTTGATAGGCTTTCAAAAAATAAAAATTATAATCTAAAAGGTTACAGTGATGGATATTGAAATCCAAACCCTAAAAGCCTTCTGACTATGGTGTTCCAGGTGGCTCCAAGATATTTTTTTTTCCTTCTTTTTAATCTAAATCATGTTCTCAGACAGCACAGAGCCTGGTATAAATTCTCTTCTGCACTAATCTTTTATATACTTTTATGCTTGTCTGAGATGATTGAACATGACTCATTCATGGTTCTGTTTTCCACCACCGCTGGTCTCTTCCAGTCGGCAACATCTGGTTTTTTGCAGTAAAAGTTTCCCTTAGTCTGTCACATAACTCTGCGGTGTTCTGAGGAGAAGAGGAGTCTACACCAGGGGCTGGTCAAGTGCCAGGAACTGCCATGGACGATAGCAGGGCCGGGATCATCTCTACTATTTATCGATGGTGATATGAAACTGAAAGTCGGCTGAATAAAAACTGTCAGCTCTACAGTGTAGACTGATAGATTTCAACCTTTTATGTATATATAGAGAGAGAGTTTTTGCTGCAAATCCTTTTTTTCAAACAAAATTTCAATAAAATTGTGAAGAGTTCCTGTTCTGGGGGAGACACACCCTCCCCTTCACTCTCAAGACAAGTCATGAAGCCCCTTCTCTGAGACGCCAGTGTTCCCAAGAGATTCTCAAAAGCCACTGTGCAAAGCAGGTTCATACCATAGTTCTGGTTACCATAGGTTATCGCCAGGTGATCTTGATTTTTTCCCCCTGCTTTTTCTATATTTTAAATGCTCTACAATGAACATTTATAACTCCATCATCATAAAATAAATTGGAACATCTTAAAGAAAACTGGTATCGTTTGATACTCCTTAAACATACCCCATAAAGCATCAAGTCAGTCTCTGGCAATCAGTCTTTAAGTATAATAACCAAGTGGTAAATACATGCCAGGTACTGTTCTTGGCATAGAAGATACAGTGGTGAATACTGAGAGAGCAGCTGACTTCAAAGGTCTGACAGTTTAACAGCAGGAAGACAGATGCAGGAGGCTTCTGCCCAGCATCACTCCCCAGCAACTCACTTGAAGAATTCCCTGTGAGTTGGAATCCTCTGGGTCTAGAGACCCTAGTACTCAGAGAGAGGCTCAGTAATAATCCCAGGACTCAACAGTAATCCCACTCAACTCAAATCTATGGCTGCTTCCTGGTCACTTTGTGGAATTCACACCAGTCCTCCAGAAGGCAGAGCAATCAGCATGCTGGCATGGGTCACTGACCTTGATCATCATCAGGAGACTGGACTGTAGCACAATGGAATTTTTATGTTTTTTGTTTTTGTTTTTTATTCACTAAGTTGTATCCAATTCTTGTGACCCCATGGACAGTATAACCCGTCAGGCTCTTCTGTCCATGTGATTCTCCAGGCCAACAATACTGGAGGAGGTTGCCACTTCCTCCTCCAAGGGATCTTCTAGACACAGGGATTGAACCCATGCCTCCTGCATTGGCAGGTGGATTCTTTTATCTCTGAGCCACTGGGGAAGCCCAACACAATGGAGATAGGGAGGTAATTGCTTGTGTTTGGCAGTTTGCTAGGGCATCTCCTGTTGTCCCCATGCCTAGGAGTAACTGAACATGGATAATACAGCCACCCCGGCCTGATAAGGATGGGGTCACCGTGGGCTCAGACTCCTCCAGGATGAGGATCTGAGTCACCCCACCAGGCCAGTTGCTCAGACCAGAAGAGGGAGAGGGGAACCCGGAATGAATAGTGAGTGGGAGGAAGATGATGAGTGTTTGACATGGAAATACTCATGCATGTGATGGTTGATGACATGGAAACACTTGTCCATGGGATGGTTGATAACATGAAACCATCTGCAACAGTGGGGGCTCTCATCCAGCCCACTTTCCCTCCTCTTAGAAATGTCTTCAGGAATTGGTGACCAGAGTCCTGGAGATACTCCACCTAGATGAAATGAATGTATGTGAGAAGCAAATGGCTCTAAAGGGTGGATTGTAGCAGACAATGCTGGTGTCCTATCTGAACCCTCCTAGCTGGACTGTGCACCCATTCCCCCAGCTGCACTGTTGTTGGCTGAATATAACTCAGAGCTGACTCATTCTCCATATAATTGGCCAAAATGGAACCGCCTCTTCCAGGAGGCTAAGCTATCCTTCTGTAGGGGAGGCTGGCATGGTGGTACAAAAGCCCATAATGGGGTACCAATTCCATGGAGCAACTTACGTTCCAGATCATGAACTCCTTATTGCAAAATTCAGAGTTAAATTGAAGAAAGTAGGGAAAACCACTAGGCCATCCAGGTATGACCTAAATCAAAACCCTGATGATTATACAGTGAAAGTGACAAATAGATTCAAGGGATTAGATCCGATAGAGTGCCTGAAGAACTATGGACAGAGGTTCGTAACATTGTACAGGACAGTGATCAAGATCATCCCCAAGAAGAAGAAATGCAAAAAAGCAAAATGGTTTTCTGAGGAGGCCTTACAAATAGCTGAGAAGAGAAGCTAAAGGCAAAGGAACAAAGGAAAGATATACCCATCTGAATGCAGAGCTCCAAAGAATAGCAAGGAGAGATAAGAAAGGCTTCCTCAGTGATCAATGTAAAGAAGTAGAGGAAAACAATAGAATGAAAAAGACTAGAGATCTCTTCAAGAAAATGAGAGATAACAAGGGAGCATTTCATGCAAAGATGGACACAATAAAGAATACAATACACAACAAAGAAGAGAAACAGAATGGACCTAACAAAAGCAGAAGCAATTAAGAAGAGGTGGCAAGAACACACAGAAAAACTATACAAAACAGATCTTATTGACCCAGGTAACCACAATAGTGTGATCACTCACCTAGAGTCACACATCCTGGAGTGCTCAGTGAAGTGGGCCTCAGGAACTATCACTACAAGCAAAGCTAGTGGAAGTGATGGAACTTCAGCTGAGCTATTCAAATCCTAAGAGATGATGCTGTGAAAGTGCTGCACTCAAAATGCCAGCAAATATGGAAAACTCAGCAGTGGCCACAGGACTGGAAAAGGTCAGTTTTCATTCTAATCTCAAAGAAGGGCAATGCCAAAGAATGTTCAAACTACCGCACAATTACACTCATTTTACATGCTAGCAAAGTAATGCTCAAAATTCTCCAAGCTAGGCTTCAACAGTACTTGAACTGAGAACTTCCAGATGCTCAAGTTGGATTTAGAAAAGGGAGATGAACCAGAGATCAAATATCCAATATCTGTTGGATCATAGAAAAAGCAAGAGAATTCCAGAAAAACATCTATTTCTGCTTCATCGACCATGTTAAAGCCTTTGATTGTGTGAATCTCAACAAACTGTGAAAAATTCTTAAAGAAATGGGAATATCAGACCACCTTACCTGCCTTCTGAGAAACCTGTATGCAGGTCAAGAAGCAACAGTTAGAACTGGACATGGAACAATGAAATGGTCCAAAATTGGGAAAGGATTACATCAAGGCTGTATATTGTAACCCTGCTTATTTAATTTATATGAAGAGTACATCATGCGAAATGCCAGGCTGGATGAAGCTGAAATCAAGATTGCCAGGAGAAATATCAATAACCTCAGATATGCAGATGACACCACCCTTATGGTAGAAAGCGAAGAGGAACTAAAGAGCCTTGTGATAAAAGTAAAAGAGGAGAGTGAAAAAGATGGCTTAAAACTCAACATTCAAAAAGCTAAGATCAAAGCATCCAGTCCCATCACTTCATGACAAGTAGATGGGGGAAAAATGGAAACAGTGACAAGAGTTTATTTTCTTGGGCTCCAAAATCACTGCAGATGGTGACTGCAGCCATGAAACTAAAAGACGCTTGCTCCTTGGAAGAAAAGCTATGACAAACCTAGACTGCATATTAAAAAGCAGAGACGTTACTTTGCCAACAAAGATTCATCTAGTCAAAGCTATGGTTTTTCCAGTAGTCATCTATGGATGTGAGAGTTGAACCATCAAGAAGAATGATTGCCAAAGAACTGATGCTTTTGAACTGTGCTGCTAGAGAAGACTCGCGAGTCCCTTGGAATGCAAGGAGATCAAACCAGTCAATCCTAAAGGAAATCAGTCCTGAATATTCATTGGAAGGATTGATCTGAAGCTCCAATATTTTTGCCACTTGATGTGAAGAACCGACTCATTGAAAAAGACCCTGATGATGAGAAAGATTGAAGGCAGGAGGAGAAGGGAATGACAGAGGACAAGATGGTTTTAGACAGAGGACAAGATGGTTTTATGGCATCACCAACTCAATGGACATGAGTTGAGCAAGCTCCAGGAGATGATGAAGGACAGGGAGCCTGGTGTGCTGCAGTCCATGGGGTTGCAAAGAGTCGGATACGACTGAGTGACTGAACAACAATTGAGGTTTCTTTTTTCAAACATTTAACCAGTTGAAAAGACTTTCCTTTCCTAATGGAATTGGGGCATTTGCTAAAAATTGTGTCTGTGTGAACTTGGCTTCTGTTGCATTGATCTATTTGTCTATCCCTGAGGTCATACTCTTGCTTAGATTTTTTTTCCCCTGACTTACCATCTTTCCCTCATGCCTCATCTCCTAAGAGAACTCTCTTAATAAATTGGTTGGCTAACATTCCCATCACAGGCTCCATTTTCAGGGAACTAGATTTAAGATTGCAACAGACATGCAGGTTAATTGTTAAATGAGATACTTCCAGGTGCTAATCAGTACTAGGAATAAGTTAAATATGGTAATACTGCAGTAAAGGACTGGCTTGCCTGTGGAAAGCTAGTTTAGCAAAGGTGTCTCTGAGAAAGTGACATTTAAGTCAAGTCCTGAGTCATGACAACATAAGTGGATGGTTGAAAGGCAAGGAAAATAATCACTAGAGCCAAGATGGTCTAGGAACTGAGAGGGAAGAGTGTTGAATGTTGATCTTCAATGTCATGACTGAAGCCAGAAGCATGATGGTCAGAGAAATGGTAGAAACTGGGGCAGAGAAGAAGTTGCCAAGCCAGGAAAGAGTTTATTGAAAATCCCTTCATATTAGCTGGGAGTTTTGATGAGGGAAGGAGTAGAGATCATTTCAAAGTGTCAGTTGTGTGGGAGGGAGGCTCAAGAGGGAGGAGATTTATGTATACATATAGCTGATTCACATTGTACAACAGACAACACAACATTGTAAAGCAATTATCCTCCAACTAAAAAAAAACTTTTTTTAATGTTTTTAAGTGTCAGTGGAAAGCAAAGAGTACACCCACCACATCTGCAGGTACTGAGTTCTTCAGGAGCTGGGAGAAACCCACAATCTCCCTGAAGAGGGCTGTAGGGGAAGGTGTCCTTAGGGACAAGATATACAGCCAAGATGCATATGGAGAAAGAATATGATCAGAATTTGAACTTGAACATGTAGCAAAATCAAATGGAGGACTTGTTAAAACACAGATTTCTAGGTCCCACCCCAGGGTTTCTGATTCAGAAGGCTTGAGGTAGGGACCCAAGAATGTGTATTTCTAATAAGTTCCCAGGTGACACTGATGATGGGAGACCAGGGACCACTCTTTGAGACCCACTGGCTCAGACAATACCACGTCAGGAGACAGACAGTGGCTCAGCATTGGCAAGACCATGGACTGCTTTTGTTAATAAAGTTTTATTGGCACACAGCCATGCCCATTTGCTCACATGTCATCTGCAGCTGCTTTCCGGGTTCAGGGGCCGAGATGAGTAGTTGCAACAGAGGCTGTGTGACCTGCAGAGCCAAATATATTTATTAATACAACTCTGGCTCTTCATAGAAAAAGTTGGCTGATCTCCATTCTGTTTTATCACTAGACTTCTGGAGTTTCTTGATGGTGTGCCTAGGGGAGTTCAAGGCGACAAAGTACCCCAGATAAGGGTCATGATCTTTCGTAACCTAGTCTTTCCTGTTCTCTTCGAAACGGTAGGTCTGTGCTCTTAAAGATTATTTAACTATCTTTTTTAGCGACCTTCCAGTTAGAACTGGGGGCTTCTCTGGTTGGCTCAGTTGGTAAAGAATCTGCCTGCAATGCAGGAGACCAGGGCTCAATCCCTGGGTCACGAAGATCCCCTGGAGCAGGAAATGGCAGCCCACTCTAGTATGCTTGCCTGAGAGATCCCATAGATAAAGGAGCCTGGCAGGCTCCAGTCCATGGAGTCGCAAGAGTTGAACAAAACTGAGCGACTAACACTCACTCACTCAGTTGGAACTGAGATATTTGTTTTCGATCCACCAAGGTAATGATGTGGATTTTTAATAGAAGTATCTATGGGCCCATCAGACATGAGTCTTTACAAAACTCTAAGATGTAAAGAAATGCCTCTACAGAGAGAGTTGAACACATCGAGGTGGGGGGCTTCCCTCTTGACCCACTCTGGACCACCATCTGAACTGCTATCAATTCATAATGAAGACTTTAGGTGCCTGGAGCAAAATGAGAAGAGAAAGAAAATTTTTCTTTTTAAAATGAAGCTAACCATGCTTATTGTCCTTTCTTCTGAAAGCTTTTTCCAAATTTTTTGGTGTTAAAAATGTACTTTCTTAAAAAAAAAAAAAAATGAACAAATGGTGATTTTTAAACAGCAGCTATTTTTAAATTTTTCTAGTACCTGCCAAACAGAGAAGGCAATGGCACCCCACTCCATTACTCTTTCCTGGAAAATCCCATGGACAGAGGAGCCTGGAAGGCTGCAGTCCATGGGGTCGCTGAGGGTCGGACATGACTGAGCGATTTCACTTTCACTTTTCACTTTCATGCATTGGAGAAGGAAATGGCAACCCACTCCAGTGTTCTTGCCTGGAGAATCCCAGGGACGGGGGAGCCTGGCGGGCTGCCGTCTATGGGGTCACACAGAGTCGGACACAACTGAAGTGACTTAGCAGCAGCAGTACCTGCCAAAACAAAGAGTGGACACCTAACACTAGTCCAGGGCTCAGATGGCAAAGAATCTGCATGCAAGGCAGGAGACCCAGGTTCAATTCCTAGGTTAGGAAGAGCCCCTGGAGAAAGGAATGGCTACCCACTCCAGTATTCTTGCCTGGAGAACCCAAGGATAGCGGAGCCTGGTGCGCTACAGTCCATGGGGTCACAAAGAGTCAGACACTATTGAGTAAGGGACACTTTCACATTAGTGCATCTGATTTTTCAGAAATTCCACTGATCTGTAAAATACCAAAGCGTGGGAAACAGTGTACTAAGATACTATAGCAGAACTGCAGTGCGTGTCACCTCCTTTGCCCACACCCTAGAACATTACATTGAGTGGGATTCTACGGTCTGTCTGATCTCACAGGAAAGTGTGCAATGATCGATTGATTAGTGCTGTCTGCACAGGTGCAGGAAGTCAGCCTGAAGCCTGGGCTGCCTTCACCTGCCACCTTTAAACGAACACCATTATCAGCAAAAACACATTTCTAGATCTGATCTTGAGACCCAAGAGGTTCCATGAGCACAAAGCGTACAGCTTGCTGCTCATAAACATGCCCTAAGACAGTAAGAGGGAAATTGGGTGTAGGCACTAATACCCCCCACAGCTCATTTAAAGACCCCAGAGATGGCCTCAAAAAATAGAAGCAATTGAGTTATCATAAAGTAGATCCCACTTCCCCAGAGGAACAATGTTATACTTGGTGCACCCAGCCAATGACTGGGTCCCAAGCAAACCAGAACAGGACACAAAGTGGAACCATACATACACGATGATAACGGAAATAACATCTAAGATCTTTTTAACTCCCACCCTCACTGCTCTGCCAAAGAACCAAGTTTTGCCCCATTAGGAATGATGTTGCCCTCTTTCCATGAGCATGCACAGACTAGACTAGGTCACGAGCAATTTATAAGAATCTGCCTCCTTCAGGGAGAGACACGGATGACTGAGAGTCAGGGAAGGGAGGGAGATTCACTTTATTTATCTTTGGAGCCCTTTAAACACTCTACATATATTGTCTATTCACTAATAAGTTTCCAAAACTTAAAACCATCACCACTGTCATTTCATAAGAGAAAGAATGTTTTCTAACCATGAAAAATAAAAGGACACCATCACAGAATATAAGATCATCTTTTTCCACAAAGAAGGGGTGGCAACTTAACACGGACTAAGAAATAAAACATGCAGTACAGTTTCATGTTTTGTCCAAATGCAAAAATAGAAACTTTCATTTTGCAATATACATTACATATAATTGTCTTAATAGAAGGTTGTTTTATGGGGGGAACACTTTGGTGATATATTTTGAAGTTAAACTCACCTAATTTCTTCCAGCCAATTATTTTCATATTGTTGACTGAAAAGCCGCTTTCCCCTATGAATGTAGAAAACACCCACAGCACCTTCACTGATCTTTCAGATCTTAACTATTTTGGGCAAAGCCAGAAAAATTCAGGAACCAGGCCTATAGGTTTCTGGCTATTTCTCCTGACTTCTCACTGCAGTCATTTAGAAAAAACAGCTACAGGTGTGAGTCGGAGAAGGTAATGGCACCCCACTCCAGTACTCTTGCCTGGAAAATCCCATGGATGGAGGAGCCTGGTAGGCTATAGTCCATGGGCTTGCTAAGAGCTGGGCACAACTGAAGCGACTTAGCAGCAGCAGCACAGGTGTGAGTTCCAACCAGCAAGTGTTACAAATGAATACACAATTTTTCAACTAAATAGTCTATTAAAAAAAAAAAAACTAACCTACTAGCAGGCACTTTAAAGCCTATGAAAGTCTAAAAAGAGCCACATGAAGTACATCCTATTGGACCCACTTCCCAAAAGAGACAATGAAAGCTCAGAGCAGTTAAGTGACTTGCCCAGGAACACACAGCATGAAAGCAATAAAGAAAAATTCAAACCCCGCTCAGCCAGACAGCCAGGCTTACTCACTCAGAATGCATGTAGCTGGTGTTCACTCATGGCTGGCTCCCTTCTTGAACTTCTACTCCCAGTGGGTCCTGCCCTCAGTCTGCCAACTGAGGGAGAGAGCAGTCAAGACACACAGGCCTGGAACTGTTGGGGCTGGGAGTACGGTTGGACACTGGCCCTCGGACTTGGCACTGCTTCCAGCACATGGCCGGAGTCCAGTTGGGCTTCTCCATAAATACAATCCCCAGTCAGGCCCCCTGGTCCAGGTACAAGTGAACTTCAACCTAAAGGAACGACTTGGGAGACACTAGGCCCCACGGGCTTGAAGAGCAGAAAAGGCCTCTGAGGATACATGCCTTCAAAACCCACTAGGCCAGGCCCCGTGTACCACTCCCTCCTCCCAGCCCCAAGCCTGGAAACCATTTCTTAAATATTCAAACATGGCCTCTAAGCTGGGAGATTAACCGAGACGCAGCCTTCTTATCGCAGGTAGGACTTTCAGAGGCCCTCCTGGTAGAACCGTAACAGGATCCCTCCAGGAGGGGAACTAATCACCCTGAAAGCTTCTGAGCGTGGAGGGGAGGCAGGAGCAGAGAGTCTGCCCAACCCAGGCCAGCCTCATCCCCGCAGTGACCCACATACAGGGAAGAAACCTACCTGCTGCAAGACTGGGCCCCAGCCTCCCCGAATGTGCAGAACCCAGAGCTGTGGACATGAGACACAAGCGATAGCCAGGCCCATTTCATAGATGGGGTTCATCGAGTCACACTCAGAAAGCCCTCCAGGGCCCAGGACACCCAGGGTCCTCTTGCAGTTGTCCTAACCAGCATAGCCGGCCCATCTGAAGGATGCTCCACGTGCATGCTGGAAGCAGAAGGTTACAGTCAGGAGTTCTGTGAGTCAGTAGCTTGAATTCAGCCTCAGCAATTGTTCTCCTGGTGTTTTTTTGTTGTTGTTGTTTTTTTTTAACAGCCCAGATTGTGGGCATTCTTTGAAAGCCCACATGCTTGGGATATCATGCAATGCAGGTAACTGAAAGAATTTGAACTTTAGAACCCCAAAGACCTGGGGAAGGGTCTCAGCGCCTTAGGAACTGACTAGCTTCAGGTGCTTGATTAAGTCACGTGACTGCTTGGCCCCTATCCTCATCTCCTGAGTTAAAGTGAGAAAGGACCCCTACCAACGAGGCTGCTCCAAGGATTAAAAGAAACAAACAATTGTAAATCAAATGCATGGCCTTGCTGAAGGGCAGGGTGGCTGATGAAACTGACACAGGGGTCATTTTCAGGCAGGTCCCCTCTACCGGATTGTGAGTCCTGCTAAGGCAGGGTCTGGTGCTCAGTGAATTCTAATTGAAGGAAATCAACACAGAGGTATTTACAACTGCCTTTCTCATCTTCTGTTGCCAACAGCAGAATAAACATTCTCTTCAGGGGAGCCAGGAGAATAGATACTCACCCGGGCGTTGCCCTTCAGAAGCCAGTGGCATCATGGAACCTAAGCTGCTATTCTAATCAATACCTCTTTTTTTTTTTTAACTCAAAAGATCTAAAGCCTGTATTTTTCCTATGTCCGTCTTCTTTAAAAGTTCTTTTTAGTTGCAGGATAATTACAATATTGTGTTGGTCTCTGCCATACATCAACAAGGATCAGCCATAGGTATACATATGTCCCCTCCCTCCTGAGACTCCCTCCCCCCTCCCACCTCATCCCACCCCTCTAAGTTGTCACAGAGCCCTGGTTTGAATTCCTTGAGTCATACAGCAAATTCCCGCTGGCCATCTATTTTACAAATGCTAGTGTATATGTTCGGAGAAGGCAATGGCACCCCACTCCAGTACTTTTGCCTAGAAAATCCCATGGACAGAGGAGCCTGGTAGGCTGCAGTCCATGGGGTCGCTAGAGTCGGACACGACTGAGCGACTTCACTTTCACTTTTCACTTTCATGCACTGGAGAAGGAAATGGCAACCCACTCCAGTGTTCTTGCCTGGAGAATCCCAGGGACGGGGAAGCCTAGTGGGCTGCCATCTATGAGGTCGCACAGAGTCGGACACGACTGAAGCGACCTAGCAGCAGCAGCAGCAGCAGCAGTGTATATGTTTCCATGCTACTCTCTCCGTTTGTACCACCCTCTCCCTCCTCGGGCTTCCCTGGTGGCTCAGCTGGTAAAGAATCCACCTGCAATGAGGGAGACGTGGGTTTGATCCCTGGGTTGGGAAGATCCCCTGGAGAAGGGAAAGGTACCCACTCCAGCATTCTGGCCTGGAGAATTCCACGGACTGTATAGTCCACGGGGTCGCAAAGAGTCAGACACGACTGAGCGACTTTCACTTTTTCCTTCCTAAGCAACCCCCGCTGTGTCCGTAAGTCTGTTCTCTATGTCTGCGTCTCCATTGCATCTTTTTTTAACTTTTTATTTTGTATTGGGGTATAGCCAATTTAAAATGTGATTGTCTCAATTAAACAGCAAAGGGACTCAGCCATACATATACATATATGCATTCTGCCCCAAACTCCCCTCCCATAATCACCTTCTATCACAAGAGGTACACAGGGGCCATGTGGCCTGGTTTTTTTTCATAATAATCCCCAATTTCCCAATGAAACAGACACTGTGTCATCTCCACGAGTTTGCCCAAGCCCTCTCCTGCTCTGGGAGTCTAGCCCATCCTTCCAGACTCAGTTCAGGTGCTTCCTGTCCAGTGAAGCCTCCCTACAGAGGAGGGAACCTCCCTCTGGCTCCGGACATGCTGACCTTCTCTGCTCTGGGCTGAGACACAAGTTCCAGACACACAGACCTGGTTCCCATCTGCTCTGGGTGACTGGGCAAACCACTTGATGTCCCAGAGGCTTGAGATTCCTGAAAAAATTCCCTAGAGCTACTGTAGACCTTAAACAAAAATATGTAAAGCACAAGACCTGGTACCTTAGGTACTCCTTCGATTAATGGGAGTTGTTCTTTTTACTGTGGACAAGGCCCATTTTCTCCAACTAAACACCCACTCCCCAACAGACACACACAGGTGCACCCCTCTAAACACAGGGGGTGCTCTGCTTGCCCTGGTTGGTAAATGGCTGGTGATGTAAGACAGCAGACAATGAATATCACACGCTCTCTCTCTCAAGCACCTACTATGTGCAAGAATCACACAAGGAGAAAAACAGGAATAAAGGAATGAGTTGGGGTCTGGACATGAGGGAGGCCGATTTGCAGGGAGAACAGGATTTGTCAGCTTCAGGAAACAGGACCAAGCTCTGAATCACCAATCTACAGAACTTCCTTGAGTCCCAGGCTTCCTCATTTGTAAGCATGTTCTAGGATCCACACCGTGTGAGCATTAAACATCCCGCATAAAGATCTAACACAGAGAAAATGTAAAAAATGTTAGTATTTATAAATGTGCTTGTTATTAGTGGTAATAAACCCCGGGAGGTATTATCACTGTGTACTTTGAAGTCAAGGGAGGAAAAAAGTGATGAAAGGAACCCGGGGCTTTGGGCTGTCCTTCTGTCTTCAAACAGAGCAAGGACCTGGGCTGGGAAGAGTTGTGTGTGCTCAGTTAGGGTGTGCTCAACTGCAGGTCACAGACTAGATCGCCTTAAACAACCAAGTACAATTTCCCACCTAACAAGCCCAGAGCAGGCTGCCGGGGTTCGCGAGCTCAGGGAGGCCAAAGTTCTGGATCAATATCACTGCAACTCTCTAGTCCTCCATTCCTAGACTCAGCTCCATGGTAGCCCTCGTCTGCCAGCCTCCAAAGCATTGGGCGGGGGGGGGGGGGGGGGGGGGGGAGGAAGGGACATTTCCCGGAACCCCTCACAGTCCCAGAGCTGCCATCAGGTCCCGCTGACCAGAAGTGGGTCACGTCGGTACCCAGAAGCCAAGGATACCTAGGCAACGGGACTGGGTTTACCGTGACTACGCAGAGTCTCGCGATGTTTCATCCCTGGGGCTGGTCCCAGCTTCCCTGCAAACTTGACACGCCCCTTTTTTTCCCGCAAGTGATGAGGTTCTGTTAGCAGGAGCATCAAGGAAGAGGCTGGCAGTGCCCAACACCTGGATGTACACATGGAAAGAGCAAAAGGCGGGGGCAGAGAGGATCCTGTCCCCAGTGCCCCCAGGAACTAAAGGTCAGTCAGAGCCTCAGGTGAGACTTATAAGATGCTTACTGTGTTCCAGGTCCACATGCCTGACACAGTCGAGGGTACAGGAAACCTGACTCCTGCCCGTAAAAGGACAATAAGGTCAAGTCACAGCTACAAGACACACACACAGCTGTCTAAAGAGTGGACGCTTCGATGGCTCCAGGCTGGTTGATTCTGT
Organism: Bos indicus; assembly: GCF_029378745.1. Lineage (NCBI taxonomy): Eukaryota > Metazoa > Chordata > Mammalia > Artiodactyla > Bovidae > Bos > Bos indicus. Next base: position 59,011,162 of record NC_091776.1, on the reverse strand, counting down.
AGGCCTCAGTGTCCCGGGTCTGCAGAGTAAGGCCAGGGTGCCAGAAGAGGCAAGGGGGTCAGCCAGTGCCAGTGCAGAGAGGGTCAGTGAGCCCAGCCAAGAACCTGTTCCCTACACTTAGAACACTTACTTCTATGAAATGTCAGGGTTTGCCCCGAATGCTGGGCACAGAGGGAGGAGCCCTCGGCCCTGTCCTTCATGAGCTCACAGCCTTCCTGCACCTCACTCATTTCTGTACCCCAAGTACATAAAACAGCAACAGTAAATGTGTATCATTTGCTGTAAACCAAGCCCCACTTTGAGCACTTCACAGTGCTCAAATCTCAGTTGGTATAATCTCAGTTGGTCAGACAACCACCCTATGAGGAGGTACAGTTAAGGTCCACATGTAATAAATGAGGAAACTGAGGCAGAAGACATTACATACCTAGAAAAGCAGTGGGATGAGAGCGGTGTGAGTGAGAAGCAGGAATGCTAGTTCCAGTCTTGGCTCAGCCACAGACGTTCTGTGTGAGCCAGGAAAGCTCTCTCTGGACCTCAGCTTTCCTGCCTGTAAAAGGAATGATGCTCCATGAGCCAGAAGGTTCTGAGCAGGGGTTCTTGAACTTTGCTGCCCAGTAGAAACACCTGGGATCTTCCAAAACTCTGATACCCTCATCAGATCACAGGTCAATTAAGTCAGGAAGTCTGGGCATGAGAGCCAGGAATCTGCGATTTCTTGTTTTGCTTCATTTTTAAGTCATCAGGTGATTCCTACTTGCAGCCAAGTCTGGGGACAAGGATGATGATTTCCTGGCATCCTGTGAGAGTGCACAAGGATGGCCTGGTACAGAATGAAGACTGAGCCACAATTAAATATCCAGAATGGTCAAATCCATAGAGACAGAAAGCAGATTAGTTGCTGCTGGGGGCTGGGAGGAGGGGGAATAGACTGTTCACTGGGTCCGAGTTTCTAAAAGGAAATGGAAATGTTCCGGCCCTAGATCCAGGTGGTGGTTGCACAGCATTGTGAAGGTACTAAATGCCACTGAATTGCACACTTCAAAATGCTAAATTTTGTAATGTATATTTTACCACACACACACACAAAAAGGTTGAAAATGAATACAAATTCAATTGAAAATATGGTGTGTCTCTCAGAAGGTCAGAACTTTGTGCGCAAGCAAGGGAAGGAACAAGGTCAGAGCTGTCTCTGCAGGCAGACCTGAGTTCAAATCCCTAGTCTGCGACTTGCTAAGTGGATGCTGTGTGACCCTGAACAAGTGACCTCACCTCTCTGATGCTCTTTCTGGCCTCCTCTATAAAATGGAGGTAAGAAAACTACTGACCTCAGAGAGCTATGCTGAGGCTGGAATGGGACATGTACACAACATATTGCTTAATGAATGAAAATTATTATTACTCAGAATCACAGGAAAGCACTTCAGGGATTTGGCAAAGACAGAGAATGCTGGGGCCCAGAGAGGGAAGGGACTTGAGCAGAGTCACCCAGTGGGGATGAGAGCCAAGGAGCACGAACATCCGGGTGCCAGCCTGGCCACCTCCCTCCACCCGCGGGGCCAGGGAGCCTGACTCACCTGGTCCCCAGGCGCTGGGCGGGGCTGCCAGCTCTCACCTGGCGCTGCAGGCGGCCCCCACCCGCCACCCGCCTTTCATCTCCCCTCCTCGTGGCTCCGGGCGCCGCTTTCCCAATTGCCCAGGTGACGCCAGAGCCCGGGCTCTTGGCTTCCGCGGGGGGCGGGGCGGGCAGGTGAGGCCGCCACCAGGTGAGGCCGCCCCGCGGGAGGCCCTCCCACCGCACCGCCTCGCCTCCTCCCGGTCTGTGGCGACATCTGCTGGCCGTCTCCGGAGGGACACAACCTCTGCTCTGATTTCTGCTTCAATTCAGACTCAGTTCAGTTCAGTCTCTCAGTCTTGTCCGACTCCTCGCGACCCCATGAATGGCAGCACTCCAGGCCTCCCTGTCCATCACCAACTCCCGAAGTTCACCCAAACTCGTGCATCGAGTCGGTGATGCCATCCAGCCATCTCATCCTCTGTTGTCCCCTTCTCCTCCTGCCCACAATCCCTCCAAGCATCAGGGTCTTTTCCAATGAATCAGCTCTTCACATGAGGTGGCCAAAGTATTGGAGTTTCAGCCTCAGCATCAGTCCTTCCAATTAACACTCAGGACTGATCTCATTTAGAATGGACTGGTTGAATCTCCTTACCATCCAAGGGACTCTCAAGAGTCTTCTCCAACACCATAGTTCAAAAGCATCGATTCTTCAGTGCTCAGCTTTCTTCACAGTAATCCCCATTAATCCCTGAGCACCTCCTAGGGGCCCCGTACCGTGTTAGGTGTCTGGGATTCGCACCATCCCATGTCTCCAGGAATCTCAGACTACCTGAAAGCTCAGATGCAGAGAAGACAAAGAAAAACTTGCAAGTTGCAATCATTCTTTGCTCAGATACAGAATAATATTAGTTGGGGAGGTACCAGCCCATCCTCTCTGAGGAGATGTCCGTGGAAAGACTTAAAAGAAACCCAGAAAATCTCAGGGAAAGGAAGTCAAAGTAGTCCAGGCATAGGAAGACACCTGGCCTTTTACAGGTGAAAAGCCCAGAGGCTGGAACACCATGGCTGTGGTATGAAGTAGGCAGAGATCAGATGAGACCTTCTATCTATACTCTGTGTTCCCATGGGAAAACTAGGACCCGGGAAAAGGACTTTCCCTCTTAACAGAGTGAGGCAGTGACAGCCAAGCCTGGAGGACTCTTAGGCTCCACCACCCTCTCCAGCCTAGACTGCTATTGGTATCCAAGGATCCATTCAAACATTTCTTGAGCAGTTATTTGTGTGCCAAAGACTGTGCTAAGCATTAAGAACAAAGTAGTAAATGAGACATATTCCTTGAGATCCTCCTAATCTAGTGAGGGCATCAAATCTGTCTAGGATGGTTAGACAAGGTTCTCCGTCCCCCACAACATACAAACCCAAAGGAATGAATCTCTAATGGTAGAAATCTGGGACAAGTAGAGGCCAGTAGAGGAGGTATCTCGGCACTCTCTAAAGCATACCATAGGAACAAATCATTTTAATCAGTCCCTAGCCCCAGGTTTTTTGTTTGACTGTTTTTGGCCGAAGGGATAGGTCAGAGGGATGGAGTCAGGATACACAGCTGGACCTCTTCTGAGATCAAAATCCTTGTGGTAGATTCAGCTCAGGGAATGTGTTAGTAATAGGAGTTCACCCCCAGGTTCCCAGAGGAGAGAACTTGTGCTCAGAATTCTGTGAGAGGGTCCTTATTATATACCGGGTGGTCAGGCTGATGGGCTAGGGTGATCCACGCCCTCCTCCTCTTCATTGTCATCGTCTGGAATGATCATCATTGGCACTGTTGAGAATTTACTCCCAACCAGCTTCCAGTCCTTGGTTTATTAAACCAAAGAAGGTTTATTAATCACCATTGCTGTCCCAGCATTCATTTGGGGTTGGGACAGACTCAGAAAGGTGAAAGCCACCTTTCAACAGCTCACAGAAGAGGCAGGTTGGTGTTTAAGCAAATTATTTCAACCTGGTGTGATAAAGTGATTACAACAGTGGTAATTTCCACTTGGGAGGAAGGACGGAAGGCCGTGGATTCACTCTGCCTGGAGAGGTTTTAAGAGGGAAGTCCTACTGAACCTTGAAAACCTTTATCTGAATCTCTAGTCCCGTGGTTCTCAGACTGTGGTCCTGAAGCAGCAGCATTTTCACCACTCAGGCACTTTGTTAAAACTTCAGATTCTGAATCTGGAACTCTGGGGTGGGTCCCAGTGATCTGTGTTTTAGCAGCCCTGAAGCTGATTTTGATGCTCCCTGAAGACAGAACCTCTTCGTGAGGCAGAAGGACACAGCATGCCTGCGTGCTCAGTTGCTTCAGTTATGTCCGACTCTTTGCAACCCTATGGACTGTAGCCTACCAGGCTCCTCTGTCCATGGGATTCTCCAAGCAAGAAAGAATACTGGAGTTGGTTGCCATGCCCTCCTCCAGGCACTCTTCCCGACCCGGGGATCAAACTCACATCTTCCCGTGTCTTCTGCATTGCAGACAAATTCTTTACCCACTGAGCCACCTGGGAAGCCCAAAAAGAGGCAGAGGAGCCTATAAATTGGTGTCTTCAACAAGGGAACACTACTAAAGTTGAAATTACTAATTATTTTCACCCAGCTTTTACATTCCTTTTTATTTCTTTTGTCTCAGAATATTGTCTCATCTTAATTCTACATGTGTATCTGTTCTCATAGACTGTCAGGACCACACCAAAAAAGAACAAGTGTGGTCAAATAGGGGACTGAATGACCAGTCATTAACTTGGGACACTCCTGTTACAGCACTGAAATTATCACATCCCATAAGACCTTTAAGTCATGGGCAAACCAGGACAGTTGGTCATCTTAAGTAGGAATTTATAGTTGTGCCTTACTGTGACTAAATATCAAACAACCCAAACACTGAGAGTATTGAATTATAATGTTGGCAACCTTTTTACGCCAGTCCTAATCCCAAGTTCAATTTGGTAATCTTCATCATAATCATCTTCATGGCTTCTGATCCACTTTAATAAAACTCATAGGCAAAATGTTACACACTTCATTTTTATGACTCAGGAGTATCCTTAAAACTTGACCGTAAGGTCAAAAATGTACATTCTACGGTAGAGCGATCCTGCTTTTAGGAGAAACTTGTAGAGAAATTAGGTGGAAGAAAAGTTAATTGGTATATTGGTAGTTAGTGTCTTGAGAGATCCTTTTGCACTGAGATATGGAAACAATGTAAGTTATCATCAGAAGAATGGACCATCACATGGTACCAAAAAAACAAATAAATCAAAGCTATAAGTATTTTGATTCAGCAGAACCCTAGGGGGCAATCCCAGGACAGACCCCTCCCCCAAATCCTCTGCTTTCAGCTCCTCTCTTAAGTACCTACATAACAGTACCTGATGCATATTTCCTGGGTAGTTTTTCATCTAAAACCCGCCACCAAATGGAAGAAATTAAGGACTTGAAGATCACGAGCACGTAGCCCTAGACCTTCTGGCCCTTCAGGATTGGTCACCATCAACCAATCAGAGAATTGTGGGAGCTGATCAGGTACCCTGGGACGCCCCTCCCTCACCTGGTCTTTTTTAAATGATTTGCTGGAAGCCTGGAGCTCGAGGAGCTCGAGGAGCTCGGGGGCGGGGGTGGGGTGGGGGCGGGTTTAGCACGAGCCACCTGTCCTCCTTGCATAAAGCTATACTTTCCTTCACTACAACGAGGTGTCAACAGCTTGGCTTTTACTGCGCATGAGCGAGGAATCCGTGGAGGCCTGTCTCGCGTGGATTCCTCGCGCGTGGACGCCTTGCCTGTGGCGTGTCAGAACCCGCAGCGGCGGCGGCATCTCCCGGGACCTAGCCAGCGGCTGCCTGAGAACCTTTGCCTCCAAGTCACCCCCAGAACTGGCCGGCGGGCGTCCCTGGCCCTTGGCACTTCGGAGTTTAGAGGTGATGCAGATGAGGCCCTCATAGTGGCCGACCGAGACGTCTTTGGTGAGTAATGGCGCTCGAGTGTGATGACGCCTGGGTACCCAGCTCCATAACGTTGGTCTTGCCTGAGGTAGAACTTTACTTGGGTCTTTCCCCCCTTGAACCCACCTTGGGCTTTCCTTCAGCCTCATCTCTGATGGGACTGAGGTTCTACCTCTCTGGGGCTAGGAAACTTTGACCCTGAGAGACAGACCTTTTGGCATTGCGGTAGATTTCACAACACCTGCGGTGAAGAGTTAATTATGGGTATTCAGATCTCTGTTTTCCATCTTAAAATCCCCCTACGGGTGAATTTTGCGAAACTGGGAGAACTTCAGCTATGCTATCAGAAATGAAAGAAAGTGATGTTTTTGTTGTCAGCACTGTGGGTCTCAGTTCTCCTTGAGATCTGGAGAACAGAGGCTTCAGCGGTTCTGCTACCATATCAAAGTGAGCATTTTCCATAGCTTTGGCTTTTATTAATATCTCGGGGGGAGAGGGGGTGTGTGTTTCCATACCTAAGTCCAAATCCTGTTCTCTCTTCCTGGTTTTGCTGAAATTGAGGCATGTGATTCTGAGCAAATGATAGATATATTCTTTTCTATAACTGTTGTTTGTTTCAACTGAATTTGGTGTTTGGAAACTGGGGGAACGTTTCTGAAAATGGTCAAGGTGGCCGGACAGTTTGCAAGGAGGAAGCTGCATTTCTCTTGTGTCTTTCAGATGAATATATCGGCCTGGAACCTCAGGAACTTACCTAGTAATCTGTGTTCCTGAGGCTGAGGAAAAATATATATTTTAAACTCAAGCAGAAAAATTGAAATCCCTGGTTCTGTCTTTATGTATTTGTAAAAATTAACTTGTAAAAATGCTCTATTTGAGTTAAAAGTAAGTGCTTACAAAATACTTCTAAGTATAAAAGATGCTAGCCAGAAAAATTGCAGTTTCACTTGGTCTAGGAAATATGTAATATCTAATTAGTATCTGGTATTGTCACTTCTTGGCCTTTTGGCTAAGATCTAGTGTAATATCTGGTATTGAAGCCAGTATAAGTTTGGTAGAATCAATACAGACATATATTTCGTTCTACCAAAATCCCATGGACGGAGGAGCCTGGTGGGAGGCCTTCTCTGGGGTCCCACAGAGTCAGACACAACTGAATTGACTTAGCAGTAGCAGCAGGTTACTGAAGATAGATAAATTTGTTACTTTTGTTGCAATTTGTCAGCGGAAAGAAACATTTAATTACCTTGTATGATGAAATTCTTATATGTAAATTACATGCAAATAAAACAACAGCTTTTGGGTGAACTTTTTACAAATAATTGTTTTAGGAATGTCTACTTAAAAATGATTTCTCTAGATAATGTGGTAACTTGAAATTTCAGAGTTGTGCTAAATTAAGTTAAATAATGGAAGTTTATTTTATAGTTAAGTCATTAGCAAGCAAAATTAATGAAACATTAATAACTGGATGGCTTCCCTTTACAGAGAAACTAAATGTGTTTAGGACTATTACTAAATGGTGCCACTGAGATGTTTTCTATTAAAAGCACATGTTTTTAGAAATTATTATTGGTATTTGTTTGACAAACTACAGAATGCTAATGTAAACGTTTATAAATACTTCTTGGTTTTCACTAGAGATTAAGGCTCTTAAGAGTTGAAGATTCCAATTTAAATATGTAATTAAAGCAGTTAGACTAATAAAGGAAACACTTCGGTATACAGTAGGAAAATAGGATATATGTTTTAAGTAAAAGAAGGTATGAGGAAAGGAATTGCATCTTGTTAAGAAAAAGAAAGGGATTTGGTTCTGGAGCTGTTTGTTTCTAGATCGGGAAAAAAATAAAGGACAAAGCTAAGATGGATACAGAAAGCTGTGGAAGGTTTGTGGAAAGGGAGTCCTGAAAAAGGAGTTTTATGAATGGTCAGGCTGAGATTATATTAAACTAAGTAAATGGATTTTATTAAAAGTAGGCTGGTACAGGACTAGATTTTGTTCCTCTCTTGAGAGAATATGTTTACTTAGAATGCTAATTTTGATAACAGATTGTGTGAATTTCCTTGCCTTTAAGTGATCTGTATTTGCTTTTTTTAAATTGAAGAATAGTTGATTTACAGTGTTGTGTTAGTTTCTGGTGTACAGCAAAGTAATTGTTTTGTGTATATATATACACACGCATACATATACACATATATCTTTTTCATAGTCTTTTCCAACGGTTTGTTACAGGATATTGAATTTAATTCCTTGGGCTATACAGTAGGACCTTGTTGTTTATATACTAGTATCTGTTTATATGTAGTTTGTATTTGCTAATCTCAAACTCCTAATTTATCCCTCCCCTCACCCCCTTCCCCCTTTGGTATCCATAAATTTGTTTTCTATGTCTGAGTCTGTTTTGGTGGTAAATAAGTGCATTTGTATCATATTTTAGATTCCACATATAAGTGATATGGTATTTGTCTTTTTCTGACTTCAGTCGCTCAGTCATGTCCGACTCTTTGCAGCCCCATGAATTGCAGCACGTCAGGCCTCCCTGTCTATCACCAACTCCCGGAGTTCACTCAGACTCACATCCATCAAGTCAGTGATGCCATCCAGCCATCTCATCCTCTGTCGTCCCCTTCTCCTCCTGCCCCCAATCCCTCCCAGCATCAGAGTCTTTTCCAATGAGTCAACTCTTTGCATGAGGTGGCCAAAGTACTGGAGTTTCAGCTTTAGCATCAGTCCTTCCAATGAACACCCAGGACTGCTCTCCTTTAGGATGGACTGGTTGGATCTCCTTGCAGTCCAAGGGACCCACAAGAGTCTTCTCCAACACCACAGTTCAAAAGCATCAATTCTTCAGCACATAGCTTTCTTCACAGTCCAACTCGCACATCCATACATGACCACTGGAAAAACCATAGCCTGGACTAGACGGACCTTTGCTGGCAAAGTAATGTTTCTGCTTTTGAATATGCTATCTAGATTGGTCATAACTTTCCTTCCAAGGAGTAAGCATCTTTTAATTTCAGGGCTGCAGTCACCATCTGCAGTGACTTCACTTAGGTCCATTCATGTTGCTACAAATGGCATTATTTCATTTTTAGGGCTGAGCAGTACCCTTATATATATATATATATTATATATTATATATATACACACATCACAGCCCCTTTATCCATTAAATTGTTAATGGACTTTTAGATGTCTTCCTTGCCTTGGCTATTGTAAATAGTGCTGCTGTGAACATTGCAGTACCTGTATTTTTTTGAATTAGAGTTTTCTCTGGGTATCTACACAGGCATGGGATTGCAGGATCATATGGTATTTCTATTTTTAGTTTTTAAAGGAACCTCTATACTGTTTTCCATAATGAATCAGTTTTTCACTCCCAACAATGTATGAGGATTCCTTTTGCTATATATACCCTCTCCAGCATTTGTTATTTGTAAACTTTTTAATGATGGCCATTCTGACCAGTGTGACATAATAACCTCATGATAGTTTCAATTTGCATTTCTCTCAGTGATGTTGAGCGTCTTTGCATGTTCCTATTGGCTGTGTCTTCTTTGAAAAAATATCTATCCAGTTTTATGCCCATTTTTTATTGGGTTGTTTGCTTCTTGTTATGGAGTTATATGAGCTATTTCTGTATTTTAGAAGTTAAGCCCTTGTCAGTTGCATTATTTGCAAATATTTTCTCCCGTTCCATAGACTCTTTCATTTTGTTTAGGGTTTCCTTTGCTGTTCAAAACCTTAAAAGTTTGATCAGGCCCCATTTGTTTTTGTTTGCTTCTCTTTCTGTTGCCTTAGAGACTGACGTAAGGAAACATTGCTGCAGTTTCTGTCACTGTTTTGCCTGTGTTCTCTCCTAGGAGTTCCGTGGTGTCATGTCTTTCAAGCCATTTGGAGTTTATTTTTGGGCTCGGTGTGAGGTTGTGTTCTAACTTCATTGATTTACATGTGACTGTCCAGCTTTCCCATCACCACTTGCTGAAGAGACTGTCTTTTCTCTGTTGTATATTGTTGCCCTTTGTTGAAGATTAATTGACCATAGATGTGCTGACTTATTTCTGGGCTCTCTATTCCATTCTATTGAGCTACATGTCTGTTTTTGTGCCCAAAATACCATGTTGTTTTGATTACTGTTGCGCTGTAGTATTGTCTGAAGTCTGGGAGAGTTATGCCTACAACTTTGTTCTTTTTCCTGAGTATTGGTTGGGCACTTCTGGGTCTTTTACAGTTCCATATAAATTTTAGGATTATTCTACCTAGAGCCAGACATCCTGGAATGTGAAGTCAAGTGGGCCTTAGAAAGCATCACTACGAACAAAGCTAGTGGAGGTGATAGAATTCCAGTTGAGCTATTCCATATCCTGAAAGATGATGCTGTGAAAGTGCTGCACTCAATATGCTGGCAAATTTGGAAAACTCAGCAGTGGCCACAGGACTGGAAAAGGTCAGTTTTCATTCCAATCCCAAAGAAAGGCAATGCCAAAGAATGCTCAAACTACCACACAATTGCACCCATCTCACACGCTAGTAAAGTAATGCTCAAAATTCTCCAAGCCAAGCTTCAGCAATATGTGAACCATGAACTTCCTGATGTCCAAGCTGGTTTTAGAAAAGGCAGAGGAACCAGAGATCAAATTGCCAACATCCGCTGTATCATGGAAAAAGCAAGAGAGTTTCAGAAAAGCATCTATTTCTGCTTTATTGACTATGCCAAAGCCTTTGACTGTGTGGATCACAATAAACTGTGGAAAATTCTGAAAGAGATGGGAATACCAGACCACCTGACCTGCCTCTTGAGAAATTTGTATGCAGGTCAGGAAGCAACAGTTAGAACTGGACATGGAACAACAGACTGGTTCCAAATAGGAAAAGGAGTATGTCAAGGCTGTATATTGTCACCCTGTTTATTTAACTTATATGCAGAGTACATCATGAGAAACGCTGGACTGGAAGAAGCACAAGCTGGAATCAAGATTGCTGGGAGAAATATCAATAACCTCAGACATGCAGATGACACCACCCTTATGGCAGAAAGTGAAGAGGAACTAAAGAGCCTCTTGATAAAAGTGAAAGAGGAGAGTGAAAAAGTTGGCTTAAAGCTCAACATTCAGAAAACAAAGATCATGGCATCTGGTCCCATCACTTCATGGGAAATAGATGGGAAAACAGTGGAAACAGTGTCAGACTTTATTTTTCTGGGCTCTAAAATCGCTGCAGATGGTGATTGCAGCCATGAAATTAAAAGACGCTTACTCCTTGGAAGGAAAGTTATGACCAACCTAGATAGCATATTCAAAAGCAGAGACATTACTTTGCCAACAAAGGTCCATCTAGTCAAGGCTATGGTTTTTCCTGTGGTCATGTATGGATGTGAGAGCTGGACTGTGAAGAAAGCTGAGCGCTGAAGAATTGATGCTTTTGAACTGTGGTGTTGGAGAAGATTCTTGAGAGTCCCTTGGACTGCAAGGAGATCCAACCAGTCCATCCTGAAGGAGATCAGCCCTGGGATTTCTTTGGAAGGAATGATGCTGAAGCTGAAACTCTAGTACTTTGGCCACCTCATGCGAAGAGTTGACTCATTGGAAAAGACTCTGATGCTGGGGGGGATTGGGGGCAAGAGGAGAAGGGGACGACAGAGGATGAGATGGCTGGATGGCATCACTGACTAGATGGACATGAGTCTCAGTGAACTCCGGGAGTTGGTGATGGACAGGGAGGCCTGGCGTGCTGCGATTCATGGGGTCACAAAGAGTTGGACACGACTGAATGACTGATCTGATCTGATTTCTGTGAAAAATCTCATGGGGAATTTAATAGGGATTGCATTAAGTCTGTAGTTTTATTTGGGTTGTGTGGCCATTTCAGTAACGTTAATTTTTCTAGTCCGAGAGCGCAGGATACCTTTCCATTTCTTTGCATCATCTTCAGTTTCCTTTATCAGTGTTTTTCTTCTAATTCTCAGCATGTAAGTCTTTCACCTCCTTGGTCAGGTTTATTCCTAAGTATTTTTATGCAATTTTAAAAAGAATTTTTTTTAATTGGCATATGGTTGCTTTACAATGTTGTGTTAGTTTCTGCTGTACAGCAAAGTGAATCGGCTATATATATATATATATATCCCCCTTTCTTGACTTCCTTCCCATTTAGGTCGTGACAGTGCATTGAGTAAAGGTCCCTGTGCTATACAGTAGGTTCTTACTTGTTATCTATTTTATACATGGTTGTGTATATATGTCAGTCCCAATCTCCCAATTCATCCCACCTGCCTTTCCCCCTTGAGAGCCATACATTTGCTTTATACATCTGTTTCTACTCTGCTTTGTAAATAAGATCGTCTATACCAATTTTTTTCAGATTCCACATATATGCAGTAATACGATACTTGTTTTTCTCTTTCTGACTTCACCCTGTATGACAGTCTGTCTATATCTCTACAAATGACCCAATTTCATTCCTTTTTATGGCTGAGTAATAATATCCCATTATATATATATATATACACACCACATCTTCTTTCTCCGTTCCTCTGTTGATGGACATTTAGGCTGTTTCCATGTTCTAGTTATTGTAAATAGTGTTGCAGTGAACATTGGGGTGCATATCTTTTTGAATTAATGGTTTTCTGTCAGTATATGCCTAGTAATGGGATTGCTGGGTCAGATGACAGTTCTATTTTTAGTTTTTTAAGGAACCTCCATATTCTTCTCCGTGATGGCTGTATCAAATTACATTCCCACCAACAGTGGGAGAGGGCTCCCTTTTCTCCAGGCCCTCTCCAGCATTTATTGTCTGTGGATTTTGTGATTATGGCCAATCTGACCAGTGTGAGGTGATACCTCCCTGTAGTTTTGTTTTGCATTTCTCTAGTAATTAGTAATGTTGAGCTTCTTTTCATGTGTTTTTTGGCCATCTGTATGTCTTCTTTGGGAAAATGTCTATTTGGGTCTTCCACCCAGTTTTTGATTGAGTTGTGTTTTTTTTATATTGAGCTGTTTGTATATTTTGGAGATTAACCCTGTTTCAGTTGCTTCGTTTTCAAGTATTTTCTCCCATTCTGCATGTTCTCTTTTTGTTGATGATTTCCCTTGCTGTTCAAAAAGCTTTTAATTTTAGTTAGGTCCCATTTGTTTGTTTTTATTTTTATTCTCATTACTCTAGGATTGCAGTCCCCAGCCTTTTGGCACCAGGGACTGGTGTCATGGAAGACAATTTTTCCGTGGACTGGGGAGGAGGGTTCTAGTTTCACCTGCCATTCAATTCCTGCAGCCCAGGTCCCCTAACACCCGGTATTGGGGACCCCTCCTGTAGGAGATGAGCCAAAGAAGAGCTTGCTGAAATTTATGTCAAAGTGTGTTCTGCCTGTTTTCCTCTAAGACTTTTATAGGGTCTGGCCTTACATTTAGGTCTTTAATCCATTTTGAGTTTACTTTTGTGTATGGTGTTAGAATGTTTTAATTTCATTCTTTTACATGTAGCTATCTAATTTCCCAGCACCACTTATTGAAGAGACTGTCTTTTCTCCATTGTGTATTCCGGCCTCCTTTGTCATAGATTAGGTGATCGTAGGTTTGTGGGCTTATTTCTGGATTTTGTATCCTGCTCCATTGATCCATATTTCTGTTTTTATACAGAAATATAGTACAGTCTGAAGTCAGGGAACATAGTCTGAGGTCAGGGAGCCTGATTCCTGCAGCTCCATTTTTTTGTTTTTTTTTCTCAAGATTGCTTTTGCTATTTGAGGTTTTTTTGTGTTCCATACAAATAGTAAAATTTTTTGTTCTAGTACTGTGAAAAAATGCCATTAGTAATTTGACAAGGGGGCTTCCTAGGTGGCTCGGTGGTAAAGAATCCACCTTCCAATGCAGTAGACTTGGGTTCAATCCCTGGGTCAGAAAGATCCCCTGGAAAAGGAAATGGTAACTCACTCCAGCATTCTCACCTGGGAAAGCCCATGGACAGAGGAGCCTGATGGGCTACAATCCATAGGGTCGCAAAGAGTCGGACACAACTTTTTAGCGACTAGATGACAATAACAATTTGATATGGATTGCATTGAATCTGTAAATTGCTTTTGGTAGTATAGTCATTTTCACAATGTTGATATCTATTTGTATTGTCTTTGATTTCTCTCGTCATATCTTAGTTTTCTGTGTACAGGTCTTTTGCCTCTTTAGGTTTATTCCTAGGTATTTTATTCCAATGGTAAATGGGATGGTTTTCTTAATTTCTCTTTCTGATCTTTCATTATTAGTGTATAGGAATGCAAGAGATTTCTGTGTATTAATTTTGTATCCTGAGACTTTACTAAATTCATTGATTATCTCTAGTAGTTTTCTGATGGCATCTTTAGGATTTTCTATTAGGTTGATATAAAAGTAATTGCAGTTTCAGACCATAAATTTTAAGTCATTGTAACTAGGCCCAAACACATCTTTATTAATCAAGATAGGAACCATTACAATCAACACATTTTTGCCAACAAGAAATAAGACTTCTCATTCCTGTAGCATAAAAGTCCATGCTTCGGGATTCGATGAACTCTTGGTTGGTTGTGGAAGCATTTTCCCTGAAAAAAGTTGTCAAGATTCTTGTAGAAGTGGTAATCGGTTGGTGAGAGGTCAGGTGATAGATGATATGATAGATGAGGGAAAACGTCATAGCCTAATTTGTTCAACTTTTGAAAAGTTGTTGCGTGACGTGTGGTCAGGTGTGGTGGTGGAGAAGAACTGAGCCCTTTCTATTGACCAGTGTTGCCTGCAGGCCTTGCGGGGTTTCAGTGCCTATCATTGATTTGCTGAGTATACTGCTCTCAGATGTAATGGTTTCACTGGGATTTAGAAAACTGTAGGATCAGACTGCCGGTGACCATGACCTTTTTTTGGTGCAAGCTTGGCTTTGGGAAGTGCTTTGGAGCTTACTGTCAGTCCAGCTACTGAGCTGGTCATTGCTGGTTGTGATATAAAACCCACTTTTCATCACAGTCCAATCAAGAAATGGTTCGTTGTTGCATAGAATAAGAGAAGATGATATTTCAAAATGATGATTTTTTTTTGAATAGCATTTGGCTCATGAGATACTCACTTATCAAGCTTTTTCAACTTTCCAGTTTGCTTCAGATGCTGACCAATCATAGAATGGTCGATGTTGATTTCTTTGGCAACTTCTCGTGTAGTTGTAGGAGAATCAGCTTCCATGATTGCTTTCAGTTAGTCATTGTCACCTTCCATGGCCAGCCACTATGCTGCTCACCTTCAAGGCTCTTGTCTCCCTTGCAGAACTTCTTGAACCACCACTGCGCTGTATATCATTAGCAGTTCTGGGCCAAATGCCTTGTTGATGTTGCGAGTTGTCTCTGCTGCTTTACAACCCATTATGAACTAAATAAGAAAATTGATTTTTATCTAACATCATTTCCATAGTCTAAAATAAATATGAAATAAACAGCAAGTAGTAAGTCTTTAGCAAAAAAACATAAAGCAAGAAATGTGCATTAAAATCATATGTAACATAACCATATTTATTGAGAATGTGTCCCAACATCAAGAGCAAATTTCAACAAAAACCATAGTTATGTTTGCACCAACCTACTATGTGTAGTTCATGTTATCTGCACTTCTTCAGGGCTAGTTTGGATTCCTTTTATTTCTGTTTCTTCTCAGATCGCCATGGCTAGGACTTCCAAAACTACGGTGAATAATAGTGGCTAGAGTGGGCATCTTTGTCTTTTTTCTGATTTTACAGGAAATGCTTTCAATTTTTCACCATTGAGAATAATGTGTGTTGTGGGTTTGTCATATATGGCCTTTATTATGTTGAGGTAATTTCCCTCTATGCCCACTTTCTAGACTTTTTTTTTTTATCATAAATCAGTGAATTTTGTTGAAAAGCTTTTTATGCATCTATTGAGGTGATCATATGGTTTTTATTCTCCAGTTTGTTAATAGGGTGTATGACATTGCTATTGTGTATACTGAAGAATCCTTGCATCCCTGGGATAAATCCCACTTGATATATGATTCTTTTACTGTGTTGGTGGATTCTGTTTGCTAGTATTTTCATGAGGATTTTTGCATCTCTTTCCGTCAGTGGTACTGGCCTGAAATTTTCTTTGTAATATCTTTGTCTGGTTTTGGTATCAGGGTAATGGTGGCTTTGTATGAGTTTGAGAGTGTTCCTCCCTCTGCAATTCTTTGGAAGAGTTTGAGA
This sequence comes from Bos indicus, assembly GCF_029378745.1. Classification (NCBI taxonomy): domain Eukaryota; kingdom Metazoa; phylum Chordata; class Mammalia; order Artiodactyla; family Bovidae; genus Bos; species Bos indicus. The sequence continues at coordinate 58,995,417 of NC_091776.1, read as the reverse complement.
AGGACAGGTGTTAGCTCTTCTCTAAATGTTTGATAGAATTTTCCTGTGAAACCATCTGGTCCTGGACTTTTGTTTGTTGGAAGATTTTTAATCACAATTTCCATTTCATTACTTGTGATTGATCTGTTCATGTTTTCTATTTCTTTCTGATTCAGTCTTAGAAGGTTGTACCTTTCTAAGAGTTTGTCCATTTCTTCCAGGTTGTCCGTTTTATTGGCATACAGTTGCTTCTGGTAGTCTCTTATCCTGTGTAAAGTGGATTTTTTTTAACTTTTATTTTCTGATATTTTATTGTTAGTGTAAAGGAATGCAAAAGATTTCTTTATGTTAATCTTGTGTCCTGCTGCTTTGCTGAATTCATTTATTCTAGTAGTTTTTGTGTGGAGTCTTTAGGGTTTTCTGTATATAGTATTGCCTTATCTGCATATGATGACAGTTTTACCTCTTCCATTCCAATTTGCAGTCCTTTTTATTTCTTCTTGTCTGATTACTGTGCCTAGGACTTCCAATACTATGTTGAATAGAAGTGGTGAGAGTGTGCATACTAGTCTTTTTCCAGATTTTACCAGGAAGGCTTTCAGCTTTTCACTGTTGAGCATGTGGGTTTGTCATAAAAATTGATCATGTTGAGATATGTTCCCTCATTACTCATTTTTGGTAAGAGTTTTTATCATGAATGGATGTTGAATTTTATCAAATGCTTTTTCTGCTTTTTCTGCATCTGAGATGATCAAGTGGTTTTTGTCTTTTCCTTTGTTCGTGTGGTTTATCACATTGATTTGCACATGTTGAACAATCCTTGTGACCTTGGGATGAAGCTAACTTGATTGTATGACTTTTAATTTTATGTATTGTTGGATGTGGTTTGCTAATACTTGAGATTTTTGCATCTATATTCATCAAAGATATTGGCCTGTAATTTTCTATTTGGGTAATATCTTTGGCGTTAGTATCAGGATGATGGTGGCTTCATACAATGACTTGCGGAGTGTTCCCTCCTCTTTAATCTTTTGGAAAAGTTTGAAAGGATCAGTATAAATTTTTATATGTTTGGTAGAATTCCCCAGTAAAGCCATCTGGTCCTGGACTTTTCTTTAACAGATCCTCTTTCACTTCTAGTAATTGGTCTGTTCAAATTGTCTGTTTTCCTTCTTTCAGTTTTTGGTTGTATGTTTCTAAGAAATATTTCCATTTCTTCTAGGTTGTCCAGTTTGTCCTCATATACTTGCTCACAGTGTGGTACTTGTTATTTCTCATCTTTCATTTCTTATTTTGTTTTTTAGGCTCCTCTTGCCTCTCTTCTTGGTGAGTCTGGGCAAGGATTGTTGATTTTGTTTATCCTTTCAAAGAACTAGCTCTTGGGTTTATTTCCTTTTTTTTTTTTTTTTCAGTCTTGATTTTATTTCTTCTCTGATATTTAGTATTTCCTTCCTTTTGCTGACTTTGGGTTTTGTTTATTCTTTTTCCAGTTCTTTTAAGTGGTAGTTTAGGTTTTTTGAGATTTTTCTTGTTTGCTGAGAAAGGCCCATATGGGTATGAATATCCTCTAAGGACTGCTGCTGCCAATAAATTTTGTATGGTAGTGTTTTCATTGTCAAATTTATCTCAAGGTATTTTTAAATTTTCATCTTTTACTCCCTCATCGACCCATAAAACTCTTCATTTTATAGGTGAGAAAGCTGTGTCTCAGGGTGAAAGGCTTTAGCTCAGACCAGGTGCTAATGCTACACTGGGAACATCATGCTGATTGATTCTGCTAAAATCTCTTGCCTAAGGTGAGAGACAACTTACTGCACCTCCCACCTGCTGCCACCCAAAGCCAGATGCCATGTATTGCAGGTCCCTCTTAGATTCTGGAGGCAACAAGAACACGTCTGAGTGAGCTCCTTATCCACCTACAGAGCCACTCAGAAGGCTTCCAGCTTCAGTGGGAACCAGAGCAGAGAAAGGCTCTGCAGAGCATCTAGGCTACAGCACGAGCTGCTGACAACCCAGGTCCATGGTCTGGTGGACACACCAGTGCAGCAGAGGTTGCACAGAAGAGGGAAAGGAGAACACTCCCTGGATATTGTGGACTCCTTATACCACTGAACTGGCAAAGGAAACAAGTTAATTTACTGACAGAGGTTGATCCCTATTAGCAAGTGAAAATTAATAGGGATCAGTTTGAAGTGGGTGGCTTCAGTTCAGTGAGAGTAAGGAAGATGGTGTAACAAGGGTTTGGGTCACAACCACCAAATAAAGAACCCCCAGCAGCTGGCTAAGAGTGGAGGAAACACAGAATGAGGGGTGGGAGGATGGCAGCCTCACGACCACAATTCAGAAACAAGGATATAAGGACTTCGTATATTTTCTTTAGCTATGTTATAGGGATGTGTTTATTTTTATATACTAACAATTATATGTTCCTCCTTCCCATTATTTTACACATGACTGTTGGAAATTAAGTTTATGATTTAGCCATTAGGGATTAGAATATTCAGCAGCACTGTGACTTAATTTCAGGGGTAATTTGTATATTATTAATCAGCATAGATTCAGTGACCCTTGAAACTGTGCATCCTGTCAATTTGGAGAAAAGAGTGAGAATTTATTTGTAAGAAGCATGGCTGTATCTTTTTTCAGATAAGAACATGAAGTTAATCAATTGTATATAAAATTGTATATATGGAAGCTGAATCGTGGAAGGAAGAGACTATGTTTTCAATTTATTGCCTCTAGTTCTAAATGCACCCTTTTTTGCCTGCTCTGTGGAGAGGAATCTGAGCTTCTAAACCGTTTTCCTTTCCCACATGGCACAATGTTACGTGTTGCCAGCAGAGGGCGCTAGAGAGACACTGCAGGAGGAAGGTTCTTCTAGTGCTGATGGGTTGTTTACCAGGTTTCTCCTGCGCGCCCTCCAGTGGCCGACTGCTGCCGTGCGCAGCAGTCAGCAGCATCTAGGCTCCCTTCACTTCCAACCCGATCGCAGGGCACTTTCTGAATGGAGTGCCTCCAGGGAGACCCCACCCTATAATCGCTTTCCGTGACACCCTGGGAGGGGCGTCCACTGTGTCGCACCAGCATGGCACCCCAGCACTTCTGCCAGCTGGTGAACCACAGCCGTGTCCTCCCAACAAAGCCTGGATCTCAGCCCTGTTGGGGGATCTGGGTGTGGGAGTCTCTTGGGCGGTCTACCTCCGCCCTAGGGGGAGGAACTGCTCCTTAGGGCTGCTCTTCCTGGAGCTTTAGATGTCTGTACTTCTTATTCAGTTCACGCTAACAACTTAGGACAAATTCAGACTGCCTGTGAGGAAGGGGGACTACCCGGCGCCTCTCCGGACTGTCCCCCCTCCCCTTCCCCCTCCTGTTTTCTTTGCCTCTGACTATCCCCCCACCACCGTTTCTCATCTGTTCCTCTCTGTCCCCTTCTCCTTCCTCCTCTTCCTTGTCTTATCACCACCCACCCTCCCTCTTTGAAAAGTAAGCAGCTCAGATTTTTGTGCACTTGAGATGCCTATTGCTTCAGAGCCCGGCAGAGGGCTCCTCTCTTTCCCTGTGATGACCCACCAAGAAGGGGTGGGCAGAGGCACAGGGCAGTCACAAAGGGCTGCACGGTCACTGCCCCAGCCAAGAGGCCCACACAGCACTGGCCTCCCTTCAGGCGCTTCCTGACACCTGCCTCTGCAGAACTCCTTCAGTGAATGTGGATTGAAAAATCTACACAGAAAAATCTGAGATCTCCAACCTGAAACCTGAAAGTATGAAATGCACAACCAGACTTAAGACTGGCTAAATCCCCTCTCCAGGCCTCAGTTTTCACATATGTAAAATGGGGAGGACTTTCTTTTCTTCACATAATTTTATCTTTATATTAAATATTTATTTGGCTGTGCCAGGTCTTAGTTGCAGCATGTAGGATCTAGTTCCCTCACCAGGGACCAAACCCAGGTCCTCTGGGAGCGCGGTGTCTTAGCCACTGGACCACCAGGGAAGTCACCTTCAGATAGTTTTACCTATTTGAAAGGTTTGTAGAAACAGTTTCTCTGTTCCAGATACCATTCTAAGCACTGTATATTGATGCTGCTGCTGCTGCTAAGTCGCTTCAGTCGTGTCCGACTCTGTGCAACCCCAGAGACGGCAGCCCATCAGGCTCCCCTGTCCCTGGGATTCTCCAGGCAAGAACACTGGAGTGGTTTGCCATTCCTTCTCCAACGCGTGAAAGTGAAGTCGCTCAATCGTGCCCGACCCTCAGCGACCCCATGGACTGCAGTCTTCCAGGCTCCTCCATCCATGGGATTTTCCAGGCAAGAGTACTGGAGTGGGGTGCCATTTCCTTCTCCACTGTATATTGATACATATTAATTGAATCAATATAACAAGCCAACACAGAGAAGGCAATGGCACCCCACTCCAGTACTCCTGCCTGGAAAATCCCATGGACGGAGGAGCCTGGTAGGCTGCAGTCCATGGGGTCGCTAAGAGTCAGACATGACTAAAGCGACTTAGCAGGAGCAACAAGCCAACAAGGGAGGGACTATTCTTCCCATTTTATAAGCATGTCTATGACACATTAATGAAACAAAACCAGTGTTTAAAAGTGTATGTGAACATGACATTTACTATTAAACCTGAAAGGGTTAAGCCCCACCTTGTTAAAAATCATAATCTCAAGGATGAAGGTATTGAGGAATGCAAACACCGTCACTTTCAACCTAGGCTCTGGTGATATTTGACTATAATGTGCATACAAGCAGTTTGTAATAAAACAGATATTTCCAATCTGAATAATGAATGCATGAAATGCACAAACAGACTTAAGGCTGGCCAGGTCCTCTCTCCAGGCCTCAGTATTCCCATCTGTAAAATGGAAATGGCCTCTTCTTCGTGTTTTATGTATTTAACAAAGATTTGTAGAAACAGTGTCTTTGTGCCAGGTGCCATTCTAAACACTTTGATTCAGTTAATATGTATAATCCTTACAACAAGCTAATGAAAGAGGGGCAATTATTCTTCCCATTTTATAGATGGAGGAACTGAGGCACAGAGAGATTGAGTGACTTGGCCAAGCTTACCTAGCTAATAAATGCCAGAGCTAGGATTTGAACTCAAGCAGTCAGGCTCCAGAGCCTTGCTGTCATACAGTGTAGCAAAGAGTCAGTGAGAATGTATGTGAAATGCTTTTCATGTAATGTGTCACCCAATACTTGTGGAAGGTGAGAGGTGCTTCTCAGACTCTGCCTGCAGCGTGTGCTCCCCACAGCCCCCTAGAGTAGTCCCTGGCCCATAAAAGCCTCAGAACCCAACTGCTGGGTTAATGAATGTGCAAATGAACAAATCCACAGATGCCTGGACCATCACCTTACTTCTCTAAGCATATTTTGCATGGCAGCATCTAGCCCAGGAGCTAGCACATATTAAGGCTAAGGGATAAATGGGTGGAGAGAGCATTTGGGACACAAGTAGGGCATCAGGAAATGACTGGCTTACAGCAAGATGGTTATTCTTCTGTTTCCTTAAAGCCACACTCTGACTCTTCTGGGAGCTCCAAGCAGGCAGGGACCTTAGCCCAGGGCGTGGCACACAGTAGGTGCTCAGGAATGGGTGAAGAACAAATGGCTGAGAGTGGGGCCTGAGGGAACAGAGGGAATCGGAGCTGGGTGAGCCTCTGTCCTGAGAGCTCAGGCAGGATGACCCCAAGGTGCCAGCCTGCAGCCTCCGTGGGCAGCTCAGCATGGTGCCTGGCCATGCGTGACCTGGGAGAGAGGAGGCAAGATCTGCTCTGTGAGGGGAGGAATGTGAAGAGGAAGGAGCCGAGGGGGTGGCGAGAGCCCAAGCCCAGGCAGGGCTGGGAGGAAGCCTGCTGGCTGTCAGCTGTGGGTCTGCGGCCAAGAAGAACTTCCCTCACATTGTCTTCATGGGGCCCCTCCTAGGCTCCTGAAAGAACATACATGCAGCACCCCCAGAATCCTCCTTCCACACCCACAGCCCCAACATCCACCCTGTAAGGTCAGTGCACCCTAGGAAGAATCTCTCCCTTCCTGAAGCCCCCAGAGACAGAATTAAAATCAAGCCTTCCTTCTCCCTGTTCACCAGGACCTGTCCACTTCCCCTCCCCTCATAGAACCAGGTCCCTTTCAGCCTCCCTCCACCTCCTGCCCTCCTGGAGAGCAGGCTCCCATTACTCATTCTCACTAACATCCCCATGCTGCCAAGAACATGAGTCTCTAATTGTGCGGTTCTAGGCATGTCCATTAGAGCTGGGCTGTTAATTGTGCTGTTCCAATGTCTTCTGTGTTCTTATTACCCAGCTGTCAACTGCTGAGAGGCCTGTGAAAATCTTCCACTGTTATTGTGCACTGGGGCCGTGTGACGTGCACCCAAGTTGGAAATGATGATAGCTTCCAGTGAATTGAGTCTTAACATTACATTGTAAGCCTCTTCTTTTCTGACAGTGCTCTTTGCCATAAGGCTATTTGGCTGGATATGAATATAGTCATATAAGATTGCTAGTATTTGCCAGGCGTGTGTGTATTATGTACATTATCCTTGAACTTTGACGTGCCTTGTAGGTTTAGCTGCATCTTCTATCAACAGTTTATAGCTGACTTTTATTTTTGTTTTTCATCCAATAAGATATGGCTTCTTCTTGTTATTCCCAATATACTTAGATTTATTGTAATTGCTGGTATATTTTAATCTATATCTACCATCTTCTGTTTGCACTTTTTCTGTTTTTCCTATGCACTTCTTTTTTTATTTTTCTGTCTTCAACTTGATTGACAGTTTTCTGTTTCTTTTACTTTTCATGTTGGAGGCTGTACATTCTGGCCCTTTACTGTTGATTTTTAATTTTTCTCCATGGCTTCTAGCTAATTGTGGGTAGCTGAGTTAATATGTATATCTTCCTCTCTAGCAATACAAAGATTTAGATCACTTTTATTCAGATTATCCTGGGGTAGGTTTTATTTCCAAATGGTTTTATAACCTCAAAATACTCTGTTGTTGTTTTTTTTTATAACTTGTACATTTTGATTTACCCATATGTATGGATTTCTCTTCACCTCTTCTTGCTATGGTCCATGCTTCCTCCTGCATTTGTTTTCCTTCTTCCTAAAGGATGTGCCTCAGTATTTCTATGTCTCAGGTAATGTTTAAAGCTGTTCTTTTGTCTGTTTGAAAATATCTACTTCAGCTCTCATTCTTCACTTGATAGTTTCCCTGGGTATAGAGTTCTGGGTTGTCAGTTACTACGTTCTCAGCAGTTTGCAAACGACTTTTATCCTCTGTTGTTGCTATTGAGACATGTGATGTCAGGACTTCCTTGCCAATCTTTTGTTTCAATTAAGGTTGTTTCTTTTGCTCTGTGTTCTGCAGTTGTATTATGATGTGGATTTATTTTTATGTATCCTTCTTGGTTTTTATATATGATCGAAAATTTCTAGGTATTTTGTAAACAGGGGGTTTGGGGTTTGGTAGTTCAGAGTCTAGTGGGGGTGGATCCAGAATCACTCTTGGGGGAGCCTGTGTGTCCCCAGCACTGCCTGGCTCAGAGCACACAGGCAGCTTGGGCAGGACAGGGTGCAGTCAGAAAGATCCCAGCCTCAGCTCTCAAGGGAGCCAGGCCTTCAGTTAACGCCTTGGGAGCAGGACATCAGGGTGGGAATAACTGACACAAGTAAGTAAGATCACTTGATAGACACTCAGTGATGCTCCCTCTGGAAGGGGATTCTCCTGACTGAGAGCAGAGAGGGGGAAGAACTCCTGCCTGAGGTGCTGAGAGAACAGGGATGGATTAGGGGAGGACCCCCTTGGGGAGCACACAGTCCAACAAGGCAGGGCTGCTCTATGTAACCGGGAAGACAAGGCTCCCAAGTGCCTGCCCCCTGCAGTTTTAGCAAACATGCACCCTAGTGGTAGGTGGTGCCTAGGCTGGTTCTCAGCAGCAGCAACACACTGATGAAACACTCTTCATAGCTACAAATTGATTTCATCCTCACAACAGGCTACTGAGCCCCCCATTTAAACATGGAGAAACTGAGGCTCAGAGGGCAAATAGTGTAACTTCTTGTGCCTTAGTTTCTTCTTCTGTCATGTGGGATAATGGTAACAACCTCTATGGGCTGGTGTGAGAATGAAATGAGTTGATGTCTATGAAGTGTGTTCTGTAGAGCAGGAGAAGATAATAGGTGTTAGTGATGAATATTATCCACCTCACCCCAGAATCCAGCCTTCTCTTGGCCCCTCCCCACCCTCCACACAATGTCCTGCATCACTGTCTTCATAACATTTATCCCTGTATGAAATTACACATTCACTTGTGTGCCTGTTTACTGTGTCTTCCCCATAGATTCCTTGTGCCATGGGGACAGAGCCTCATGTTCGTTCACTCTGTCCCTGACAAGGTGGCACTCCATAGATGTTTCTGAGTCTGAGAGTAACTAAGCAACTGCTGGAGTCTGGATTTCAAGGAATCCCCAGTTAACCTAGATCCATGGGCCAGCCACTCACTCTGACCCATAGAAAGTAGCCTCTGAAATGCACATCCCTGGTCAGCCACAGCCACACTGAGAGTCACTGTTAACCCATGCAGCTCTCTCTCCTCCAAGGGCATCCTCATCCCTGGGCTACATTTATTTTCCGCTCCTGGTACTCTCTGTTTGGAGCTCTTTATAATACCTGTTGGCAATTATTGATTCCCTGCACAGCTGGGGAAGGTTCTCATAGGCAGAAACCAAATCAGTCATCTCTGAGTCTCTAGCACGTGCCAGGTATCTAGAAGGTATTGGAATGAAGGACAGAATATTGGATGACACCAGGAAAGGGTCACCAGATATAAGACACCAAGTTAAAACTGACTTCCCTGGGGGCTCAGTGGTTAGGACTCCATGCTTCTGCTCCAGGGGGCGTAGAAAGGAACTAAGATCGTGGGTGTCATGTGTCACAGTTTAAAAAAGCAAAGCGAATTCTGATGGATATTTTTAGTATTAGTATGGCCCAAGTATGGCATGGGATATACTTAAATGGAAAACCATTTTTTTGGTTCTCTGAAATTCAAATTTAACTTGATAGCCTGTACTTCCATTTGCAAATTGTAGCAATCTTATAGGAGAGGTACATGCAAGGGACAGGAAGGGGAGACAAGTCAAACGTGGCTGTGGGGCTGGGCTTGCTGGGGAGGTGGGCAGAGCTGGCAATGCAGCTGCAAGATCAGTGGATTCTAAAGTGTGACCTCCAAGTATCTGATCAAGAAAGGTGGCAAGGGCTTCCTTTCAACCCCTCTGCCTCTGGCCTTGTGAAGGGACAGTCAGGGCTACTCAGGGAGTGTGGCTGGGGAAGAGAAGTGGGATGTCAGGAGGATCACTCTGGAGAAGGGGGATGCTCTCGTTTCGTCGTCTGGACCTCTCAGCGGGCCATATCCCAGGTCCTCAGGAAAGGCGTGTCAGCTGAAAATACACACCCCCTAAGGCCAGCTCCACCCTGCCTTCCCCAAAGTAACCACACGCTTCAGTCATCAGCAGGGGTGTGACACATTGCATTCATAATGAGGAAACCTCCACACCTTACACAATTCAAAAACAAATACTCTCATACATTTCTACATATTTGGACAGATTTTCAAATTTAACTTCATTAGGTACTTTTCAAACATGCATGAAAGTAGACAGAAGAATGTAACAGTCACCCATGTATTTGTCACATGATTTCACAATTATCAAAATTTTGCCATCCTCCTTATACTGATATTTATACCCTCACCCTTCCCCCACAAGCACACACTTACTTCCTTTGTGAGTTTTCTTAAAGCAGGTCTCAGACATCATATCATTTTATCCAGTTTACAATTCTAAGGGGTTTACAAAAACACCACAGTTTATCATGAGTGTTGTAATCCCATTTTACACATGTGCAAACTGAGGCCTAGAAAGCTGAAGTTCTTGTCCAAAGTGACAAGGAAATGGTGGGGTTGGCACCAAGCCATCAAGACCCCCGAACCTGAGACTCCCCTTCCTCCATGAGGCCCCTCAACCAGCCCTCCTCCTTTCCCCCATGGCAGGGCTCCCAAGTCAGACTTTGATCTCTGCCAGGGCCAAATTCCAGGCAGAGGTCTGGCCAGCCAGCTCAGGCAAGGCGATTGATGGGGTGCTGATGATGTCAGGGTTTACAGACAAGAGCCGGGCTGGCCCAGGACAGGCTGCTGAGGGCCAATTGTCAACCGTGATGGGAACCAGACACCTCAGCCCCCTGGGGCCTGGAGGAGAAGGTGCGGGGCCAGGAGGGGGCCTGGGGGTTTCTCACCCTGCAGCAGCCACAGACTAAAGAGTACACGTCAGGTGGGATCAGATGGTCTCAGTTCCTCAAGGAGCCTGAGGGTGTCAGGGGTGTCCTGAGGGTGTCAGGGGTGTCCTGAACCTCCTCCACGTGGGATCTAGCAGGAAGGGCTCTCGACTGAGTCCAGTGTTGGCCTCTGAAAATGACCTCAGACCATCTTTCCCTCTCTGAGCCTCAGTCCACTCACCAATAACAAAAGAAGCTGAGACTAGATCAGGGGTCAGCACACGTTTCCCATAAAGGGCCAAATACTTCAGCTTTAGGAGCCACACAGCCTTTACTGTAGCTACCAGGTTCTGCCACTGTAGCCTGAAAACTGTCAGAGATGAGATCTACTGGAGTGGGCATGGCTGTGTTCCAATAAAGCTTTATTTACCAAAAGAGGTAGAGGGCCACATTTGCCCTCCAGCTGTAGCTGGCTGACCCATGGACTAGCCAGTCACTAAAGGCACTTTGATGGGCTTCTTCCATAGCTCAATTGGTAAAGAATCTGCCTGCAATGCAGGAGACACTGGTTTGATTCCTGGGTCGGGAAGATCCACTGCAGAAGGGATAGGTTACCCACTCCAGTATTCTTGGGCTTCTCTTGTGGCTCAACTGGTCAAGAATCCGCCTGCAATGCGGGAGACCTGGGTTTGATCCCTGGGTTGGGAAGATCCCCTAGAGAAGGGATAGGCTACCCACTCTAGTATTCTGGCCTGAAGAATTACATGGACTATACAGTCCATGGGATCACAAAGAGTCGGACACGACTGAGCGACTTTCACTTTCAAAGGCACTTTGAACTCTGAAAAATATGCACATCAGAGATTAGGGTTGACAAACTCCTATGCTCACAGGAGCCGGGCAGATAATGTGGATGAAGCAAAAGCCAGTGGAAGGCATTCAGGAGTGCTGAGGACTGAAGCAAAAACTACAGGCTGTGCCCTGACGAGAGGAGATGGCCTGGGGTGCTCCCTGCTTTAGCCAGTTGTTGCCAGGTGGAGACCAACTTACTCCCAAATATAAACGATTATTCAAAAGATGCTGGAAATCTGCTTGTTAAAAAATGTGAGTTGCCCCGTTTTGAAATGCTGGTTATAAACTCAAACTTGTAAGAAACATAGCGTGGCCACAATCCCATCACACTCTGTGCCGTGTTTGGCCCAAGGGCCACCTTTTGCCCTTCTTTCAGATCCTCCCCCCACCTCCCCACCTACTGCAGACACCAGGTTATGTTTGCAGAAGCACAGAGACTGTTTTGGGGGCTCACCTTGGTGGACTGGTGTTTTCGCCCAGCCTTGGACACATACAGGCTAATGGAAAAGTAAGAAATACTGATACGAAAAGAACCCCGGCCCAGTCACGGGCCTTCATCCCTTGGGGCCTGGACCAGAGAATCTCCTGGGGAAGCAGCTCTGCTGCTGACCTAGAACCAGTCATCTGCAAGGCTCTCCGTCTGAGATGGGGGAGCACCGAGGTTTTTCCTCTTGGCGGGAAGCAGGCAAGGCTGTCACCCCAGCCACTTGCCCTGATGTCCCCGATGGCCACCGGCTCAGCCTTGGAGGCGTGTCCCTCTGCACCGGCTCTCCAGGAAGGCCCACATTGCTCTGGTCCATCATCGTTTTCCTGGCTGGCACAGAAGGCGCCATGTTGCCAGCCTATGGGTGTTTCATTGCCAACTGTCTGAAAGGCAACATCTAGCCAAGATGTGCAACTCTAGAAGAGCTGTGAGAGGCAGAGGACCATGGGCAGAGACTTGGGGCTAGGCTGGGATGGGGGTGTTTAGCTTGAGGCCTATTGGTCTGGGAGCCATAAAAAATGCTAATTAATCTTCTCGCTGGTCTCAGGGGATAAAGTTAGAGCCAGAAATGAGTCTGGCACTGTGAAGACTTCAGAAAGATACACAGAAGCTCTGCCCGTGTGAACTGAGGAGAAAACAAGACACCTGCCATCTCCCTCCAGAGCCATCCAGTGGGGTCTGTCTTCTCAGCCACCTTTGAAAATCAGGCTTACTGAGGTATCATTAATTTTTAAAAATACACCCACTTTGGTGCAGCTGCTGTAGAAAACAGAAGGGAGCTTCCCTAAAAAACTATAAACAGAATGACCATGCCAGTTAGAAATCTCACTTCTGGGTATGAACCCCCAAAACTGAAAGCAGGGTGTCAAAGGGACACTCATGGCCATGTTCAAAGCCACATTATTCACAGTAGCCAAAGGTGGAAGCACCCCACCTGCCCATGAATGGACCAGCAGAGTATGGTCTATTCCAACAATGGAATGTTCAGATCAGTCAGTTCAGTGGCTCAGTTGTGTCCGACTCTTTGCAACCCCATGGACCGCAGCACGTCAGACCTCCCTGGCCATCACCAACTTCGAGAGTTTACTCAAACTCATGTCCATCGAGTCAGTGATGCCATCCAACCCTCTCATCCTCTGTCTTCCCCCTCTCCTCTACCTTCAATCTTTTCCAGCATCAGAGTCTTTTCCAATGAGTCAACTCTTTGCATGAGGTGGCCAAAGTACTGGAGTTTCAGCTTCAGCATCAGTCCTTCCCATGAATATTCAGGACTGATCTCCTTTAGGATGGACTGGTTGGATCTCCTTGCAGTCCAAGGGACTCTCAAGAGTCTTCTCCAACACCACAGTTGAAAAGCATCGATTCTTTGGCGCTCAGCTTTCTTTGTAGTCCAAGTCTCACATCCATACATGACTATGGAAAAACCATAGCTTTGACTAGTCGGACCTCTGTTGGCAAAGTAATATCTCTGTTTTTTAATATGCTGTCTAAAATAGAGTGTTACCCAACCTTAAAAAGGTTTTAAGGTTACTCAAATCTTAAAAGGAAGGAGATCCTGACATATGTACCACCTGGACAGACTTTGAGGACATCGTGCTCAGTGACTTAAGCCAGACAGACAAATACTGTACAACTCCACGTGTATGAGGTTCCTAGAGGAGTTGGATTCATAGAGACAGAATGTCAATGGTGGTGACCAGAGGCAGGAGGGGGAGGGAGAGTGGGGAAGTGTTGGTTCATGGGGGCAGAGTTTCCGCTTGCAAAATGGAAAAGGTCTGGAGATCAGTTGTTAGCAAACTGTGAATGTAATGCTGCTACTGCTGCTAAGTCGCTTCAGTCGTGTCCGACTCTGTGTGACCCCATAGACGGCAGCCCACCAGGCTCCCTCGTCCCTGGGATTCTCCAGGCAAGAACACTGGAGTGGGTTGCCATTTCCTTCTCCAATGCATGAAAGTGAAAAGTGAAAGTGAAGTCGCTCAGTCGTGTCCGACTCCTAGCGACCCCATGGACCGCAGCCTACCTGGCTCCTCTGTCCATGGGATTTGCCAGGCAAGAGTGCTGGAATGGGGTGCCATTGTCTTCTCCGTGAATACACTGAGCCCTACTTAAAAGTGGTAAGGTGATAAGTTTTATGTTGTGCCTTTTTTTCCCTACAATTAAACTTTAGCATTTTAAATGACGCACCCATTTCATGTGTACGGTTCCTTGGGCCTCACTGTAGTCTAAGGTGGTTTTAAACTTTTTGCTGAATGAAAGTCTAATTTAAAGGAAATGATTCCCCCCATCCCCTAGATCTGGGCCAAGTCTAACCCTCTGTGGCTACAAGGAGCTGCTCCTACCTAGACTTCTAATCTGTCTGTGGGAGGGGACAGGAGGGAGCCAGGGAAAGACATTTACTTTGGCTTCTTGATTTCTAATCAGCTGCCCAGGGATTGAAAGTAGCAGTATGAACCATTGGGTCGACAGACACACCCAGACAAACACAGCTCCCAAACACACCTACACCCAGACACACACCCCCCCAGACACACACCCACACACCCCCCAGACACATACCCACACACCCCAGACACACATGCCCCCCAGACACAGCAACCCCCCTTGGCAGCTGCCCAGCCTGAGCACACTCCCGCATGTGCTGTAAATTTGCCAGATAGGAGCCAGGCTGCTCTTGAAAACCACCCCACACTTGTCCTTGGGTGTTGCCGGGAGTTTGTCCCCTGGGGCTGTTCACCCCAGTGAGAACTTCCCTGGAGAGTGAACTCAGATCAGCTTCCTTGACTTCTCCCTTCATACCCTCCTCCCACCTAGCCTTGAAGACCTTTGACTTTTGCCAGTAAAGAGTGGTCTATAAATGTCGCCCCCTGGTGGCACATCTGGGACATCACAAAAATATGTTGGTGCTTTTGTGTTCCATTGAATTCATTTAATTCCAAATATTTGAGGGGGGGAAATCATGACAGTGGAGAAAGCCAGAAGAAACCTTAACCAAGTGATCAGATTCACGTCACCTTCCAGTGGACAGGGGGACAGCATGTACCCCCGACTATGGCTGTCTCAAGTATCCTTACCCCTCAAATCCCATTACTTTTGCAACTTCTTCATGATCCTAAATTATTTAAAATTTATTTCAAAATTTCAAAGTTATTTCAACATAAAAAGTTAGTGTGGGCTTCCCTGGTGGCTCAGTGGTTAAGAAATCCACCTACTGTTGCAGGAGACACGGGTTTGATCACTGGTCCCGGAAGATCCCACATGATGCAGAGCAACGAAGCCTGTGCCCCACAATTATTTTTTTTTAATTGAAGGATAACTGCTTTATAGTGTTGCGTTGGTTTCTGCCATACATCAACATCAATCAGCCGTAGGTACAGAACTACTGAGCCTGTGCTCTAGAGCCTGGGAACTGCAGCTGCTGAGCTCATGCACCACAACGGCTGAGGCTCACACACCCTAGAGCCCTGCTCTAGAGCGAGAGAAGCCACCAGCACGAGAAGCCGCACAGGGCAACGCGGGGCGGTCCTTGCTTGCTGCACCGAGAGACCGAAGACCCAGCACAGCCAAAATAAATGAGATACAATTATCTTTTAAAAAAATAGCGTGTTTGTGGGCCTTCTTGCTTATGTGGAAGGCACTGATCTTTAAACTGGGGATATCTGCCTTCGTGGAACTTATGTTTTCATAGGAGAGAAAACACACACACAAACCCAGCAGTTGCCTCTGTGTCAAATGAAAGGGCTGGAAAGCAAAGTAAGGAAAGACAAAGGGTTGGGGGGAGCTGGTGGCTGGGGGTCAGGGGTGAGCTTTCCGTGGAGATACTCAGTTTCAGGGCCCCAAGTGGCTTAGGCGAGGCCCCATAAACTCCTTCACTAGTGGGCACTGTCGTGTGTTAGATCGCATGAGGGCCGTGGATGAGAAGGGGGTGCGTGTGTTTTTTAAGGGCTTCCCTGGAAGCTCAGCTGGTAAAGAATTCGCCTGCAATGCAGGAGACCCTGGTTTGATTCCTGGGTCGGGAAGATCCCCTGGAGAAGGAATAGGCTACCCACTCAGGTATTCTTGGGCTTCCCTGGTGGTCAGATGGTAAAGAATCTACCTGTAATATGGGAGACCTGGGTTTGAGCCCTGGTTTGGGAAGATCCCCTGGAGGAGGGCATGGCAACTCACTCCAGTATTCTTGCCTGGAGAATCCCCAGCGGGCTGCAGCCCACGGGGTCGCAAAGAGTCAGACACGACTGAGCAACTAAGCACAGGGCTCTTTAAACAGCTGGTGTGTGACACAGGCCTTACTAGGCAAGTGGTGGGTGAGCAGAGGCCTGCAGGGAAAGGTCTGAGTTTCTGGTGCCAGGAACAGGATGCGCACAGGTCCAGCAGTGGGCTTCTCACTCACAACACTGAGCACAATGGGACACTCAGTGTTACCCATG
The DNA here is from genome assembly GCF_029378745.1 of Bos indicus. Taxonomy (NCBI): domain Eukaryota; kingdom Metazoa; phylum Chordata; class Mammalia; order Artiodactyla; family Bovidae; genus Bos; species Bos indicus. Next base: position 58,979,400 of record NC_091776.1, on the reverse strand, counting down.
GACTTAACTTCTTTCTCTGCCCTCCTACAAGGGACACAAAAGTCGGCTTACTGCTGTGTCCTCAGCTGCCTGGCACATAGTGAGCTCGGGGATGATAATCTGCTGAATTAATGAATGTGTTTATGGGAGAGCTCACCCCGACCCTTCACCCCTAACCCTTGTCCTTGCTTTTTTTGCTTTCCGGTTCTTACTGTTGACATAGATGCGACTACTGGGCGGGTATGTGTGTGTGCTCTCCTTTAAGAACATAAGTTCCATGAAGGCAGGTATCTCCAGTTTAAAGATCAGTGCCTTCCACACATGGAGAAGGTCTCACAAACACTGTAATATTTATTTTGAAATACTTTTGTATCTTGGAAAATTTTTTGAAATAATTTAGGGTCACAGAAAAGTTGCAAAAAGTAGGGATTCAAGCATTAAGGATACCTGAGAAAGGAGGTACTCTACTCAGTGTATCACATCGGAGATACATGACGTCCCCCTGTCCTCTGGAAGGTGATGTGGACCTGATCACTTGGTTAAGGTGTCTTCCAGCTTTCTCCACTGTCATGATTTCCCCCCTCAGATACTTGGAATTAAATGAATTCAATGAAATACGAAGGCACCAACATATTTTTGTTATGTCCCAAATATTCCACCAGGGGGCGAAGTTCAGCTACCAAAGTTCACAAGCAGAAGGCAGGGAGTTTGAGAACTAAAGGTCAAGGCTGGGGGCGGGGGGCGGGGCGGTTGGTGAGTGGAGGGTTAGCTCACGGAGGCTAGCCTGAGTTTGCTTTCCCAGGGGAGCCTTCACGGGTGAACAGCCCCAGGGGACACACTACCGGCTACACGCTAGGGCCAGTTGGAATAGTTGGGGTGGCTTTCAAGAACAGGCTGGCTCCTACTTGGCAAATTTATAGCACACAGAGGAGTGAGCCCAGGCTGGACAGCTGCCCTGGGGATTGATGTGTCTGGATGTTGTGTGTGGGGGTGTATGTGTGTGTGCCTGGGTGGGTATGCGTGTGTCTGTCGAGCCAGTGGTTCATGCTGCGACTTTCAATCCCTTTGCAGCTGATTAGAAGTTAAGAAGCCGAAGTAAACGTCTCTCCCTGGCTCCCTCCTATTCCCTCCCACAGACAGAAGTCCAGGTAGGAGCAGCTCCTTGCAGCCACAGAGAGTTAGACTTGGCGAAGATCCTGGGCAGGGGTGGGGGGAAGATAATTTCCTTTAAATTAGACTTTCATTCGGCAAAAAGTTTAAAACCACCTTAGACTGCAGTGAGTAAGGCACAAGGGGCTTTATGAATGAGGGCGTGCCCAAGGAGCTGCACACATGAAATGCGTGCATCGTTTAAAATGTTGAAGTTTAACTGTAGGGAAAAAGGCACAACGTAGAACTCACCACCTTACCACTTTCACGTAGTGCTCAGTGTCTTCACGGTTTGCTAACAGCACATCTCCGGAACTTTTCCATTTTGCAAGTGGAAACTCTGCCCCCATGAAACAACACCTCCCCACTCTCCCTCCCCCTCCTGCCCCTGGTCCCCACCATCTTACTTTCTGTCTCTATGAATCCACCTCCTCTAGGAACCTCGTATATGTGGACTCATACAGTATTTGTCTTTCTGTGTCTGGCTTAAGTCACTGCGCATAATGTCCTCAAGGTCTGTCCGGGTGGTGTGTTTGTCAGGATCTCCTTCTTTTTTAAGGCTGAGCAACATTCCGTTGTTAGAACGGACAGTACTCTGTTAATCCATTCATGGGCACGTGGGGCGCTTCCGCCTTTGGCCACTGTGCATAAATGCGGCTTTGAACTTGGCCATGAGTGTCTCTTGACTCTGCTCTCAGTTCTTGAGGGTCAATACCCAGATATGGGATTACTTGTCATTCTCCTCATAGTTTTTTAGGGAAGCTCCCTCCTGTTTTCCACAGCTGCCACACCAAAATGGGTGCATTTTTTAAAATAAATGATACCTCAGTAAACCTGATTTTCAAAGGCAGCTGAGCAGACAGACCCCACTGGATGACTCTGGAGGGGAGATGGCAGGTGTCTTGTTTTCTCCTCAGGTCACACAGGCAGAGCTTCTGTGTATCTTTCCCAGGTCTGCATAGCTCCAGACTCATTTCTGGCTCTTATTTTATTCCCTGAGACCAGTGGGAAGAATAATCAGCATTTTTTATGGCTCCTAGGCCTGTAGGCTCCACTCCCCACTCCAAAAAATAAACACCTCCATCCCGGCCAAGCTCCAAGTCTCTGCCCATGGTCCCCTGCCTCTCACAGCTCTTCTAGAGTTGCATGTCTTGGCTGGATGTTGCCTTTGAGACAGTTGGCAACGAGACACCAATAGGCTGGCAACGTGGCCCCTTTTGTGCCAGCCAGGAAAATGGCAATGGACCAGAGCAATGTGGGCCTTCTTGGGGAGCCAGCGCAGAGAGACACACCTCCAAGGCTGAGCTGGTGGCCATCAGGGATGTCAGGGCAAGTGGCCGGGGGTGACAGCCTTGCCTGCTTCCCGCCAAGAGAAGCCTCGGTGCTCCCCCATCTCAGACGGAGAGCCTCGCAGATGACTGGTTCTAGGCCAGCAGCAGAGCTGCTTCCCCGGGAGATTCTCTGGTCCAGGCCCCAAGGGATGAAGGCCCGTGACTGAGGCCAGGTTCTTCTTTATCAGCGTTCCTAACTTTCCCTTTGGCCTGTTGATGTCCAAGGTGGGCAAAAACACCAGCCCTCCAAAGTGAGCCCCCAAAACGGTCTCTGTGCTTCTGCAAACACTGACCCGGCGTCTGCAGTAGGTGGGGAGGTGGGGGGAGGATCTGAAAGAAGGGCAGAGTTTGCAGAGGGTGGCCCTTTGGCCAAAGACAGCACGTGGCCAGTGTGATGGGATTGTGGCCACCCTATGTTCCTTACAAGTTTGAGTTTGTAACCAACCTTTCAAACTGGGGCAACTCACATTTTTTAACAAGCAGATTTCCAGCGTGTTTTGAATCATCACTTATATTTGGTATCCACTTGGTATAAATTGGCCGAAGCAGGGAGTACCCAGGCCATCTCTTCTAGTCAGGGCACAGCCTGACTAGTTTCCCTGCAGTCCTCACCACTCCCTAATGCCTTCTACTGGCTTTGCTTCATCCACAGGATCTGCGCTGTGAGCCCCATTCTGACTTGCACATTTTGCAGAGTTCAAATCACCTGTAGTGATTGGCTACTCCACAGGTTAACCAACTACAGCTGGAGAGCAAATGTGGCCCTTTACCTCTTTTTGTAAATAAAGCTTTATTGGAACACAGCCATGCCCACTCCAGTAGATCTCATCTCTGGCAGTTTTCAGGCTATAGTGGCAGAACCTGGTAGCTACAGTAAAGGCTGTGTGGCTCCTAAAGCTGAAGTATTTGGCCCTTTATGGGAAACGTGTGCTGACCCCTGATCTAGTCTCAGCTTCTTTTGTTATTGGTGAGCAGACTGAGGCCCAGAGAGGGAAAGAGGGTCTGAGGTCATTTTCAGAGGCCAACACTGGACTCTGAGTCAAGAGCCCTTCCCTCTAGATCCCACATGGAGGAGGTTCACGACACCCCTGACACCCCCAGGGCCTCCCTGAGCTCCTTGAGGAACCGAGACCATCTGATCCCACCTGACATGTACTCTTCAGTCTGTGGCTGCTGCAGGGTGAGAAACCCCCAGGCCCCCTCCTGGCCCCGCACCTTCTCCTCCAGGCCCCAGGGGGCTGAGGTGTCTGGTTCCCATCACGGTTGACAATCGGCCTTCAGCAGCCTGTCCTGGGCCAGCCCGGCTCTTGTCTGTAAACCCTGACATCATCAGCACCCCATCAATCGCCTTGCCTGAGCTGGCTGGCCAGACCTCTGCCTGGAATTTGGCCCTGGCAGAGATCAAAGTCTGACTTGGGAGCCCTGCCATGGAGGAAAGGAGGAGGGCTAGCGGGGGGCCTCATGGAGGAAGGGGAGTCTCAGGTTCGGGGGTCTTGATGGCTTGGTGCCAGCCTACTGTGCCCCTCTCACTTTGGACAAGAACTTCAGCTCTCTAGGCCTCAGTTTGCACATGTGTAAATTGGAATTACAGCACCCATGAAACTGGGGGGTCTGTAAACCCCTTAGAATGTAAAGCTGGATAAGACAATGTCTCAGATTTAAGAATACTCAAAGGGGAATTAAATGTGTGCTGTGGGGAAGTGGAGAGGGCATAAATAAAATGAGGTTGGCAAAACAATAATCACTAAATCTAAGTGAAGACTATGTGAGTGATCATTACACTTTTCTGTTTTGTGGATGTTTGAAAATTTCCTAAAGAGTTCAATTTAAAAATTCTGTATAGGGCTTCCCTGGTGACTCAGTGATAAAGAATCCACCTGCCAGTGCAGGAGACAAGGGTTCGATCCCTGGGTCGGGAAGATCCTGTGTGATGCAGAGCAGCTAAGCCTCTGTGCACCACAGCTATTGAGCCTGTGCTCTAGAGCCCAGGAGCCGCAACTACTGAAGGCTGCATGGACCCTAGAATCTGTGCTCTGCAACAGGAGAAGCCACCACACCGCAACTAGAGAGGAGCCCCAACTTCGCCACAACCAGAGGAAAGTCCATGCATAACAGTGAAGACCCAGCACAGCCATAAATAAATAAAATTATTTTTAAAAATCTGTATAAATCCGTAGAAATGTATGAGATAGTTTTTTGTTTGTTTTTGAGTTGGGGGAAGTAGCAGGGTTCCCTGATGATAAAATGTCTTACACCCCTGCTGATGTCTGAAGCCTGTGGTTAGCGTGGGGAAGGCAGAGTGGAGCCGGCCTTGGAGGTGTGTGTTTTCCCCTGATGCACGTTTGTTAAGGACCTGGTATATACTAGAGGCTGAGAGTGCCAGGTGATGAGATGAGAGCACCCACCTTCTCCAGAGTGATCTGCCCAACACTCCCTGAGCCACCCTTCCTAAACATGCCCTGACTGTCCCTCATGAGACCAGAGGCGGGGGGTCAGCCCAGGCCCGTGGCCACCTTCCATGGGCCGATATTACGAGGCCACACTTTAGAACCATCTTGCTGCCGCACTGCCAGCTGTGCCCACCTCCCCAGCAAGCCCAGCCCTGCAGGCACGTTTGACCTCTGTCACCCCTTCCTGTCCTTTGCAGGTGATTCTGCTATAAAATTGCTAGCTTTAGCAAATGGAAACACAGGATGTCCAGTTAAATTTGAATTTCAGAGAACCAATAGATGATTTTTAGTGTAAGCATATCCCATACCATATTTTATTGTTGTTCAGTCTCTCAGTCGTGTCTGATTCTTTGTGACCCCATGGACTGCAGCACACCAGAGACTTCACCATCCTGCCCTTCACCATCTCCTGGAGTTTGCTCCAAACTCATGTCCATTGAGTCAGTGATGCCATACAACCATCTCATCCTCTGTTGCCCCCTTCTCCTCCTGCTCTCAATCTTTCCTAGCATCAGGGTCTTTTTCCAATGAGTTGACTCTTCACATCAGGTGGCCAAAGAATTGGAGCTTCAGCTTGAGCATTAGTCCTTCCAATGAATATTCAGGACTGATTTCCTTTAGGATTGACTGGTTTGATCTCCTTGCTGTCCAAGGGACTCTCAAGAGTCTTCTCCAGCACCACAGTTTGAAAGCATCAATTCTTCGGTGCTCAGCCTTCTTTATGGCCCAAATCTCACATCCATATGTGACTATTGGAAAAACCATAGCTTTGAATATACGGACTTTTGTCAACAGAGTGATGTCTCTGTTTTTTAACATGCTACCTAGATTTGTCATAACTTTTCTTCCAAGGAGCAAGCATCTTTTAATTTCATGTCTGCAGTCACCGTCCACAGTGATTTTGGAGCTAAGAAAATAAAGTCTATCACTGTTTCCATTTTCCACATCTATTTGCCATGAAGTGATGGAACTAGACGCCATGATCTTCATTTTTGTAATGTTGAGTTTTAAGCCACCTTTTTCACTGTTCTCTTTCAGTTTCATCAAGAGGCTCTCTAGTTCCTCTTTACTTTTGGCTATTAGGATTGTTATCACATGCATATCTGAGGTTATTGATCTTTCTCCCAGCAATCTTTTTTTTTTTTTTTTTTTTTTTATTGAAGAAAGGGAGAGCGCAAGGGCCACGCCGACGCAGCGCGTGCCCTCCTCCTTCCCCCCACCGCCCGGGGCAGAGGGAAGGGGGACACGCGCGCGGACGCGTGCGGCAGCGGCGACAGGCGCGCGCCACCGGCCCCCCGGCCCCGCGCGTCCCCCCCGGGAAAGGGGGACGGCGTGGCCGCCCTGCGACGCCCCCGGACCCTCGCCCGCGCCACGCCTCTCCCCCGCCCCCCGTCCCGGCCCGCGGGCGAGGGCCCGCGGCGGGGAAGCGGAGGAGGGCGCGACGCCCCGAGCCCGGGAGGCGCCGCCAGGGGCGCCCCCCCCTTCTTCCCTCGCGAGCCTCCGCCCCGCCCCACGGAGGACGGCGGCGTCCCCTCGACCGCCCGAGGACCGGGGCCGTCTCCCAGCAATCTTGATTCCAGCTTGTGATTCATCCAGCCTGGCCTTTTACATGATGTACTTTGCATATAAGTTAAATAAGCAGGGTGACAATATACAGCCTTGACATACTCCTTTCCCAATTTTGAACCGGTTTGTTGTTTCCAAACAACCGGTTTGCTGTTTGTCCAATTCTGTTTCTTCTTGACCTGCATACAGGTTTCTCAGGAGACAGGTAAGGTAGTCTGGTATTCCCATCTCTTTAAGAATTTTCCACAGTTGTTGTGATCCACATAGTCAAAGGCTTTAACATAGTCAGTGAAGCAGAAGTAGATGTTTTTCTTGAAGTCTCTTCCTTTTTCTATGATCTCACAGATGTTGGCAATTTGATCTCTGGTTCCTCTGCCTTTTCTGAATCCAGCTTGTATATCTGGAAGTTCTCTGTTCACACACTTGAAGCCTAGCTTAAAGGAGTTTGAGCATTACTCTGCTAGCATGTGAAATGACTGCAATTGTACAATGGTTTGAATATTCTTTGGCATTGTCTTTCTTTGAGATTAGAATGCAAACTGACTTTTCCAGTCCTGTGGCCACTGCTGAGTTTTCCAAACTTGCTGGCATATTGAGTGCAGGACTTGAACAGCATGATCTTTCAGGATTTTAAAAAGTCCAATTGGAATTCCATTACCTCCATTAGCTTTGTTCATAATAATGCTTCCTAAGGCCCATTTGATTTCACACTCTGGGATGTCCAGCTTTAGGTGAGTGGCCACACCGCTATGGTTACCTAAGTCATTAAGACCTTTTTTCTGTACAGTTTTTCTGTATATTCTTGCCACCCCTTCTTAATCTCTTCTTCTGTTAGTTGCTTATAATTTCTGTCCTTTATTGTTCCCATCCTTGCATGAAATATTTTCTTGATATCTCCAGTTTTCTTGAGATCTCTAGTCTTTCCCATTCCATTGTTTTGCTCTATTTCTTTGCATTGTTCACTTAAGAAGGCTTTCTTATCTCCCCTTGCTATTCTTTGGAATTTAGCATTCAGTTGGGTATATCTTATCCTTTCTCCTTTGCCTTTCACTTCTCTTCTTTTCTCAACTATTTGTAAGGCTGCTTCAGACAACCATTTTGCCTTCTTGCATTTCTTTTTCTTTGGGATGATATTATTCACCACCTCCTGTACGATGTTACGAACCTCTGTCCATAGTTCTTCAGCCACTCTATCATATCTAATCCCTTGAATCTATTTGTCACTTCCACTGTATGATCATAAGGGTTTTGATTTATGGCCTAGTGCTTTTCCCTACTTTTTTCAGTTGAAGTCTGAATTTTGCAATAAGGAGCTCATGATATGAGACACAGTTAACTCCAGGTCTTGTTTTTGCTGACTGTTTAGAGCTTTTCCATCTTCATCTGCAAAGAATATAATCAATCTGATTTCGGACATGCTTATACTAAAAAATATCCATCATTTATCTGAAATTCAATTTTTTTCCATACCACGTGACATATGGGATCATAGTTCCCTTTCATGTCCCCTGCAGTGGAAGCATGGAGTCTCAAGCACTGAGCGCCCAGGGAAGTCAGTTTTAACTAGGGGTATTATATCTGGTGTCCCTTTCCTGGTGTCATCCAATAATCTGTCCTTCCTTCCAACACCATCCAGATACCTGACATGTGCCAGAGACTCAGAGATTACTGACTTAGTTCCTGCCTATGAGAACCTTCTCTGGCTGTACAGGGAATCAATAATTGCCAACAAGTGTTTAAAATAGAGGTCTAAGCAGAGAGTATTAGAAGCAAAAAATGAAAGTAGCCCGGGGATGAGGATGCCCTTGGAGGAGACAGAGCTGCATGGGGTGACATTGACTCTAGATGGAGCTGTAGTTGACCAGGGATATGCATTTCACAGGCTGCTTTCTGTGGGTCAGAGTGAGTGGCTGGCCTGTGGATGTAGGTTAATCAGCAGTTCCTTGAAATCCAGGCTCCATCAATTGCTTAGTTACTCTGAGCCTCAGAAACAACTATGGAGTGCCATCTTGTCAGGGACACTGAGTGAATGAACAGGTGAGGTCTTGTCCCCATGGCACAAGGGATCAAGGGGAAAGACACAGAACACAGGCATATAGGTAAATGAATGTGGGATTTCACGCAAGATAAGTGCTATGAAGAAAATGATACAGGACACTGTGGTGGAAGGTGTTGAGGGTCTGAGGGGAGGGCTGGATTCTGGGGTGAAGTGGATAATATTCATCACTAACATTTTAACATTCCTTTTACTATTTCCTCCTGTATTCCTGCCTGGAAAATCCCATGGATGGAGGAGCCTGGTAGACTATGGTCCATGGGGTCACAAAGAGTCGGACACAACTGAGTGACTTCACTTTCACTTTTCCTACTCCTCCGAATGCTCTTCATAGATGAACTCATTTCATTCTTACACCAGCCCAAAGAGGTTGTAACCATTATTATCCCATATGGCAGATGAAGAAACGGAGGCACAGAGAAATTACACTATTTGCCCTCTGAACCTCAGCTTCCCCATCTTTAATGGGAGGCTCAGTAGACTGCTGTGAGGATGAAATCAATTTGTAACTATGAAGAGTGCTTCATGGGTGCATCAGTGTTGCTGAGAACCAGCCTATGCACCAAGCATCTATCACGTGGATACATATTTGCTAACAATTGGGGGAAAAGTGAAAGTGAAGTCACTCAGTCGTGTCCCACTCTTTGTGACCCCATGGACTATAGCCTACCAGGCTCCTCCATCCATGGGATTTTCCAGGCAAGAGTACAGGAGGAAATAGTAAAAGGAATGTTTAAAATGTTAGTGATGAATATTATCCACTTCACCCTAGAACCAGCCCTCCCCTCAGACCCTCAGCACCTTCCACCAACAGGCTTCCACTTGGGAGCCTCCTTGGCTTCCCTGTTACATTAGAGCAGCCTGCCTTGTTGGACTGTGAACTCCCAAAAGGGTGTCCTCACTTCATCTATCCCTGTTCCCTCAGCATCTGGACCAGCACAGGCATGTTGCAGGAATTCTTCCCTCTCTCTGGTTTCAGTCATGGAGAATCCCCTTCCAAGAAGCATCACTGAGTGTCTATCAAGTGATCTTACTTATTTGTGTCAGTTATTCCCACCCTGATGTCCTGCTCCCAGGGCACTAACTGAACATAAGGCTCCCTTGAGAGCTGAGGCTGGGATCTTTCTGATTCCACCCTGTCCTGACCAAGCTGCCTGCGGGCTCTGAGCCAGGCAGTGCTGGGGACACACAGGCTCTTCCAAGAGAGATTCTGGCTTCCCCTCCCTCTGCTATCCCAGAGAAGGGAATGTCAACCCACTCCAGTATTCTTGCCTGGAGAATGACAGAGGAGCCTTGTGAGTTATAGTCCATGGGGTTGCAAAGAGTTGGACATGACTGAGTCACTCACACACACACCACACTGTACTGTGGACTATCAAACCAAAACCCCCTGTATTTACAAAATACCTAAAAATTTTGCATCATATATAAAAACCAAGCAGGATAAATAAAAATAAATCCACATCGTAATACAACTGTAGAACACAGAGCCAAAGAAACAACCTTAATCAATGGAAAGATCACCAAGAAAGGACTGACATCACACATCTCAGCAGCAACAACAGAGAATAAAAGTCACCATCTGCAAAATGCTGAGAACACAGTAACTGACAACCCCAAATTCTATACCCAGTGAGACTATCATGTGAAGACGGAGAACTGAAGTACATGTTTTTGTTTTCAAATAGACAAAAGAGATGCTTTAATCATCACCTGAAATGCTGAAATAACTGCTGGGGCATATCCTTTAGGAAGAAGGACAACAAATGCAGGAGGAAACATGGACCATAGGAAGAAGAGGTGACGAGAAAGCAGTAAATATACGGGCAAATCAAAATGCACAAATTAGAGAAAATAGCGACAGTGTGCTGAGGTTGTAAAACCATGCAGAAGTAAACCCTTCATGGGATTATCTGAATTAAAGTGTTCTAAATCTTTGTATTGCTGGAGATATGTATTGATATTGACGAACTTAGTTACCCATAGTTATCTTGAAGCCAGGGGGAAAAATCCTTAATTTCAGTGTCAACATTAAAATAATTGAGCAAAATACACAGCTTCAGTACTCTTGCCTGGAAAACCCCATGGACGGAGGAGCCTGGTAGGCTGCAGTCCATGGGATCGCTAGAGTCGGACACAACTGAGCAACTTCCCTTTCACTTTTCACTTTCATGCATTGGAGAAGTAAATGGCAACCCACTCCAGCGTTCTTGCCTGGAGAATCCCAGGGATGGGGATTCCGTCTCTGGGGTCACACAGAGTCGGACACGACTGAAGTGACTTAGCAGCAGCAGCAGCAAAGGAAAAAAAGAGGACATAGAGAAAACTCAGTCAATCCAGTAGAGGGAAGAAAAAAGAAATACATAGAAAAGACATAAAAGCACAAAAAGATGGTAGATATAGATTCAGTTATATCAGCAGTCACAGTACATCTAAGTTTATCAGTAACAGCAATAAGAAACCATGTCTTATTGGGTGAAGAACAAAAATAATAGTCAACTGTTCATTGTTTATAGAAGATGCAGCTACAACTATAAGGGCACAAAAAGATTAGAAATGCAAGGACTAATCTGGCAAACACTAAGAGCAAACTTGCATGACTATATTCATATCCAGCCAAAAAGACTTTATCTCAAAGAGCACTGTCAGAAATGAGGCTTACAATGTAATGTTAAGACTTAATTCACTGGAAGCTATAATTATTTCAAACTTGAGTGCACTTAACATCCCCAATCCACAATGACAGTGGAAGATTTTCACAGGCCTCTCAGCAGTTGACAGCTGTGTAATAAGGAAGTAAGAAAACAGAAGACATTGGAACAACACAGTTAACAGCCCAGCTCTAATGGACGTGTCTCGAGCCACACAATTACAGACTCAAGTTCTTGGCAGCACAGGGACATTTGTGAAAATGAATGATGAGACTCTGCTCTCCAGGTGGGCAGAAGGTGGAAGGAGGCTGAAAGGGATCCAGTTCCAGGAGAGGAGGGGAGGTGGGCAGAGCCTGGGCAAACAGGGAGAAGGAAGGCTGGATTGTTTTTCTTAAAATATATATTTTATTGAAGTACAGTTGATTACAGTGTTTCACGTGCACAGCAAGGTGATTCAGTTTTTATATACATACATATATTATTTCTGAAATTATTTTCCATTATAGGTTATTACAAGATATTGACTGTATTTCCTTGTGCTATACAGTAAACCTTTGTTGCTTGATGCATACCTATTTTTTTTAATTAGAAATCGAGCATTCTATTTATATCAAGTCAACAAGTGGCATCAAAATGTCATACATTTTTTAGTTCGGCAAAAATTCATAGTTTTTCTAAAATATATATTATACATATTACTTAGTTCAGTTCAGTTGAGTCACTCAGTCATGTCTGACTCTTTGCGACCCCATGAATCACAGCACGCTAGACCTCCCTGTCCATCACCAACTCTCGGAGTTCACTCAAACTCATGTTCATCGAGTCGGTGATGCCATCCAGCCATCTCATCTTCTGTCGTCCCCTTCTCCTCCTGCCCCCAATCCCTCCCAGCATCAGGGTCTTTTCCAATGAGTCAACTCTTTGCATGAGGTGGCTAACGTATTGGAGTTTCAGCTTCAGCATCAGTCCTTCCAATGAACACCCAGGACTGGTCGCCTTTAGGATGGACTGGTTGGATCTCCTTGCAGTCCAAGGGACCCACAAGAGTCTTCTCCAACACCACAGTTCAAAAGCATCAATTCTTCAGCGCTCAGCCTTCTTCACAGTCCAACTCTCACATCCATACATGACCACTAGAAAAACCATAGCTTTGACTAGATGGACCTTTGTTGGCAAAGTAATATCTCTGCTTTTCAATATACTACCTAGGTTGGTCATAACTGTCCTTCCAAGGAGTAAGCGTCTTTTAATTTCATGGCTGCAATCACCATCTGCAGTGATTCTGGAACTCAAAAAAATAAAGTCTGACACTTTCCACCGTTTCCCCATCTATTTGCCATGAAGTGATGGGACCAGATGCCATGATCTTTGTTTTCTGAATGTTGAGCTTTAAGCCAACTTTTTCACTCTCCACTTTCACTTTCATCAAGAGGCTTTTTAGTTCCTCTTCACTTTCTGCCATAAGGGTGGTGTCATCTGCATATCTGAGGTTATTGATATTTCTCCCAGCAATCTTGATCCCAGCTTGTGCTTCTTCCAGCCCAGCATTTCTCATGATGTACTCTGCATATACGTTAAATAAGCAGGGTGACAATATACAGCCTTGACGTACTCCTTTTCCTATTTGGAACCAGGCTGTTGTTCCATGTCCAGTTTGAACCGTTGCTTCCTGACCTGCATATAGGTTTCTCAAGAGGCAGGTCAGGTGGTCTGGTATTCCCATCTCTTTCAGAATTTTCCACAGTTGATTGTGATCCACATAGTCAAAGGCTTTGGCATAGTCAATAAAGCAGAAATAGATGTTTTTCTGGAATTCTCTTGCTTTTTCGATGATCCAGTGGATGTTGGAAATTTGATCTCTGGTTCCTCTGCCTTTTTAAAACCAGCGTGAACATCTGGAATTTCACGGTTCACATACTGCTGAAGCCTGGCTTGGAGAATTTTGAGCATCACTTTACTAGCATGTGAGATGAGTGCAATTGTGCGGTAGTTTGAGCATTCTTTGGCATTGCCTTTCTTTGGGATTGGAATGAAAACTGACCTTTTCCAGTCCTGTGGCCACTGCTGAGTTTTCCAAATGTGCTGGCATATTGAGTGCAGCACTTTCACAGCATCATCTTTCAGGATTTGCAATAGCTCAACTGGAATTCCATCACCTCCACTAGCTTTGTTCATAGTGATGCTTTCTAAGGTCCACTTGACTTTACATTCCAGGATGTTTAGCTCTAGGTGAGTGATCACACCATTGTGATTATCTGGGTTGTGAAGCTCTTTTCTGTACAGTTCCTCTGTGTATTCTTGCCACCTCTTCTTAATATCTTCTGCTTCTGTTAGGTCCATACCACTTCTGTCCTTTATCGAGCCCATCTTTGCATGAAATGTTCCCTTGGTATCTCTAATTTTCTTGAAGAGATCTCTAGTCTTTCCCATTCTATTGTTTTCCTCTGTTTCTTTGCACTGATCACTGAGGAAGGCTTTCTTATCAGTACTTGGATGCAATCTCAAAAACAACAGAATGATCTCTGTTCCTTTCCAAGGCAAACCATTCAATATCACAGTAATCCAAGCCTATACCCCAACCAGTAACGCTGAAGAAGCTGAAGTTGAACGGTTCTATGAAGACCTACAAGACGTTTTAGAACTAACACCCAAAAAAGATGTCCTTTTCATTATAGGGGACTGGAATGCAAAAGTAGGAAGTCAAGAAACACCTGGAGTAAGAGGCAAATTTGGCCTTGGAGTACGGAATGAAGCAGGGCAAAGGCTAATAGAGTTTTGCCAAGAGAACGCACTGGTCATAATAAACATTCTCTTCCAACAACACAAGAGAAGACTCTACACATGGACATCACCAGATGGTCAACACCAAAATAAGATCGATTATATTCTTTACAGCCAAAGATGGAGAAGCTCTATACAGTCAGCAAAAACAAGACCGGGAGCTGACTATGGCTCAGATCATGAAATCCATATTGCCAAATTCAGACTTAAATTGAAGAAAGTGGGGAAAACGACTAGATCATTCAGGTATGACCTAAATCAAATCCCTTATGATTATACAGTGGAAGTGAGAAATAGATTTAAGGGACTAGATCTGATAGACGGAGTGTCTGATGAACTATGGACGGAGGTTCATGACATTGTACAGGAGACAGGGATCAGGACCATCCCCAAGGAAAAAAGATGCAAACAAGCAAAATGGCTGTCTGAGGAGGCCTTACAAATAGCTGTGAAAAGAAGAAAAGCAAAAAGCAAAGGAGAAAAGAAAAGATATAAGTATCACTTATATATATGTATGCAAAATTTTTCTATGTTTGATAAAGGCTTGAGAGAGAACATAAAAAGAAGAGATGTAGAAATTGGAAAACATAAACTAAATGAAATGGGAGCACCGAATATGAAGTAGAAAAAGTGAAACAAACTAGATAAAAGTAAAAGATCATCATGTAGTGCAGTTGTTTTTAAACATGACTTGCTCATTACAAACATATCTGGAGCTCTGGAGGAAAAAAGGCAATGCCTGGGCATTTGAATATTTCAAAAAAATTCAAGATAATTCTGATATGCATCTGGATTTTAAAAAGTGATTACAGGTTTTTCTATTAAATCCTAGTTTTGACAATACAGAGTTCTATTTTTCTGTTGACTTATCATGATACAATGGTATTAAATGAGTAATAGTTAGTTAATCACAATAGTAAAAGATGTTATCAGTTTTCACAGTCAATAGCCAGACAAAAAATAAAAGATAAGTACTATTGTAAGCCATAATGGGAACATGATTAACTTAACAATATAAAATAATTACATACAATTCGGGGGATCAAGCAGAGTGATGTGGTAAGTGGAAGTGTATACAAGAACATGTTTTGATCAGACTGCTCAGCTAGTCTCTGTCTTTTGGTTGGTGCATTTAATCCACTTACATTTAAGGTAATTATCAATATGTATGATCCTATTACCATTTTAATTGTTTTGGATTTATTTTTTGTAGGTCTTTTCCTTCTCTTATGTTTCCTGTCTAGAAAAGTTCCTTTAGCACTTGTTGTGAAGCTGGTTTGGTAGTGCTGAATTCTTTTGCTTGTCTGGAAAGCTTTTGATTTCTCCATCAAATCTAAATCAGAGTTTTGCTATGTAGTGTTCTTGGTTATAGGGCTTCTCTGATAGCTCAGTTGGTAAGGGATCTGCCTGCAATGTGGGAGACCTGGGTTTGATCCCTGGGTTGGGAAGATCCCCTGAAGAAGGGAAAGGCTACCCACTCCAGTATTCTGGGCCTGGGGAGTTCCATGGGATCGCAGAGAGTCAGACATGACTCAGCGACTTTCACTTCACTTCATTCTTGGCTGTAGATTCTTCCTTTTCATCATTTTAAATATATTATGCCATTCCCTTCTGGCTTATAGAGTTTCTGTTGAGAAATCAGCTGATAGCCTGACAGAATTTTCCTTATATGTTATTTGTCATTTTCCCCTTGTTGCTTTTAATATTTTTCTTTGTCTTCAATTTTTGTCAGTTTGATGTGTTCCTCCTTGGGTTTACCCCATCTGGGACTCTGTGCTTTCTGGATGTGGTTGACTATTTCCTTTCCCATATTAGGGAAGTTTTCATCTTTTATCTCTTCAAATATTTTCTCAGGTCCTTTCTCTCTCTCCTCCTTCTGGGACTCCTGTAATGCAAATGTTGGTGCACTTAATGTTGTCCCAGAGGTCTCTTAGGCTGTCTTCATTTCTTTTCATTCTTTTTTCTGTATTCTGTCCTGCAGTGATTTCTAACATTCTGTCCTGCGGGTCATTTATCTCTTCTTGTTGTTGTTCAGTTGCTCAGTTGTGTCTGACTCTCTGCAACCCCATGGACTGTAGCATGTCAGGCTTTTCTGTCCTTCACCATCCCCCAAAGTTTGCTCAAACTCCTGTCCACTGAGTAGGTGATGCCATCTAACCATCTCATCCTGTCATCCCCTTCTCCTCCTCCTCTCAGTCTTTCCCAGCGTGAGGGTCTTTTCCAGTCAGTCAGCTCTTCACATCAGGTGGCCAAAGTATTGGAGCTTCAGCAGCAATCCTTCCATTGACTATTCAGGGTTGATTTCCTTTAGGATTGACTGGTTTGATCTCCTTGCTGTCCAGGGGACTGTCAAGAGTCTTCTCTAGCACCATAGTTCGAAGGCACCAATTCTTCAGTGCTCAGCTTTTTTTATGGTCCAACTCTCACATCCATACATGACTATTGGAAAAACCATAGCTTTGACTATGTGGACCTTTGTTGCCAAAGTAATGTCTCTGCTTTTTAATACACTGTCTAGGTTTGTCATTGCTTTTCTTCCAAGGAGCAAGCATCCTTTAATTTCATGGCTGCAGTCACCATCTGCAGTGATTTTGGAGCCCAAGAAAATAAAGTCTGTCACTGTTTTCACTGTTCCTCCATCTATTTGCCATGAGGTGATGGGACCAGATGCCATGATTTTCATTTTTTGAATGTTGAGTTTTAAGCCAGCTTTTTCACTCTCCTCTTTTACTTTCACAAGAGGCTCTTTAGTTCCTCTTTGCTTTCTGCCATAAGGGTGGTGTCATCTGCATATCTGAGGTTATTGATATTTCTCCTGGCAGTCTTGATTCCAGCTTGTGATTTATCCAGCCCGTATGTACTCTGTATGTTAGTTATATAAGCAGAGTGACAATATACAGCCTTGATGTACTCCTTCCCCAGTTTTGAACCAGTTTGTTGTTCTGTGTCCAGTTCTAACTGTTGCTTCTTGGTCTACTTACAGATCTCTCAGGAGACCGGTAAGAAAGTAAGGTGGTCTGGTATTCCCATGTCTTTAGGAACTTTCCATACTTTGTTGTGATATGCACAGTCAAAGGCTTTAGCATAGTCAATGAAGCAGAAGTAGATGTTTTTCTGGAATTCTCTTGCTTTTTCTATGATCCAGCAGATGTTGGCAATTTGATCTTTGGTTCCTCTGCCTGTTCTTCTGCCTCACTAGTCTCACTTATGCTGTTGATTCCTTCTCGTGTATTATTCATCTCTGTTTGCTTGTTCTTTAGTTCTTATAGCTCTTTGGTAAACATTTCTTTCATCTTCTCCACTGTTTTGTCTAGATCCCAGATCATCTTCACTGAAGAAGTGAAGTGAAGTTGCTCAGTTGTGTCCGACTCTTTGCAACCCCATGGACTGTAGCCTACCAGGCTCCTCTGTTCACAGAATTCTCCAGGCAAGAATACTGGAGTGGGTTGCCATTTCCTTCCCCCAAAAATATTTCTTTGAGCCCCCTTTTTTTTTGCAGGGGGGGGGGGGCAAGAATACTGGAGTGGGTTGCTATTCCCTTCTCCAGGAGCGCTTCCTGACCCAATAATTGAACCCGGGTCTCCCCCACTGTAGGCAGACGCTTTACCGTCTGAGCCACCAAGGAAGTCGAAAGTTGCTTATCTCCACTTCATTTAGTTGTTTTTCTGGGGTTTTATCTTGTCCCTTCATCTGGAACATAACTGTGCTTTTTCATAGTGAGTAACTTTCTGTAATATGGTTATTGTTTTAGCTGTTGTGGGATAGTGGTTCTTTCTTATTCTGTCTGCCCTCTGATCAGTGAGGCTAAAAGGCTTGTGTAAGCTTCCTGATGGAGGTGACTGGCTATGGGAGAAACTGGATCTTGCTCTGGTGGGTAGGGCCTTGCTCAGTAAAGCTTTAATCCAGTTATCTGCTGATGGGTAGGGTTGCACTCCCTCCCCTGAGGCAATCCAGCCCCGGTGTCTGCTTTATGGTAGGTGGTGAACTCCAAAGGGGACCTTCCCAGCCTGCTGCTGCCAGTGCCCCTGCCGACCCAGGAGGCCCTCCAGCATCAGCAGGTAGTTTTGGTTCAGTCTCCTGTGGGGTCACGGCTCCTTTCCTCTGGATCTTGGTGCATGCAAGATTTTGTTTGTGCCCCGCCAAGGGTAGGATCTCTGTTTCTCCTAGTCCTGTGGAAGTCCTGTCATCAAATCCCACTGGCCTGTGTCGACTGAAACAAAGATGTACAACTTGAGAGTTGTGAGTTAAGTTTTATTTGGGGCAAAATGAGAACTGCAGCCGGGAGGCAGCATCTCAGATAGCTTGGAGAGACTGCTCCAGAGCCGCAGTGGGGGAAAGTCAATATATAAGGTTTTGATGAAAGGGGAATTCAATACCATGAAGCACTCATTTTACAAAAGGTTTCTGTTAGTCATGAGACTCTGATGTCACCATGAAGGGATTTAGTGCTTCTCTAGATATGAGGAGATGCAAGGATTGAGATCATAAAATCTGTTGCTAAAAACATCCAACTATCTAAAACCAGTCCCACCAGATTCCCTGGAGCACAGACTGCCTCACTCCACCCTGAACCCTCAGGGGTTGTTGGAGGTCAGCAGCTATAATAGCAGCATGGGGTTCAGTCTCCATAGAGGTGGATGGCAAATGCCTTTGTTGTTCAATTGTTGGCAATGCTCTTGTAAGTGCCCATTTGTAGTTGACACCTGCAAGGCCAGATTCCCTGGGGATTCCTGTCCCTGTGTTGGATCCGCAGGCTGAGAAGCCCAACACGGGGTTCAGAACCTTCACAACGAGGGGAGAGCTTCTTTGGTATTATTGTTCTCAGTTTGTTACCATACCACCCAGTGGGTATGGAATTTCAGTTTATTATGATTGTGCCCCTCCTACCCTCTCACTGTGGCTGCTGCTTTGTGTTTGGACATGGATATCTATTTTTTTGGTGGGTTCCAGCATCCAGCATCCTCCATGGAAAAGAAATGCAAAAAAGCAAAATGGCTGTCTGAGGAGGCCTTACAAATAGCTGTGAAAAGAAGAGAAGCAAAAAGCAAAGGAGAAAAGGAAAGAGATAAGCATCTGAATGCAGAGTTCCAAAGAATAGCAAGGAGAAATAAGAAAGCCTTCCTCAACAGTCAATGCAAAGAAAGAGGAAAACAACAGAATGGGAAAGACTAGAGATCTCTTCAAGAAAATTAGAGATACCAAGGGAACATTTCATGCAAAGATGGGCTCGATAAAGGACAGAAATGGTATGGACCTAACAGAAGCAGAAATTAAGAAGAGGTGGCAAGAATACACAGAGGAACTGTACAGAAAAGAGCTTCACAACCCAGATAATCACAATGGTGTGATTACTCACCTAGAGCTAGACATCCTGGAATGTAAAGTCAAGTGGGACTTAGAAAACATCACTATGAACAAAGCTAGTGGAGGTGATAGAATTCCAGTTGAACTATTGCAAATCCTGAAAGATGATGCTGTGAAAGTGCTGCACTCAATATGCCAGCACATTTGGAAAACTCAGCAGTGGCCACAGGACTGGAAAAGGTCAGTTTTCATTCCAATCCCAAAGAAAGGCAATGCCAAAGAATGCTCAAACTACTGCACAATTGCATTCATCTCACATGCTAGTAAAGTGATGCTCAAAATTCTCCAAGCCAGGCTTCAGCAGTATGTGAACCGTGAAATTCCAGATGTTCACGCTGGTTTTAAAAAGGCAGAGGAACCAAAGATCAAATTTCCAACATCCGCTGAATCATCGAAAAAGCAAGAGAATTCCAGAAAAACATCTATTTCTGCTTTATTGACTATGCCAAAGCCTTTGACTGTGTGGATCACAATAAACTGTGGAAAATTCTGAAAGAGATGGGAATACCAGACCACCTGACCTGCCTCTTGAGAAACCTATATGCAGGTCAGGAAGCAATGGTTCGAACTGGACATGAAACAACAGACTGGTTCCAAATAGGAAACAGAGTATGTCAAGGCTGTATATTGTTACCCTGCTTATTTAACGTATATGCAGAGTACATCATGAGAAACGCTGGGCTGGAAGAAGCGCAAGCTGGGATCAAGATTGCCGGGAGAAATATCAGATATGCAGATGACACCACTCTTATGGCAGAAAGTGAAGAGGAACTAAAAAGCCTCTTGATGAAAGTGAAAGTGGAGAGTGAAAAAGTTGGCTTAAAGCTCAACATTCAGAAAACAAAGATCATGGCATCCGGTCCCATCACTTCATGGCAAATAGATGGGGAAACAGTGGAGACAGTGTCAGACTTTATTTTTCTGGGCTCCAAAATCACTACAGATGGTGATTGCAGCCATGAAATTAAAAGACGCTTACTCCTTGGAAGGACAGTTATGACCAACCTAGATAGTATATTGAAAAGCAGAGATATTACTTTGCCAACAAAGGTCCGTCTAGTCAAGGCTATGGTTTTTTCCAGTGGTCATGTATGGATGTGAGAGTTGGACTGTGAAGAAAGCTGAGCACCGAAGAATTGATGCTTTTGAACTGTGGTGTTGGAGAAGACTCTTGTGGGTCCCTTGGACTGCAAGGAGATCCAACCAGTCCATCCTAAAGGCGACCAGTCCTGGGTGTTCATTGGAAGGACTGATGCTGAAGCTGAAACTCCAATACTTTAGCCACCTTATGCAAAGAGTTGACTCATTGGAAAAGACCCTGATGCTGGGAGGGGTTGGGGGCAGGAGGAGAAGGGGACGACAGAGGATGAGATGGCTGGATGGCATCACTGACTCAATGGACATGAGTTTGAGTGAACTCCGAGAGTTGGTGATGGACAGGGAGCCCTGGTGCGTTGATTCATGGGGTCGCAAAGAGTTGGACATGACTGAGCAACTGAACTGAGCATCCTCCTATTGATGGTTGTTCAACAGCTAGTTGCAGTTTTGGTGCTCTCATACGAGGAGATGAGTGCACGTCCTTCTACTGTTCCATCTTGGAAGGCTGGGTTTTTAATTCTGCCTCTGGGGGCTTCAGGCAGGGAGAGACTCTCTCTGGGGTGCAGATACTTGTAGGGTGGGTGTTGGAGTTTTCTTGGGGAAGGAGGACTTTGGGTGGGAGCCTGCATGTATTTTCCTCCAGAAACCTTTTCCTTGAGGTCAGGAATCTGTTTTCTGGAGGAAACTGGGAGGAGGTCCCCCCAAAAGACATGGTGGGGGAAGTTCTTGGCCTCAGTCCCACAGGTGACAGCCAGCAGGCTTCTTCTCCAGCCACCCCCTCAGCTCCTTCCCCTAGGGCTGAGGTAGACCCCCACACACCCAGGCCCCCCAACAGGGCTGAGATCCAGACTTTGTTTTCTGAAGGGCATGGTCATAGTTCACCAGATGGCAGAGAAGTGCTAGGGTGCCATGCTGGTGAAACATGCCAGAAACCTGCCCCTCCCAGGGTGCCAGGGGTCTTCCTGGAGGCGCTCTGTAAGCGGAAGCTGCCCTGCGGAGAGGGCTGTTGGTGGAGGGAGCCTCTGGGTGCTGCTGACTGCCCTGCACTGCAGCAGCCGGCCACTGGAGGGCGCACGGGGGAAGCCTGGTGAGCAACCCATCGGCCCCAGGAAGAGCCCTGTCCTCCTGCAGTGTCTCCAGCGCCCTCTGCTGGCAACATTGAACATTGTGCCATGTGGGTGGCTCACTGGGTAAACAGTTTGCCTGCAGTGTAGGAGACATGGGTTCAATCCCTGTGTCAGGAAGATCCCCTGGAGAAGGAAATGGCAACCCACTCCGGTATTCTTGCCTGGAAGATTCCATGGACAGAGGAGCATGGTGGGCTACAGTCCACAGGGTCACAGAGAGTCAGACCCAACTGAAGTGCCTAACACTTTCACTTCATGTGGGAAAGGAAAATGATTAAGAAGCTCAGATTCCTCTCCATAGTGCAGGCAAAATTGGGTGCATTTAGAACTAGAAGAAATAAATTGAAAACAGCACAGTCTCTTCCTTCCATGATTCAGCTTCCACAGGTACCCTGCCTCCACACCGTAATTTTATATACAACAAACAACTTTATGTTCCTGTCTGACAAGATACAGCCATGCTTCTTACAAATAAATTCTTGCTCTTCAAAATGAGCAGATGCACAGTTTCAAAGGTCAGTGAATCTATACAGACTAATCACATACACATCACCCTGAAATTCAGCCACAGTGTCACTGAATATTCTAGTCCCTAAAGGCTAAAGTTTAAACTTATCGGCCAACAATCATGTGTAAAATAATAGGAAGAAAGAAAAAGATGACGGTTAGCACATAAAAACACACACATCCCTATAACACAGCAATAGAAAACATACCAAGTCCTTACAGCCTTGTTTCTGCAGTCGTGGTCGTGAGGCTCAGTGATCCATACAGCTTCACCTTCCTCCTCTCATTTTCTCTTTCCCCCACTCTCAGCCAGAACTCCAGCTGTTGGAGGTTCTTTACTTGGTGGTTGTGACCCAAACCTTCGTTTCTGAGTTTTTTGAGTCCTCAACCACCCTGACATTGTCGGCTGCTGTGTTTCTCCACCCACCTTCACTGTCTGGCATGGAAATGCTGGGGTCCACAGTACCCAGGGGGTGGCCTCCTTTCCCACTTCTGTGCAACCACCGCTGCACTGGTGTGTCCACCAGATCATGGACCCTGGTTGTCAGCAGCTTGTGCTGTAGCCTGGACGCTCTGCAGAGCCTTCCCATGCTCTGGTCCCCACTGAAGCTGGCAGCCCTCGGGTGGCTCTGGACGTGGGTAAGGAGCTCACTCAGACATTGCCTGCAGAATCTAACAGGGCCCGCCACACATGGCCTCTAGCTTTGGGTGGTAGAGGGTGGGAGGTGCAGTAACTCAACTTTGACCTTGGGGGAGGGGTCTCCACACATTCCAGATCACTGTGCCCCAGACTCCTTACCGAGTAGGGGTCCCCGAATGTTTGTGGTGGTTGTCTTCTCTCTCTCCTGTTTGTATGACTTTTGAAAGCATCTCAGACCTTGCTACTTCCTGCTCAGTAGAGCCGATCAGCATGATGTTCTCAATGTCGTGAACCAGGAGTATCAAGGTCTCTGTATTAGGGCAGAGAACTGGAGAATTGGGGCATAAAAGGTTGAAGACATTGCAACTGGAAAATTTTTCTCAGCATTTTGTGTTGTTATTTAATCACAATTCAGTTGCTCAGTCGTGTCTGACTCTCTGTGACCCCATGGACTGAAGCATGCCAGGCTTCCCTGTCCATCACCAACTCCTGGAGCTTACTCAAACTCATGTCCATAGTGTCAGTGATGCCATCCAACCATCTTATCCTCTGTCGTCCCCTTCTCCTCCTGCCTTCAATCTTTCCCAGCATCAGGGTCTTTTATAGGGAGTCAGTTCTTTGTATCAGGTGGCCAAAGTATTGGAGTTTCATCTTCAGCATTGGTCCTTCCAATGAATATTCAGGACTGATCTCCTTTAGGATGGACCAGTTGGATCTCCTTCTAGTCCAAGGGACTCTCAAGAGTCTTCTTCAATGCCACAGTTCAAAAGCATCAGTTCTTCAGTGCTCAGCTTTCTTTATAGTCCAACTCTCACATCCATACATGACTACTGGAAAAACCATAGCTTTGACTAGACAGACCTTTGTTGGCAAAGTAATGTCTCTGCTTTTCAATATGCTGTCTAGGTTTGTCATAGCTTTTCTTCCAAAGACCAAGTCACAGTAAAGCACATATATAAATGCCTGCTAATGATGACTATCCTGGTTTGCCCAAAACTTAAAGGTGTTCTAGAACATGGGCCTTTTACTGTTAAAACAGGACTGTCCCAGGCAACTCAATGGTTAGTCACTTTATCCCCTGTTTGACTACTCTTGTTCTTTTTGGTGTGGTCCTGACATCTGTGAGAACAAATGCACTCGTAGAAGTAAAAGGGAATGTAAAAGCTGGGTGAAAAGAAAAATCAGGAGTTTCAACTTCAGTACTGTTCCCAGACCCTGGGGTCATAGGAAATTGTCTTGATGCTTAATGAAAACACCTATTTAGAGACTTCTTTGGTCTTTCTGCCTCACGCAGAGGTTCTGTCTTCAGGGCACATCAGAATCACCTGCAGGGCTGTTAAAACGCAGATCACTGGGACCCACCCCAGAGTTGCAGGTTCAGAATCTGCAGTTGTAACAAAGTCCCTGAGTGGTGGAAATGCTGCTGCTTCGGACCACACTCTGAGAACCGCGGGACTGGAGATTCAGATGAAGGTTTTCAAGGTTCGGTAGGACTTCCCTCTTAAGACCTCTCCAGGCAGAGTGAATCCATGGCCTTCTGTGTCCTCCCAAGTGGAAATTACCACCTTTGCAACACTTTTGTGACACTGCGTTAAAATGATTTGCTTCAGTATTAACATGCGTCTTCTGTGAGCTGTTCAAGGGTGGCTTTCACCCTTCTGAGCCTGTCCCAACCTCAAATGAATGCTGGGACAGCTGGAAGCTGGTTGGGAGTAAATTCTCAATAGTGCCAATGATGATCATTCCAGACGATGACGATGAAGAGGTGGCGGCCGTGGGTCACACTAGCCCATCAGCCTGACTGCCCTGTATGTAATAAGGACCCTCTCGCAGAATTCTGAGCACAAGTTCTCTCCTCTGGGAACCTGGGGGTGAACTTCTATTACTAACACATTCCCTGAGCTGAATCGACCACAGTGATTTTGGTATCTCAGAGGAGATTCAGCTGTGTAACCTGACTCCATCCCTCTCTGATCTAATCTTTCAATTCTGTGAAAACCTGGGACTAAGGATTGATTAAAATGATTTGTTCCTATGGTATGCTTTCAAGAGTGCTGAGATACCTCCTCTACTGGCCTCTCCTTGTCCCAGATTTCTACTATTAGAGATTCATTCCTTTGGATTTGTCTCTTGTGGGGGAGGGAGAACCTTGTCTAACCATCCTAGACAGGTTTGATGCCCACACTAGATTAGGAGGATCTCAAGGAATGTGTCTCATTTACCACTATGTTCTTAATGCTTAGCACAGTCTTTGACACATAAATAACTGCTCAAGAAGTGTTTGTTGAATGAATGAATGGATCCTTGGATACCAATAGCAATGGAGACTGGAGAGAGTGGTGGAGCCTGGAGAGAGCTCTGGGCTGAGTCCTCCAGGCTTGGCTGTCACTGCCTCACTCTGTTAAGAGGGAAAGTCCTTTTCCTGGGTCCTAGTTTTCCCGTGGGAACACTGAGAGTATAGATAGAAGGTCTCATCTGATCTCTGCCTACTTCATACCACAGCCATGGTGTTCCAGCCTCTGGGCTTTTCACCTGTAAAAGGCCAGGTGTCTTCCTATGCCTGGACTACTTTCACTTCCCTTCCCTGAGATTTTCTGGGTTTCTTTTAAGTCTTTCCACGGACATCTCCTCAGAGAGGATGGGCTGGTACCTCCCCAACTAATATTATTCTGTATCTGAGCAAAGAATGATTGCAACTTGCATCTTTTTCTTTGTCTTCTCTGCATCTGAGCTTTCAGGTAGTCTGAGATTCCTGGAGACATGGGATGGTGCGAATCCCAGACACCTAACACCGTGCGGGGCCCCTAGGAGGTGCTCAGGGATTAATGGGGATTAATCTGAACTGAAGCAGAAATCAGAGCAGAGGTTGTGTCCCTCCGGGGATGGCCAGCAGATGTCGCCACAGACCGGGAGGAGGCGAGGCGGTGCGGTGGGCGGGCCTCCCGCAGGGCGGCCTCACCTGGTGGCGGCCTCACCTGCCCGCCCCACCCCCCGCGGAAGCCAAGAGCCTGGGCTCTGGCGTCACCTGGGCAATTGGGAAAGCGGTGCCCGGAGCCACGAGGAGGGGAGATGAAAGGCGGGTGGCGGGTGGGGGCCGCCTGCAGCGCCAGGTGAGAGCCGGCAGCCCCGCCCAGCGCCTGGGGACCAGGTGGGTCAGGCTCCCTGGCCCCGCGGGTGGAGGGAGGTGGCCAGGCTGGCACCCGGATGCCAGTGCTCCTTGGCTCTCTTCCCCATTGGATGACTCTGCTCAAGTCCCTTCCCTGTCTGGGCCCCCCGTTCTTGGTCTTGTCAGGTCCCTGAGGTGCGTTCCTGTGGTTCCGCGTAATAATGACTTTGACTCATTAAGCAGTGTGTGGCGTGCATTTCCCATTTGAGCTTCAACACAACTCTCTCCACCTGGGTTCCATCCCTGGGTTGGGAAGATCCCCTGGAGAAGGGAACGACCACCCACTCCAGTGTTCTGGCCTGGAGAATTTCATGGACTATACAGTCCATGGGGTTGCAAGGAGTAGGACAGGACTGAGCAACTTTCACTTTCCGTAACTCTCTGAGCTTGGTAGTTTTCTTATGTCCATTTTACAGAGGCCAGAGAGAGGATCAGAGGTGAGGTCGCTTGCTCAGGGTCGCACAGCATCCACTTAGCAAGTTGCAGACTAGAAATTTGAGCCCAGAGTCTGAGTTCTGGTGCTGTTCCTCCCCTTGCTTGCTCACCCTGTGAGAGAGACACCCTATTTTATTTTCACAATTCTATATCAATGTATCTCAAGAAAAAAATTTTTTTTACATATCCACTCTTTTAAAAATTCTTTTCTGGGACTTCCCTGGTGATCCAGTTGTTAAGAATCCACATGTCCATGCAGGGGACACAGGTTCAGTCCTTGGTCAGGGAATTAAGATCTCACACGCTTCGGGGCAACTAAGCCTGAGTGCTCTTGAGCTCATGCTTTGCAACAAGAGAAGCTACCACAGCGAGAAGCCTGAGCACCACCACTAGAGGGCAGCCCTGCTCGCTACCACTGGAGAAGGACTGCGCCGCGCAAACACCGGGCACAGCCGAAACAAGCAAACGGGAGAAAATGCTTTTCCATGCGGGTCATTACAGAGTATGGAGAAGAGTTCCCTGTGCTCTACATTTTCCCTGGTGGCTCAGACAATAAAGAATCAGCCTGCAATGCAGGACATCTGGGTTAGATCCCTGGGCTAGGAAGATGCCCTGGAAAGGGGAATGCCTTCCCACTCCAGTATTCTTGCCTCGAGAGTTCCACGGACAGAGGAGCCTGGCAGGCTACAGTCCATGGGGTCGCAAAGAGTCAGACTTAACTGAGCAATGAATACTTTAAACTTTTTCACCTTCAGTGTGTATATGTCGATCCTAATCTCCAAATGTTTACCTCCCCTTCCATTCCCCTTTCCCCCGGAACCATAACATTTTTTCCCTACATCTGTGACACTATTTCTGTTTCGTAAATAATTTCATTTGTACCGTTTTTTTTAAGATTCCGCATAACACCCTATTTTGGTTGAATTACTTTTTATTTACTCTCAATGCCCTCGCCTCTCCCACCCCCTCACTGCTTTTGGGGGCTGGCAGGCAAGGGCCACCTCGGAGCTGAGTCCAGGAATTGAAGTCTAGAGAGATGCAGTGATATTGATCCAGAACCTTGGCCTCCCTGAGCTCACAAACAACCCTGGACTGGACTTGTGGGAAATTACTACTGACTTGGTTGTTTAAGGCCAGCTAGTCTATGACCTGCCGCTGGGCACATCCTAACTGAGAGAACTCTTCCCGGAAGGAGAGCACAAGGGCCAGCGTTCCCTTCATCCCTTTTCTCACCCTTCACGTCACAGCACCCAGTGCTGCGCCTTCTGGGGCTGAGAGCCACTATTTAGAGCCTGTTGAGGGTGTTCATTGGAGGGACTGATGCTAAGGCTGAAACTCCAGTACTTTGGCCACCTCATGTGAAGAGTTGACTTGGAAAAAACTCTGATGCTGAGAGGGATTGGGGGCAGGAGGAGAAGGAGACGACAGAGGATGAGATGGCTGGATGGCATCACTGACTTGATGGACGTGAGTTTGAGTGAACTCTGGGAGTTGGTGATGGACAGGGAGGCCTGGCGTGCTGCGATTCATGGGGTTGCAAGGAGTCGGACACGACTGAGCAACTGAACTGAACATTTTTTTAACACTTTCTCTGTGTTAATACTTTATGTGGAAAAAAAAATACTTTATGTGGGTTGGGTTTTTTATTGGACAATTATTGCTGTACAGTATTATGTTGGTTTCTGCTGTACATCAGCATGAATCAGCCACAGGTATACACAGCGATTGTTTCATCTATTGATCACAGAATCCCACGACGTGAATCCTGGAACTTGTTTACAGATGAGGAAGCCTGGGACTCGGGAAAGACCTGCAGCTTGATAGTTGAGAGCTTGGTCCTGTTTCCCTTGCAAATCCTCAGTCTCCCTCACGTCCAGACACCCCAGCTCATCTCTCTATCCCCATGTTTCTCATTGTGCAATTCTTGCTCAGAGTATATGCTTGATAGAGGCAACGTGGGGTTCTAAAGTTCAAATTCTTTGTTATCTCATTCTGCCTTTAGGGTGATAACCCAGGCATGTGGGCTTCCAAAGGATGCCTGTGCTCTGAGCAAAAAATGCCAGGAGGATTGCCCTGGTTGAGTTCAAGCTACCGACAGTTCAACTACTGACTCACAAAACCCCTGACTCTCTAACCATCCTTGTCCAGCACGCACCTGGAGCATCCTTCAGATGGGACGGTAGGCCAGCCATGCTGGATTGGACAACTGCAAGAGGACCCTGGGCATCCCAGGCTTTGGAGGGCTTACTGAGCATGATTTGATGAACCCCATCTATGAAATGGGTCTGGCTATCGCTTGTGTCTCATGTCTTCAGCTCTGGGTTCTGCACGTTCGGGGAGGCTGGGGCCCAGTCTTGCAGCAGGTAGGTTTCTTCCCTGTATGTGGGTCACTGCGGGAATGAGGCTGGCCCGGGTGGGGCAGACTCTCTGCTCC
Source organism: Bos indicus (assembly GCF_029378745.1). Taxonomy (NCBI): domain Eukaryota; kingdom Metazoa; phylum Chordata; class Mammalia; order Artiodactyla; family Bovidae; genus Bos; species Bos indicus. Next base: position 58,950,666 of record NC_091776.1, on the reverse strand, counting down.
TGCCTCCCCTCCACGCTCAGAAGCTTTCAGGGTGATTAGTTCCCCTCCTGGAGGGATCCTGTTACGGTTCTACCAGGAGGGCCTCTGAAAGTCCTACCTGCAATAAGAATGCTGCGTCTTGGTTAATCTCCCAGCTTAGAGGCCATGTTTGAATATTTAAGAAATGGTTTCCAGGCTTGGGGCTGGGAGGAGGGAGTGGTACATGAGGCCTAGCGTAGTGGGTTTTGAAGGCATGTATCCTCAGAGGCCTTTTCTGCTCTTCAAGCTCGTGGGGCCTGGTGTCTCCCAAGTTGTTTCTTTAGATTGACATTCACTTGTAGCTGGACTAGGGGGCCTGACAGGGGCTATATTTACGAGAAGCTCAGCTGGACGCGGGCCATGTGCTGGAAGCAGCGCCAAGTCTGAGTACGGGCCAGTGTCCGATCCTGTTCCCAGCCTGAACGCGCCCAGGCCTGTGTATCTTGACTGTCTCTTCTCTCCCTCAGCTGGCAGACTCCTGGCAGGACCCACTGGGAGTAGAAATTTGAAGGGAGTCAGCCCTGAGTGAGCTGACCATATGCATGCATTCTGAGTATGCCTGGCCATCTGGCTGACCGGGGTTTGAGTTTGTTTTTACTCCTGTCCTGCTATGTGATCCTGGTCAAGTCACTTAATTGCTCTGAGTTTTAATTGTCTCCTTTGTGAAGTGGATTCTGTATTATGTACTTCACATGGCAGTTTTCAAACCTTAGGTTGTTTAAGTGCCTGGAATATGTTAGTTTCGTTTTTTTAATAAATTAGTTGAAGAAATATATATTCACCATCTTGCTGATGGGAACTCACACCTGTAGCCACTCTTTTTCTTTTTCTTTTCAAGTCCCCAAAGTGATACGGCATAATAGCCAGAGACTGGATGAGAACAGGCTGAGTTTCTGAATTTTTCTAGCTTTGTCCTGAATAGTTAAATTTATGAAAGATCAGTGAAGACACTGTGGGTGTTTCCCACATTCATAGGGGAAAGCAGATTTTCAGTCAATGATATCAAAATAATTGGCGAGAGTAAATTACATGAGTTTTACTTCTGTACCTAACCACTCTTGGATCTGCTCACCCGTGAGCAGTAAATCCCATCTACTGACACCTGGTGGTCGTGACGGCAAGTGCAGCTTTAGTGTAAAGGTGCCGATAGAAGGCAGGCAGGTGGCCCTCTAAACCCTGAGCTCCCTGAAGGCTTTCAGCAAAGCCCTTTAGGAGGTGAGGTGAGGTGAGGGAGGGGCTTCCCGGGTCTGTGATCAAGTCGTGCACAATTCTGTTACTGGTTGAGGTGAACAGTCCTTAGACACCAGAAGGTCAAGGACTATATGCTCATGATCATAAAGTCGTTAAATTCTTCCATTTGGTGGTTTTAAGAGCTGAAAAATAACTCAGGAGATATGCATCAGATACTGTTATCCAGGCACTTCACAGAGGAGCTAAAGCAGAAGATATGGGGGAGGGGTCTGTCCCCAGGAAGGCCCCGTAGGGTCCTTCTGAGTTAAAATACGTATAGCTTTGGTTCATTTAGTTTTGGGTACCACGTGATGATCCCGTCTCCTGTTGACAACTTACGTGTTTTCCTAATTTACCTCCCCACTCGCGCTATCCGCTTTGGTAACCATCAGTTTGTTTTCTGTGTCTGTGAGTCTGTTTCTGTTTGATAAATAAGTGCACTTGTATCATTTTTTTCAGACTCCACATATGAGTGATATCGTGTGATATTTGTCTTCCTCTCTGTGACTTCCTTTGCTTAGTATGACAGTCTCCAGGTCCATCCATGTTGTTGCAAATGGCATTATTTCATTCTTTTTTATGGCTGGGTAATATTTTATTGTTTATTGTGATCCACACAGTCAAAGGCTTTGGCATAGTCAAAGCAGAAATAGATGTTTTTCTGGAACTCTCTTGCTTTTTCCATGATCCAGCAGATGTTGGCAATGTGATCTCTGGTTCCTCTGCTTTTTCTAAAACCAGCTTGAACACGTGGAAGTACGTGGTTCACATATTGCTGAAGCCTGGCTTGGAGAATTTTGAGCATTACTTTGCTAGCATGTGAGATGAGTGCAATTGTGCGGTAGTTTGAGCATTCTTTGGCATTGCCTTTCTTTGGGATTGGAATGAAAACTGACCTTTTCCAGTCCTGTGGCTACTGCTGAGTTTTCCAAATGTGCTGGCATATTGAGTGCAACACTTTCACAGCATCATCTTTCAGGATTTGAAATAGCTCAACTGGAATTCCATCACTTCCACTAGCTTTGTTCGTAGTGATGCTTTCTAAGGCCCACTTGACTTCACATTCCAGGATGACCTGGCCTCTTGAGAAATCTGTATGCAGGTCAGGAAGCAACAGTTAGAACTGGACATGGAACAACAGACTGGTTCCAAATAGGAAACGGAGTATGTCAAGGCTGTATATTGTCACCCTGCTTATTTAACTTACATGCAGAGTACATCATGAGAAACGCTGGGCTGGAAGAAGCACAAGCTGGGATCAAGACTGCCGGGAGAAATATCAATAACCTCAGATATGCAGATGACACCACCCTTATGGCAGAAAGTGAAGAGGAACTAAAGAGCCTCTTGATGAAAGTGAAAGAGGAGAGTGAAAAAGTTGGCTTAAAGCTCAACATTCAGAAAACAAAGATCATGGCATCCGGTCCCATCACTTCATAGGAAATAGATGGGAAAACAGTGGAAACAGTGTCAGACTTTATTTTTCTGGGCTCCAAAATCACTGCAGATGGTGACTTCAGCCATGAAATTAAAAGATGCTTACTCTTTGGAAGGAAAGTTATGACCAACCTAGATAGCATATTCAAAAGCAGAGATATTACTTTGCCAACAAAGGTCCGTCTAGTCAAGGCTATGGTTTTTCCTGTGGTCATGTATGGATGTGAGAGTTGGACTGTGAAGAAGGCTGAGCGCTGAAGAATTGATGCTTTTGAACTGTGGTGTTGGAGAAGACTCTTGTGGGTCCCTTGGACTGCAAGGAGATCCAAGCAGTCCATTCTGAAGGAGATCAGCTCTGGGATTTCTTTGGAAGGAATGATGCTAAAGCTGAAACTCCAGTACTTTGGCCACCTCATGCGAAGAGTTGACTCATTGGAAAAGACTCTGATGCTGGGAGGGATTGGGGGCAGGAGGAGAAGGGGACGACAGAGGATGAGATGGCTGGATGGCATCACTGACTCGATGGATGTGAGTCTCAGTGAACTCCGGGAGTTGGTGATGGACAGGGAGGCCTGGCGTGCTGCGATTCACGGGGTCCCAAAGAGTCGGACACAACTGAGCGACTGAACTGAACTGGAGTATTGTATTGTATCCATGCTGCTGCTGCTGCTAAGTCGCTTCAGTCGTGTCCAACTCTGTGAGACCCCATAGACAGCAGCCCACCAGGCTCCCCCGTCCCTGGGATTCTCCAGGCAAGAACACTGGAGTGGGTTGCCATTTCCTTCTCCAATGCATGAAAGTGAAAAGTGAAAGTGAAGTCCCTCAGTCGTGTCCGACTCTTAGTGACCCCATGGACTGCAGCCTACCAGGCTCCTCCGCCTAGGGGATTTTCCAGGCAAGAGGACTGGAGTGGGGTGCTGTTGCCTTCTCCATTGTATCCATACCACATCTTATTGATCCATTCATCTCTCCTGATGGACATTCAGGTTGCTTCCATGTCTTGGCTAGTGTAAATAGTGCTGTGATGAACATCGAGGTGCGTGTATCTTTTCAAATTACAGTTTTATTCAGATATATGCCCAGGAGTGTGATTGCTGGATCATGTGTCAACTCTATTTTTAGTGTTTTAAAGAACCTCCACATATTTTCCATAGTGCTGCACCAATTTATATTACCACCATCTGTATAGGAGGGTTCCCTTTTCTGCACACCCTCTTCAGCATGTATGATTTGGAGACATTTTGAAGACGGCCATTCTGGCTGGTGTGAGGTGATGCCTCATTGTGGTTTTGATTTGCGTTTCTCTAATAATCAGCAGTGGTGAGTGTCTTTTCACGTGCCTGTTGTCCATCTGTATGTCTTCTTTGGAGAGATATCTACCTAGGTCTTCTGCTCAATTTTATTAGGTTCTTTGTTTCTGCTTTTTTTTTATTAGGCTGTATGAGCTGTTTGTATATTTTGGAAATTAATGCCTTGTCAGTAGCATCATTTTCCAACGATGCTTGGTCTGTAGGTTGTCATTTCATTTTGTTAATGGTTCCTTTGCTGTGCAAAAGTTTTTAAGTTTAATTAGGTCCCATTTGTTTATTTTTTGTCTTTACTTCCATTACTGTAGGAGATGGGTCCCCCAAAATATTGCTGTGTTTTATGTCAGTGTTCTGCTTACGTTTTCCTCTAGGAGTTTGATCGTATCCGGTCTTACCTTTGGGTCTTTAATCCACGTGAGCTTATCTTGTGTATGGCGTTAGAGGCCGTCCTGGTTTTATTATTTCACAGGCAGCTGCCCAGTGTTTCCAGCACCAGTTATTGAGGAGACTGTCTTTCCTCCACGTGTATCTGTGCCTGCTTTGTTGTGGATTAATCGATCACAGTGTGTGAGTTTATTTCCGGGCTTTCTGTCATTCCATTGATCTATGTCTGTTTTTGTGCCAGAACCACACTCCTTTGATTACTGTAGATTTGTAGTATGCTCGAAGTCAGGGAGAGTGATTCCTCCAGCTCTGTTCTTCTTTCTCAAATTTGTTTTTGGTTTTCAGGGTCTTTTCTGTTTCCATACAGATTAAAATTTTGTTTTAGTCCTGTGAAAAATGCAATTGGTTATCTGGTAGGGATTGCCTTGAATCTGTGGATTGTTTTGGGTAGTATGAACATTTTTACAACATTGAGTCTTCCAATCCAAGAAATTAAGGGATTCTCCAGTCCCTTTATTTTCTGATATTCTGTTGATAGTGTATAGAAATGTAACAGATTTCTGAACATGAAGTTTGTATGCAGCAACTTTACTGCATTTATTGATGAGCTCTATTAGTTTTCGGTTGTATCTTGAGGATGTCCTACGTATAGCATCATTTCATCTGCGAACAGTGACAGTTTCACTTCTTTTCCAGTTTAGATCCCCTTTCTTTTCTTCTGATTGCTGTGAGTAGGACTTCCAAATCTGTGTTGAATAAAAGTGGTGAGGGCAGGTATCTTTGATTTGTTTATGATCTTAGAGGAAAACCTTTCAGCTTTTCACCATTAAGAAGGATGTTAGCTGTGGGTTTGTCATATATGGCTTTTATTCTGTTGAGGTTGATTCCCTTTATGCCCAATTCCTGAAGAAATTTTATCATAAATGGATGTTGAATTTTGCTTTTTCTGCATCTATTGAGATGACCTTACAGCTTTTATTCTTCAGGTTGTTGATGTGGTATAACACATAGATTTTAAGAATATTGAAAAATCTTTGCATCTCTGGGATAAATCCCACTTGATCATGGTGTATGATCTTTTTAATGTATTGCTAGAGTAAGTTTGTTAGTATCTTGTTGAGAATTTTTGCATCTATCTTCATCAGTGATATTGCCTGTAATTTGCTTTTTTGTGTGATATATCTTTGTCTGGTTTTGGTATCAGGGTGGCCTCATAAAATGAATTCAGAAATATTTCTTCCTCTGTAATTTTTTTGGAATAGTTTCAGAAGCAGAAGTATTAACTTTTTCTGTAAATGTTGGGTAGAATTCAACTGTCAAGGCCACTGGTCCTGGACTTTGGCTTGTTGGGAGTTTTTAAATTACTAATTCCATTTCAGTACTGGTAATTGGTCTGCTCGTATTTTCTACTTCTTCCTGGGTCAGTCTTGGGAGATTATACCCGCCTGTGAGCTTGTCCATTTCTTCCGGGTCGTGCACTTATCGGCGCACGGTTGCCTGTGGTCGTCTCTTACCCTTTGTTTCTGCGGTGTCAGTCGTTACTTCTACTTGCTCATCTCTGGTTTTATTGGTTTGGGCCCTCTCCCTTTTCCCCCTGATGAGTCTGGCTAAAGGTTTATCAATTTTCTTTATCTTTTCAAAGAACCATCCCTTAGTTCCATTGATTCCTTTTTTTTTTAAATCTCTATTTCTCTTATTTCTGCTCTGATATTTATGATTTCTTCCTTCTATTAACTCTGGATTCTGTTTGTTCTTTCTGTAGCTGCTTTCGGTGTAAGATTAGGTGCTAAGTTGAGATTCACCTTGTTTCCTGAGGAAAACATGTCGCTATGAACTTTGCTCTTACAACTGCTTTTGCTGTAGCCTAGAGGTTTTAGACCGCCAGGTTTTCGTTTGTGTTTGTCTCTAGATACCTTCCGATTTGCTCTTTGCTTCCTTCAGTGATCCCTGGTTGTGTAGTAGCCTGTGGTTTATCAGCCTTGGTGTGTGTGTGTGTTTTTTCTTGCTGTTGTTTTCTTTGTAGACGTCTAGCCTCATAGAGTTGTGGTTGTAAGAGGTGCTTGATGTGATTTCAGTTTTCTTAAATGTACCAAGGCTTGCTTTGTGGCCCAGAGTTTGATCTGTCATAGAGAGTGTTCCGTGTGCATTTTAAAAGAATATATATTCTGTTGCTTTTAGATGGAATGCTCTATAAATATCAGTTCAACTGTTCTGATATTATTTAATGCCTGTGTTTCCTTTTTGCTTTTCTGTCTGGCTGAACTGCCCATTGATAGAAGTGTGTTGTTAAAGTCCCCACTATTATTGTTACTGTCATTTTCTCCTTTTATGTCTGTTAACATTCACCTTATATATTGAGATGATCCTATGTTGGGTACATATATATTTATAATTGTTATATTTTCTTCTTGGGTTGATTCTTTAATCATTGTGTAATGATTCTTTAACCACTGCCTCTTGTAATAGTCTTTATTTTAAAGTCTATTTTGTCTGATTAAATATTACATCTCTGGCTTTCTTTTGATTTCCATTTGCACAGACTATCTTTTTCCATCCCCTCACTTGCAGTCTATATGTGTCTCTAGATCTAAAGGGAGTCTCTTGTAGGCAGCAAATATGACTCTTATTTTTGTATCCATTCAGCTAGTCTGTCTTTTGGTTGGAGCATTTAGACTATTTACATTTAAGGTAATTGTTGATATGTGTGTTCCTATTGCCATTTTGTTAATTGTTTTGGATTTTTTGATGTGGACCATTTTAAAAGTCTTTATAGAATTTGTTACAATATTGTTTGTTTTCTGTTTTGGTTTTTGGCTGCAAGATACATGGGATCTTACTCTCTGAACAGGGATTGAACCCATACCCCCTGCATCAGAAGGTAGAGTCTTAACCACTGGACCACCAGGGAGGCCCCTGGATTTGCTTTCATAGGTCTTTCCCCCCACTTCCTTTGTTCTCTTCTCATTTGATGACAATTTTTAGTGTTATCTGTGGATTCCTTTTGCTTTTGTCTGTGTTTTTTGTTTTGTAGTTACCATGTGGTTTTTGTATAGGAGACTTTATTTAGATGTGCTTGTTTTAAGTTGATAATCTCTTAATTTCAGGCACATTTTAGATACACTGCATTTGTAATCGCCTCTCATGATTACTGTTTTTGTTTTTGTATTTTACATCTAATCATTTTCTGTATCCCTTAACTGCTTGTTTGTGGACACAAATGACTTTACCCCTTGTGTCTTTTAACCTCCCCACTAGCTTTGTGCCCGGATGACCTCCTACCTTTATTGTAAGTTTGCCTTTCCTGGTGAGCCTTTCTATTTTGCAATTTTCTTGTTTCTAGTTCTGGCCTTTTCTTTTCTGCCTAGAAAATTCCTTTGGCATTTGCTGTAAAGCTGGTTTAGTGATGCTGAATGTTTTTGGCTTTGCTCATCTGTAAAGCTTTTGATTTCTCCATCAGATATGACTAGATCCTTGCTGAGTGGAGTATTCTTAGTTGTATGTGGTTGTTTTCTCTTTCATCACTTTAAAAGCCTTATGGGAATTCCCTCACCCAGAAGTGTTCCAGGTACCTCCTTCACCCCGCAGCTCAGAGACAGATCTGAGGGCTTCAACTCCAACGACTGAGGAGCAGACCCTGCCCCCGACAAGGGCTGTGACAACCCCAAAACAAAGAGGAGGCCTTGCCGACACCCGGTGCAGGCTCTGGTCCCCACACCACCAGCCACACCCCCTTCAAGGGGATAATGCCCAGCACACACTGAGGACGCACACGGACACTAAAAACAGCCTTTGCACCAAAAATATTAGACTCCCACAGCTGCACGGGGATGACCCACAGGAAGAGCAGCCCTTCAAGACCACTGTAGATGGCTGTCTCTTCTAAACCCAAAGAAATATAAGGAAAATGAAGAAATAAACCCATACACATATGATCAACTCATCTTTGACAAAAGTGGCAGTATATACAAGGGCTTCCCTGGTGGCTCAGATGGGAGAGAATCTGCCTGCAATGCAGGAGACCCAGGTTCGATCCCTGGGTTGGGAAGATCCCTGGGTTGGGAAGATCCCTGGAGAAGGGAATGGCAACCCACTCCAGTATTCTTACCTGAAGAATCCTATGGACAGAGGAGCTTGGTGGGCTACAGTCCACGGGGTCACAAAGAGTCAGACACGACTGAGTGACTAACACTTGCATGTTCGTACACAATGGAGAAAAGATAATCCCTTCAACGAGTGATATTGGGAAAGCTAGATCTACAGTGATACTCATTTCTCTAGTTCAGCCATTTTACCTGTGGTTTAATTATTCCAAATGTAGCCAGTACTTTGAAATAGCACAGCATTTGGGAGGTCACTTAGATTTTTTTTCTTTAATGTGGACCAATTTTTTTGTCTTTATTGAATTTTTTCAGTATGGCTTTTGTTCTATGTTTTGGTTCTCTGGCCACAGTCATGTGGAATCTTAGTTCGTTGACCAGGGATTGAACCCCCACCCCCTTTGCTGGAAGGTGAAGTCTTAACCACTGGACCACTGGCAAAGTCCCTGGGAGGTCACTTTAAAACAGTTTTATTTTTGTTTTCCCCTGACCCCTTATTCTACAGTTACAGTTATTCCCTCGCTCCTAGATAGAATTTAGGGGAGGCCTCATAACTTCTCTGGTCACTATTAGGTAATGGTAAGTGTTCTGGTCCCTTTAAGTTACAAAACATAGGGACTTCCCTGGCAGTCCAGGGGTTACAACTCCACGCTGTCAGTATAGGGGGTGCAGGTTTGATCCCTGGTCAGGGAATTGAGATCCCACTTGCCTCATGGCATGGCCAAAAAAAAAAACCAGTAACAAAACACACTCTCGGCAGGCATTTGAATCTCACTGTCATGGAATGCTTCTGTGAGCTCTTTGGAGACTTGCCAGCCCATAATGGAGGTCCCTCCCTGGGTTTCTCTGATATGGCAAAAGTATCGTTCACAAAGCTGGATAGCTGCATGCCCACAAATGAAGTTAGAACCCACCCTAGCACCATACACAAAAACAGTCTCAAAAGGGCTTAAAGACATAAATATAAGACATGACACCATAAAACTCCTGACACCATGACACCATAAAACAGAGAACATAGGCAAAAATTCTCTGACTGGTACCATAAATCATACCACTGTTTTCTTAGGTCAGTCTCTTAAGGCAATAGAAAAAAAAGCAAAAATAAATGGGATCTAATTAAACTTCTAGGCTTTTGCACAGCAAAGGAAACCATACCCAAAATGAAAAGACAGATGACCGAAAGGGAGAAAATATTTGCAAATGATGCAACTGACAAGAGCTTAACTTCCAAACGATACATACAGTTGATGTAACTCAGTAACAGAAACCCAAAGGATTCAGTCAAAAAAGAAGGCAGAAGACCTAAATAGATATTTCTCCAAAGCAGACAGATAGATGGCCAACAGCACATGAAAAGATGTTCAACATCACTAATTATGAGAAATGCAAATCAAAACTACAGTCAGGTATCACAGCACCGACTCAATGGACATGAGTTTGAGCAAGCTCCAGGAGCTGCTGATGGACAGGGAAGCCTGGCGTGCCGCAGTCTACGGGGTTGCAGAACTGGACATGACTGAGTGACTGAACTGAACTGATCACCTCATACCAGTTAGTGCCCATCGTTAAAAAGTCTACAAATGACAAATGCTGGGGAGGACGTGGAGGGACGAGAAGCCCTCCTACACTGTTGGTAGGAATGTAAATGGGTATAGCCACCATGGAAAACAGTATGGAGGTGCTTTAAGAACTAAAAATAGAATTATCATATGATCTTGCAATCCCAGTCCTGGGTATATATCTAGAGAACACTGTAGTTTGAAAATGTACATGTACCTCCATGTTCATGGGCTTCCCTGGTAGCTCAGATGGTAAAGAATCTGCCTGCATTGCACAGACCTGGGTTCAATCCTTGGGTTGGGAAGATCCCCTTGAGGAGGGCTTGGCAACTCCCATATTCTTGCCTGGAGAATCCCCATGGGCAGAGGAGCCTGGTGGGCTACAGTTCATGGGCTTGCACAGTCGGACACAACTGAGTGACTAGGCACACCATGTCATAGCAGCACGGTTTACATTAGCCAAGACATGTTGTTCAGTCAGTCAGTTACGGCCTACTCTTTGGGACCCCGTGGACTATAGCACGCCAGGCTTTCCTGACCTTCACTATCTCCTGGAGTTCTCTCAAACTCGTGTCTGTTGTGTTGATGATGCCATCCAGCCGTCTCATCCTCTGTCGCCCCCTTCTCCTCCTGCCTTTAATCTTTCCCAGCGTCAGGGTCTTTTCCAGTGAGTCAGCTCTTGACATCAGGTGGCCAGAGTATTGGAGCTTCAGCATCAGTCCTTCCAATGAACAGTCAGGGTTGATCTCCTTTAGGGTAGACTGGTTTGATCTTGCAGTCCAAGGGACTCTCAAGAGTTTTCTCCAGCACCAGTTTGAAATCATCAGTTCTTCAGTGCTCAGCTTTCTTTATGGTCCAACTCTCACATCTGTATGTGACCACTGGAAAAACCATAGCTTTGACTAAATGGACCTTTGTTGGCAAAGTGACGTCTCTGCTTTTGAATACACTGTGCAGTTTGTCCTGACTTTTATTCTAAGGAGCAGGTGCCTTTTAATTTCATGGCTGCAGTCATCGTCTGCAGTGATTTTGGAGCCCAAGAAAATAAAGTCTCTCATTGTTTCAATTGTTTCCCCATCTATTTTCCATGAAGTGATGGAACCAGATGCCACGATCTTAGTTTTTTGAAGGTTGAGTTTTAAGCCAGCTTTTTCATTCTCTTCTTTCACCGTCATCAACAGGTTCTTTAGTTCTTCTTCACTTTCTGCCCGTAAGGTTGGTGTCATTTGCCTATCTGTGGTTACTGACATTTTCCCCAGCAATCTTGATTCCAGCTTGAGCTTCATCTATCCCAGCATTCCGCATGATGTACCCTGCATATAAATTAATAAGCAGGGTGACAATATACAGCCTTGACATACTCTTTCCCAATTTGGAACCAGTCTGTTGTTCTATGTCCAGTTCTAACTGTTGTTTCTTGACCTGCATACAGATTTCTCAGGAGGCAGGTCAGGTGGTTTGGTATTCCCATCTCTTTAAAAATTTCCCACAGTTTGTTGTGATCCACACAGTCAAGGCCTAGTCAATGAAGCAAAAGTAGATGTTTTTCTGGAGTTCCCTTGCTTTTCCTATGATCCAAGAAATGTTGGCAATTTGATCTCTGGTTCCTCTGCCTTTTTAAAATTCAGCTTGTACATCTGTAATTTCTTAGTTCACATACTGTTGAAGCCTAGCTTGAAGGATTTTGAGCATTAACTTACTGGCATGTTTTGAAATGAGTGCAATTGTGTGGTAGTATGAACATTCTGTGGCATTGTCTGTCTTTGGGATTGGAATGAAAACTGACTTTTCCAGTCCTGTGGCCACTACTGAGTTTTCCAAATTTGCTGGCATATTGAGTGCAGCATTTTAACAGCATCTTCTTTCAGGATTTTAAAAAGTCCAGTTGGAATTCCATCACCTTCACTAGCTTTGTTCATAGTAATGCTTCCTAAGGCCCACTTCACTTTGCATTCCAGGATGTCTGGCTCTAGGTGAGTGGCCACACCACTGTGGTTTCCTAAGTCATTAAGTCCTTTTTCTGTACTATTTTTCTGTGTATTCTTGCCATTATTTCTTAGTATCTTCTCCTTCTGTTGGGTCCTTACCATTTCTGTCCTTTATTGTGCCCATCCTTGCATGAAATGTTCCCTTGGTGTCTCTAGTTTTCTTGGGGAGATCTGTAATCTTTCTCTATTGTTTTCCTCTAATATTTTTGCATTGTTCACTTAGGAAGGCTTTCTTATCTCTCCTTGATATTCTTTGGAACTGTGCATTCATATGGGTGTGTTTTTCCTTTTCTCCTTTGCCTTTCACTTCTCTTCTTTTCTCAACTGGTTGTAAGCCCTCCTCAGACAACCATTTTGGAAGAAACCTAAATATCCATCAACACAATTAAGTAATACTCAGCTATTAAAAAGAACAAAATAATGCCATTTGCAGCAACATGGATGGACCTAGAGATTATCACACTAAGTGAAGTTAGAGAAAGACACATATCATGTGGTATCACTTAATCACTTACATGTGAAATCTAAAATACGATACAAGTGAACCATTTACGAAACAGACTCACAGACTTAGAAAAGAAACTCTGGTTGTCAAAGGGGAAAGTGGAAGGAAGAGAGATAAATTAGGGGTTTGGGATTAACATATACACATTACAAGATATAAAATAAACAATAAGGACTTACTGTGTGGAACAGGGAACTATGTTCAATATCCAGTAATAAACCATAATGGAAAGAACATACACACACACACACGTGTATGTATACACATATATGGAGCTTCCTAGGTAGCGCTGGTGGTAAAGAATCCACCTGCCAATGCAGGAGACACGAGAGACACGGGTTCAGTGGCTGGGTCAGGAAGATCCCAGAGGAGGAAATGGCAACCTGCTCCAGTATTCTTGCCTGGAAAATTCTATGGACATATAATATGTAACTGAATCACTCTGCTATATACCAGAAACTGAACATTGTAAATTACATATCCTTTGTTTAAAGAAGATTCCAAACTGGAGACAGGAATGGGTTTGCCCATTGCCCGGGCTGGTTTGGGGAGTGCATTTCTCTGCGGGGCTCTTTTAGAGGCTGGTTCACTCTGTGTCACAGATGCTGGCCTCCTCGGTCCTTAGGATATGGGAGCGCGGGGGTTATCTCTTCACCCCCTAGCACAGGGCCTGGCACCTGAGAGGCACAGAGTATCTGTTGACAGAATCCTCAAATTCCTTCTGCAGATGTGTTACCGTTCTGTGAAGTGGCTTCTTTCTGCCTTTGCTATGGAGAGAAGCGTGTAACTAAGGGAGCTGCTCAAACCTGCAGGGCAGTATCCAGGGGAAAGGGGGACAAAGACGGACAAAAATTCTGCTCTGATTCACAGGTCTCCACAGGGCCTGGGAGATGCATACAGCTGCGTGAGTCTTGAGAGAACAGGATGGAGGTGGAGTTAGGACTCATGGTTAAGGAAGGATTATTTTTTTAGATGTGTACATGTAGATAAGTGCATTGTGAATGTTTGTGGATTGTTGTAAGGCAGTCACTAACTGAAAACTAAGGTTTCTCTTCAAAATGTTTTGAAAGATAAAAACAATTGAGTTCATACACAAAAAGGTTAAACAGAAAAGAGAAAGGAAGCAAACAAATCATATGTGCATTTTTAAGAACTGGTTGACAGGTCAAAGGGCAACACAGAACAGGAAACGCAAATGGTAGAAATGGCGCTGTCGAAAGAGATTGTAATTCTATGAAGCAATGAGACGCCATGACTTGTATGAAGAGCAACTAACACAGAAAGACAAAGGTTGGAAATAAATGGTCGGTCAAAGATAGAACCAGAATTCCAACTAAAGGAAATAGGGTTGGTAATATTCATATCAAAGGATAATTTAAAGCGAAAAATCTATGCAGAATTCATTATAAATTATATAACAGATACATCATAAACCTTTATGCAGCAATAATGTAGGGTAGAGGGAAAAAAGGACAGCCAAATTGCAGTGGGACATTTAACTCCTACTATCTGGATGTCAGCTGAGGTCCAGACAGAAGATATAGAAAATATATTGATACTTGAGACAATTAATCCATCTCAAATCTTATATTCTGGCACTGTACTGTCCAGTGGGATAGTTAAGTGTGTGACTTGGAAATGTGAACATGGCTGAGGGGACTAATTTTTAAATTTTATTTTATTTTCATTAAAATTTAAAACCTGAAGCAGCATACAATTTTTTGGTTAAATTCAGCCTGTTTTGATACAATTGTATTTTGCTTTAACCACTGAAAATTTAGCATCCAAATTAGATACACTGTAAACAAAATATTGAATTTTGAAGACTTAACTGCAAAAATAAGAATGCTAAATATCTGATAACTTTTATTTCACATTGAAATATAAAAATTTAGCTATATGGAGTTAAAGAAAAATATTATTCAAAGTAATATCCCCTGTTGTCTTCACTTTGTAAATGTGGCTACTAGAAATTATAAAACTACATTTATGTGGCTCACGTTATATTTCTGTTGTGTTAGTTACTCAGTCTTTTCCAACTCTTTGTAATCCCGTGGATTGTAGCCCACCAGACGTCTCTGTCCATGGAATTCTTTTTTTTAATTACTTAAATTGGAGGACAATTACAATGTTGTGATGATTTCTGCTGTACATCAGTGTGTATCGGCCACAGGTATACACGTGTCCCTGCATCCTGAACCCCCTCCCACCCTATCCCTCCAGGCTGTCATGGAGCATCGGCCTTGGGTGCCCTGCGCCATACATTAAACTCCCACAGGCTATCTGCTTTACATATAGTAACATATGTGTGTGTGTTAGTCACTCAGTCGTGTCCGACTCTTTGCGACCCCATGGACTGTAGCCGGCCAGGCTCCTCTGTCCCTGGGATTCTCCAGGCAAGAACACTGGAGTGGCTTGCCATTCCCTTCTCCAGGGGATCTTCCCAACCCAGGGATCAAACCTGGGTCTCCCAGATTGCAGGCAGAGTCTTTACGATCTGAGCCAACAGGGAAGCCCAGTAATGTGTATGTTTCATTGCTATTCTCTCAAGTCATCTCACCCTCTCCTCCTTCCACTGAGTCTAAAAATCTGTTCTTTGTCCATGTAATTCTCCAGGCAAGAATACTGGCATGGGCAGCCATTCCTTCTCCAGGGGCTCTGAGGGACAGAGCTGAATAGGACACACCTTGTTTTGAAGGTTTTGGAGACTGTTTGCAAAACCCAGTCATTATTAGATTATGTGTAGTAAGAGAAAATTACAGTCCAAGAGACTTGAAATCCAAAGAGAACTTTCCTTTATTTAAAAAAAAGCAGATCCAAAAAGAAAGAAAACACCCGAGTCTAAAAATAAAAATGAAAACATTAAACATCAAAACCTGTAGGATGCAGTCAGCTTTAACATAGTCCCAGAGCAGTCATTTTTATCCCTTTAAGGATCAGATACCGCTGAGAATCTGATACAATAGATCCCCGCCCTAGAAAAAATGCAAACACAAAGAATTTTGCTTGTAACTCCAGGAGGCCCACACACATCCAGAAGCCCCTAGGCTATAAGTGCCTGTATCATCAAAACGGAAAATAAATTAACTAAGCAGGCAATTAAGATTCAAGGAAAATAAAACCCTCAAGGAAACTAGGAAAGGGAACAAGATTAAAAGCCAGGATAAATAACAGCAGAATTGTTAAATCCATGAGCTATTTCTTTGGAAAAAATCAAAACTAAAAAACAGCAACTGCTAGAATAATCCATCAAGAAAGGAAAAAGAAAAAAATGCATAAACAGAAATGAGAAGGACCATACATTACCAAAAACAGCAGGTTCAAAATTAAGGGAATACTGTGCACAATTGCATAGTAGTAATATGTTGGAAAACTCAATTTTTTCCCTGTAAAAATTCAAATTTCCAAAATTGGCATAAGAAATAGAAAACCTAAATCAATAACAGAAAAATAAAAGGAGTTCTTCTATTTTCTAGTATATAAAATATATATTTTCTGCTCCTCCAAAAAGCAGCAGCAGGTGGTGAATTTGCTGGTAAATTTCAGTTTTGATGTGTATTCATTCCACTCTTTCAACAAACGTTTCCCGTGTGCCTACTCACAGCATTAGTATATAGTCAGCCCAATCTGAGGTCGTTTTTGTCATTTTAAGTAAACTCTCCTGTTCACAGAAATGACTGGAAAGTCATTAGTTCATCCCATGAGAAAAAAAATGACCTTGATTCCTAGACCTGATAGGGAGATAAATTCCTAAGTTTTGTAGTGATAAGAGGTCAACAGGAAAAAAAAAACAAAACCTGGTGTGTGCACATAGATAGAACTACATAAACATTCTCTTCTACAATTAAAAATCACACACTTAAAGGAGGCAGATAGTAAATAATTTTATATATTAAATAACATAAATTAGTAAGAGCTCCATCAAGCCTCTAAGTAAACAAAGTAAGATTTAAATAAGAGAAGCTAACTTGTAAATGCTTTCTGAAAAGTGTTGGGAGCTCAAATTAATTAAGACAAGGACCATCTTACATGTTAAATGGATGACCCTTCCACAGCAAACATTTCCAAGTCAGCCCTCTCACTTTAGCTCTGGCAGGGCCAGTTCTCCTGAATATCATGTGGTTTTATGAAACAGGTAAATTGAAACCTGCTTAATTTGCAAGCAAGGAGACAAAGACATAAAATAGGGAGCACTGGCCAGAGAGATGCTGAAAGGGGCTGTTATAATTTCAGCATGTCTGCCTGTTCTGAGGTGTGGGTGATTTTAAACGCACCGCGACACACCTGCTTAGACTCCAACCTGAGCAGAGCACCAAGTTGCAGCCCGGACAAACGCTGTTTCTAGATAACTAAAACATTCTTTCCACACCTCCCTGCTTGCCTTAAAAAGAAAAAAGTAAGACTGACCCAGTGTCTGTCTGCATCTGCATCTTCCTTGGTAACTAATGTTCACTGAGGAAAATAACCTTAACAGAGAAAAATCAGGACTTCAGTCTTGCCAAGCTTTCTTCCTCAACTTTTATTCTTACCTGCTTTATTACTTTGTTCTGACTAGAAGCAGTTAAGTGCCAAAAAAAAAAATGTTTTTTAAAGTTGACCTGAGAATTTCAAGTGAAGTGGTGGGACTTGGTAAATCTGGTTCCAAGCAGAGTAAGATGCCCAGGGCAACTGTTGCAACCCTGTAATTACCAGACAAAACAGAATTTTATGATGGTGTCTCATTAGGTATTAATGACATGAACTAATTCCTGGTAGAGTGACCTTTCCTTTTTGTCAAGGGGATATAAACAAACTAATCATAATCATGTATTACAAGATAATGTAATACATGAAAATCGCATCTTGTTAGGACTGTAGCAAGTGATACATTCAAAAGGGAAAGAAATCTTTATAGAACGGTTGGTGGTGTGTAGATGACAAGGAACAAAATCTGTTTCCAGTATGTCTCACACACACAGACACCAAGTCTTATGACAAATCTGTCCTTAAGAACTATTGACAAACTGCACTTTTTTATAAAGATTTTTCATGAGCTCTTTGATACCAGTTGGGAACAAATTCCTGGCCCCAGAACAGGGGCCAGGACATAAAACTATTGGATGGCATGGTTTGGGGGGAATGAACTGGTTTAAGCAGAATCTGAGCAGAGCAAATGCCTGGAGGCCGATGGCTGGAATGACAGGTCAGACTTACCTACACGGAATCTGCAAAATGAATGAATTTGATAGTTTTTTCTGTCTTAGAGATTTCGCTACTGTTGATGTTGGTATGACTAATAATGTTATGAAAACAGAGTTCATAGTATAAATAAAGTCAACATTCATTGGTTGTTGGATTAAGTGCCATCAGATGTATGAGCACAGAACCCAAGAAAATGAATTGGTTGGAAAAATACCACCTAGTTCTGATTTTTACAGGGACACAGGAACAGTTGGACTGACCCGAATTCACAGAATCTACGAAGTGCGCAGTTGTCGGTGCTTTTTGGCCAGGGGCGTGTCCAAGAGGGCTGGGAACTAGGTATAAAGCAGTGGTAACTGGATAAGACAGAGATCAACATTATCTGTTAACCGAAATGGTCTCACTTTTCTCAGCCTTCTTCAATAGTACAACTATAGTAACACGGACACAGCTTTTGTGCTGGCATGGAACTGCCCTCAACTCAACTGCAGAGGAAATAACTGAGGCTGAACAGTGGCAACAGTTTTATCTGTAGGTTCAGAGTTAGAACAGTGTATATTGCCCATGAGCTGGAGGAAGATTAAAGGCAAGGTCTTTCAGCTTACTCAGATTTTGACAGTAGGCTCTGCCAAGTCCTGGTGTTAAAACTACTTTAGCGAGTGCTTCTGCCCCGATGGTGGTTTCTCCTACGGAAAGGATCCAAGGAGAGCACGAGGCAGTGGGGCCATGCAGTCAGTGAGTGTCTTGTTTGTATGTGTGCTGGGTGGCACACAACTGTCATCAGCCCGTGTGCTGGGAAAACAGTCGAGTTGCAACTGTTGTTTCTAAGGAACAACAAAAGGGAACTGGCTGAGCCCATGAAGAGACAGGAGCAGAAAACAGACTTGTAGTCTAGGACTGACTGCAGCCTTAAGAGCTGGAAGACAGTAGATCATTGTTGGAGCGATCCACTCAAAACAGTGAAGGAAAAACACCAGAGCTCCAATTCCAAAGCTGTGTATGTGTGCTCATTCTAAACCTTGATCCATGAATGCACTTGTATCTTGGAGTATGTGAAACCTATAACAGCTATCAGATGTAGTGATCAGGGGAGTAAAACTTTACTCTGGAAGGCAGAGCCTGGCTCCCGGTCAAGGGCTGTTCAATCCATAGTGCATAACACCTTTTGAATAGGCGTAATCATTTTTACTACAAAAGCAGGATGGAAGGGGGAAAAAAAGCCACTCAATGTTTCAGTAATTCAATAATTTATTCCTCTAAAAAAGTGTGTAAAAGTATATAGCTCTCATTCACAAGGTATATATGAATGACATTTAAAATGGAGGCTTTTTAGTATTGTTTCTTTTATCAAAGTCTTTTAGTGTACTGTACCAGCGCTATACTGTAGTTTTTTTAAATGAACTTCACATATTTTTGTATTCTTTCAAATTGTTTGCTATATATAAAAGAAGCTCACTGCAAAATGCTTGAAGGAAAAAGGAAACAAAAGAAATTCAGAACTTCCCAGAAATGTACAGCTTTTACATTTAAAAAAGGTTCTGAAATATACATACAAGCATGCTGGACAAACCCACCCCTCCCCTCCCCATGTCCCCTCTTTAGTTCAAACCAAGGTAAGAGTTTTGATTTCTGCAGAATTTCCAAAATTAAAAATAAAAAAAAAAATAAAATAAGTTCTCACTCTGTAGCAAATCCAGGGCTTGTACATTTCAGATTAATTCAGTAAAAAACTCACAAGTAAAATAATGCATATTTAAGGGAAATATTATACAGACTTTTTCACACAGAAGTACATAATAAGATTTTTTTAAAATCTATTGCCATTCATTTATTTTTGCACAAAAACGTATAAATATGTCACCAGCTTTTTCTTAACTTAAAAAACTTAAATAAAAGACACCAGATGAAAACTACCCTTTGCTGCCTTTTTTTTTTTAAAGTTTTTGTAGGGGTTTTTTAGTTTTTTGTGTTTTTTTCTTTTTTTGCTGAGAATTGGGTTTCTAGAGAAGAAAAGCCCCTGCATTAAAAACAGCCCATTAAAAAAAAAATTCAAAGTTCTGATGAATTCTGGGAAAAAAAGCAACCCCAAAGTGGTAAAAGATTACAAATATCTACTTTACAATTTGTCTTCTCACCAAGATAATTTTATACAAGTTTACAATCTTCATCATCTTATGCTCTTCAAAAGGCCTTGAGAATTTTTCCTTTCTGATTAAGAAAAAATAGCACTGCAATATTTTTAAAGTCAATTTTACACTGTACACATTAGATACAAATGGTTCGATATATCAGATTTTTTAACCTATACATTGCGAAAGTCAACCCCTCCCCCTCAATTGGTGGTACAGAGAACAAAATTATCCATTTACAAGTGATTTCTCTGCTTTCACATTCCCACCACACATTTTTTTTTAATGTTTTAAACGTTAGATTATTTCAAGAAAAATACTTTTACAAAATCATCAGTTATTACATTTTTTCTTTTTTTTTTTTTTTTGTTAATAACCAGAATATGGAAGTTTCTTGGAAGAACTTTTAAAATCTGCATGATTCTCTCTACAGATGACTAGAACTCTACAGCCTGACCAGAGTGGCTCACGGGAGGCAAGCCCACACCCACTGCCCTCAGATAGAAACGCACAGCAAGGTAGGGGGTAGAGACGGGGTCTTCAGGACAAGCCGCTCAGGCCTGGGGTGAGGAGTCATAAAATACTTCAGTTAGCCTTAATGCTTTAAAAAGGCATGTTTGTTTTTAAAAAGTTCCACCACAAAGGCTCAACTTCAAGTACTAATTTAATGGTTAAGTTGTAATATTTCTTTGAAATAATATTCCTATGGTCCAGAAAAAATTCACCATATTTATAACTGATGTTATGAACGAACACTTTTGATTGTGATATGTACATGAGTCCCTTTTGATCTAATGAGAGGAGAGACCTGGCTTTCAGTAAGAATTCACTAGAAAATATGTTTCCACTGTGACTATATAAAACTAACGAAGGTACTTGCCTCCATGGCTCTGGGGGGAGCCTGACTGCCTTCTGTGTAAAAATGTCCTTCATGAAACGCTGGCCACTTCTAATAAGGAACATGGCAGAGCGTTTACTCAGTTTGTTCTCGACAAAACCTACTGCTGGGTGGTTTGAATATATTATTACTTTGTAGGCATGATCCTCCCCAATTTGTATTCACTCCTTTTCCGGCTTCTAGGACAGAGGTATGTAGTCAAAGAATCCTATGGTGGATCTGAGTTGGGTTTTAGCTACTGTACCTGGTCCTCGCGAATTAAAAAAATAAAAATAAAAGAAGTCACATGACAGACAACCTAAAATAAATAAACAAAACGAAGACGTCTCCAGACCGCTTGTATCCACACACAGGTATAAAGTCAACCAAAGCACTCACGCCAGTCTAGATGGGAGCACGAGAGAGACAGAAACCCTATGATGAAATCATGTCCTTGAGCTGGTTCTTATTTTTCAAAAGTCCCAGATTATGGAGTTCAGGTAACCCACAGGCCATACACCAGGAACTGGAGGGTTTCCTCGAGGGCTACACTGCCCATGTTAAACAGAGACTGAAAACACAGACTCTTGTGCAAAAGGACAAGTCTCTTCTATTTCCCTCTTAAAAACCAACAGAAAAACTTCCTGTGGCCCAGTGGTTGGGGCCGCACACACTGTAACACTGGCTGAAAGTCACTGCTCGTGGAAGCTTCCAGGTCCATGAGAGGAGTGTCAGCGAGTCACTCTGGTACTGAACACCGCAGAAATGACATGTGCCTGTTGAGAAGGAATCACAGTGCGGGACTGTGCAGAGTGGTCTCCAAAGGAGGAAGTGGGGTATTTCAGAGTGTCGCAGGTTTCTTGGACTGAGGTTGCAGGGAGAAGGAACTGAGCCAGAGAGAACAAGTGCTTTTCCAATTAGAGTATATTCATGATGGCATTGTACAACTGAGTGAGCACCACAAAGTGGACGGGAAGGCAGGAGGTACGGTCCTGGGTGGCCGGATTGCACGTGAGCCACGACAGAGCGTTGTACTGCTCCAAAACAAACCTGCCGGAGAGAACACACAGGTCAGGGTGCCTGGCGGCCGCAGGACAAAGGCATGACCTCATTCTGTAAGTGGTCCCGCGCCCTAGCCCGGAGCCTGTCCTGACTCCCCTTCCTTCCAGACCTGCACTGTCGGATACGGCAGCCACTGCCCCTCATCAACTCAGACATGGTATATGCAGAGAACGGGCTCAGGGGTTTCAGGGACTGAGTATTTCAAAAAAGAGAAAATAGCTCATGACTATTTGTACATTGATTACCATTCAAATGATACTATTTATATGATCACTATCATATATTTTTATATATTACTAAAATTTCAAAATTTTTCTAGTAGCCATATTAAGATGGTAATTATGTGACTCACTTCTACTGGATGGTGTTGCTCTAGAGGCTCTGGAAGCCAAAATCATGTAGATTAGGTTCTTGCTTTAATTATAATTTTCAAATCATTTAAGAGTTAGGAAACATTAGAAAAAGCTTACATATCTTCTCAAGGTATATGAAGCATGTTTATAGCTTGCTAAAGTGCAAGAGAATTCTGAGAGGTATTTCCCAACCATGGAATTTGTTTTACTTTATTTATATAATCTATTTCAGGGAGGGTAGAAAATGTGTTCAAAGTCAAGTGCTTTAAGCTTCAGACGTGGTTTTCTACCTATCCACGCCTAATCTGATCTACTTTCATCACCATGACTGCCGCTTGGGAACAGGAAGTGACAGCAGCGGTGCTCATGCCCAACTACCGGTGTGACGACGTCTGCTGCCCTGTCTGTCTGTCTGTCCGTCCGTCCAAGGCATGCGTTGGAGGGATGTGGTTTCTCACTGGCTAATTCGACAGTGCTCCACTGCACAAAAGGTAACATCTCTTCCACAAACACCACATTTTACTCTTGTTTTTCCAAGGTGTTTTTCATTAAAACATATAATTTCAAACTGTACTGCTATGTTGTCTAGGTCTGAATCTACCTTAAAACATCAGACGTGGTTTTGGAGTCAAGAGGATGTGGAACCCGCTGAGAATTCCTGGCAGGGAGAAGTTCGTCCGTCTGTGCTACAGAAATGTGGTGATGCAGCGAAGCCTGGTAAAAGAACAGAGAATGTTACTGTTCGGGCCTAGTCAACTTGGGAAGGAAGCCCACGTCTGCCAGCAGCAGATACTATCTAAAGTCCCTTAGGAGTCAGGGCTTCTGTAAGTCCCTGGATTCAAGCTGCTCAGTAACCCCAAGGTGATTCCAAATAACTCCATATCCTAGAATAGAGAGAGGGAAAAAGCTATTTTTGCAAATGCCCTACAAATAATTAGTGTCCCTCCACAGGTTTTAATCTGCAGAGGCCCACAGTCTGGGTGTGGCTGACGGTGTCACTGTGATCCTCTCTCCTGACCTCCGTGCTCCGTCACTGGCGTACTGCCCTTCCAGCGTCAGTCCAGAGGCACGTGCTATCCCACCTGGAGCACCATGCCAGAGCCCTGGGTTCAGCAGGTACCAGCATGTTCTATCAACTATGAAGTTCCCCATCAATCTTTAGCATAGTTTTACTTTATTAATTTTGAAATATTTAAAGCAGAGGCCACATAAATGTTTGATTCTCCTTCAAAAGGTGACTTATTTTAAATGTTTTCTTTTCCAGCACAACTATGAACCCATAGACTTAGCATTAGCAGTCTGTTGCCACCACTGATCACTCAAATGACCAAATGACTGATCCCATCCCTGGGCAATGGGAACCCCCTCCAAGTTGGCTGTTGGTTCTTAGAAAAGACTCTAATAATCTTTGGTAACTTCCATGCTTTTAGGCATGAAAAGATGTCTCAGGACATCATGAATTTCTTACTTTGGTCCTGGAATCAGTCATTCCTTAGAGAACTCTTATTCTTTGAATGGTAAGTGGTGTTGAGAAATCATACATGTGTCAAGAAAGGTGTTTATTGCTACTAAGCTATCATCTGTAAGTCTTTTCAGTAAACAGAGCTTAAAAATGTATATTTTTTTAAGAGAGGAGAAGATAATAATTCTGACGGTAAAGATTATGGATTTTTAATATAAATTCTTTGATTTCATAATACTGTGTTAAAGTCATCAGGAAAAGAAAACTGTTTTGGTTTTAACCATCCAGGTGTATGTGTGTGTATCACGTGGATTCCTCTGTGGTGGGACTTCTGCATCAGAAGGGGTATGCCACAGTCCTGCCGAAAGAGTATGATATTCAACATCTGCATTTTTGCCAATCTATGGATTTCTTCTAGGTTCTTTCACCCAAAGTGAAGTGAGAGATCTTTTGCTTTTAACTTTAATTTGGAGTAAAAGAAATATACAGGAAAGGCATGCATAAACATAGGGTTTTTAGCTCACTCCTGCCCTACTTCTAAAAAGAACACTGGCCCCCATGAAGGGGAGGAGGAGGACAAGCAGTCATTACTGACCTCTCCCTCCCCAGGCGTAACTTCCCTGACGGCAGTAATCCTACACAGAACCACAGGGTGACCTGAGGTCTCCTCCCTGGGGAAATGTCATTCCTCTGTGACATGGTTTTGGGTTCCTCTCCTAAATTCTGCTCTCTGCCTCTAGCTGTAAGTAAAACAGCCTCAGATTTCAAGTAGACACGAGAGAATCAGGGAACAAATTCTCACCAAATTTTGAGTTTTAAGTCATTCATTCCGCCGCGCCTCCCCCCACCCCCCCGCCAAAACTTCAAACATGACACCAAACCAACCTTTAGGAAGAGGGGACACTGGTTCTGAGCCTGGGGACATGATGACCAAAACCACTGGGGGAGATTCTCGGCTTTGGCGGTTGACACAAAATACCCAAGGGCTAGAGGCTGCTGTTTCAGCTCCTCGGGTGCTTCCCTAGAAAGAAGACGCTCACCCTGGCTCTGAAAGACAAAGTCCCAAAGCGTGATCAGCATTTATCACCAAAGAAAGCTTTCTGTAAAATCTTTTCAAAAGAAATCCATATAACTGCCATGCACACATGACGGCTCTAATTGTGGGAAATCATCACGTAAGTGTAGTGAACATCCCCATACACAGAGCTGAATGGTTTTTATTTTGATGAGAACTTTAAAAAAAAATCTACGCGTAGCAACTATCAAATATACAATATGGTGTTTTTAAATGATTTCTTTCTGGCTGTGCTGGGTCTCTGTTGCGGCGCGTGGGCTGTGGAGCACAGGCCGAGCTGTCCCGCGGCACGTCCTCCTGGACCAGGGATGGACTCTGTGCCCTGTATTGGCAAGCGGATTCTTAACCACTGGACCACCAGGGAAGTCCCTACAATATGGTATTAACTATGCATTATTACATCTGCAGACACTTCTTGTGTAACTGGAAGTTCGTCCTCTCTGACACCGTCACCCAGGTTTCATCAGTTCACCGTGCACACTGTAGTGACCAGGCTGGTAGCACCTCACACAGATGAACTGATGGAGAAAGGGCGGCAGGGGAGGCAGTGTCTGCCACATCAGCCGAGTAAACAGACTTATTTTCTCTGCTTCCTTTTCTGCAGAACATAAAATCTGCTCCATGGCATTATTAGATAACAAACTAACAATGCAAGGAGTGGACTCTGACAGCTGAAGGCGCCGCACCACCACACCCATCTGCTCTTTCCCCTGCAGTCACCCAAAAACACACGCCTGACTGTCCACTGTCAACAGGTCGTAACAACTCAAGGGTCTCTAACCTGCCAGCAGTGGGAAGTCTTGTTTCAATTTACAGCAATCCCAGGAGTAAGAGATTTTTGTGAGAGCCTTACTGGGCGTTTTTTTTTTTTTTTAATTGACATTTTCCTCATCTTTGACTCTCTTAGCTAGCCTCAAGAGTTGAAAATGTACCTTTTATGCAAGCAATAATAAGTAATTCATTTGTTCTCAAAAGCCTTCTGTTTCAAAGAAAAAAAAAAACCCTCAACTACTACACCAAGTTGTAGCAATTCTGAGTTGCTTAAGAAAAACTAACTGCAACTTTGAATGCTTTCTCCTGTTGTAGCCTCTTAACTGAATATCAAAGAAGGGTTAATGGTTCAGAAGGAGGAAATGCTGAAAGCCCGTCAGAGTTACCCGGCTGCAGGCGTTCAGGAGTGGAAAAGGCCACCTGACCAGCTTCAGCACAGAACTGTTTCAAGTGTGACATTCAATGGCTTGAGGCGCCAACCAAGGGAGAAAAGACAGCACACCTCTGCTTCTCACAAAACTAACATACTTCAGTTACCAATTCTTTGTTAGTGGACAGGCTGAATTACAACCACCAGTACTGGTAGATAGTTGCTAGTATTTCCATTTCACAGTTAAGGTAACTATGGCTGAGAAAAGTAGAGTAAACTTGTCCAAGATCGCACAAGCTAGTGAGCTGTAACTCAGAGCTGTGTTTACCAACCTCCAGGGCACACATTCCTCGCTGCAGCGCTACTGGCCTCCAGAATCACGGTAATCCTAAATTCAACCACTCAATGCAAAAGTTGTGTTCTTGGTCCCCATCACAATCTCCAGTGAGCCAATAAATTGTCATTAACGGGCAAATGCTTGAGGAGGAAGTCAAGACACGTACAATCTCTTCCTCCAGAAGGGAAAATTAGGGGGCAGGCAGTAACATGAAGGCAGACTACTGAGTTGCCGTTCCTTGGTCTCATCTGCTCTGTAACTCAAGTTTTCCATCTTCTCTTCTCTTGATTGTCCTTCAGTGAACTCAGGGCTGGCAATAAAAGTCCCACCTGACAGAAACCTAAGTCCTTTAAGAACATCTTTGTGTCTAAACGAGGGTAAACAGATTGCTTTTACTTGTCCAGTTTAAGATATTGGACAGCTATTTTTCTGTGTCCAAGCCCTCAGTCTCTTAGTATTTTAAGTATAAGACCAGGATAAGGCATGCATCACCTAGCTTTATGGCAGAACCTTTAATGCTTCAATCTTCTGCTAGTTCACCTCTAATATCCCTAGGATATTTAAAGATGAAACTAGTTGTAAGCTCTGTTTTGTCCCTTAATACTCTGGCATTAACATGGACACGTCTCCAAAATCAGCCACCTGTGGGCTCTTCCATTCCTGCAGGCTGGCTACACAGGAGGTCGGACTGCCTAAAAAGGTGGAAAACACAGACCAAGACAAGGGAGGCCTCTTTCCGAATAACCATCAACAGTGTGTTCTTCAGTTAACACAGTTATTCTGCATGTTGAATAAGCAGGATTATTGAACTAGTCTCTGAAAAGCTGCTGTTTTGGCAAAAATATTACAATTAACTGGGAAACGGCAAGCAACCAAAATTAATTTTTGCTCAGAAAACAATTGCAAAAAACTCTGACAGCTGTAATGGACTATTCTTCTGATTAAACACAGTCATCAGGAATGGTAATACATTTCTTTAGAATTCCTGCCTTTGCTCAAAATGAAACAACAGAGCCACACTGACTTCACTTGTATCAGGACCACCGGGAGGAAAGGCGGATGTGGTAACGGAGGTCAGCACCTCTAGGGGCCTTCCCTCAAGGCTGCGGTGGGTTTAAACGTGCCAAGTTTCCCAAGTCATGCTTACCCGACTGTGCTGAAAGTGAGAGCCCACGCCGATTCCAGACGGAGAGCCTGGGGAGGGGACTGGGGAGGAGTTAGGAGAGGAATGGAGATTCCCAGTCATTAATATGCCAATATCATTGTCCATATCATCTGGGAATGGAAGGTCAACAAACATGTCATCTAGAGGGGAGAGAGAAAAACACAAAAATTAAAAAGCTCATCCACAGCCCCGACTTAAAGCAAAACACAGTCTGCTGGCCTAGGGCTGTTCTAGGTATGCATCATTAACCACTTAGACTTAACGTGTGCCCTTTGGGTTCAAGGTGCTGCAAATAAGCCTTTCATTGTGTCCTGTCTCTAGTGATCTCCTAGTGTGAAGTATGCACAGAATGGAGAAGTAACATAAAACTCCAGCCTCCAAAGGCACATAAAACATGGCAAAACAGCTAAAGAAGCAATTTAATTATTAAACAAAATTAAAACTGACGCCATCCAAGAAAACAGCACACTCCATCTATATATCCAATTAGCATCTAAAAACACTTAAGGCTGAATTAATGCATGCTAATAGGTGTGAACTTGGCCTGAAACTGGAGGCCTCTTACACCAGCAGATCAAAGCACACTGATTTCCCTAGGAAATTCTCTCCTGTATCATAGAAGTAAGGCACACACACAGCAGAGAACCTGGAAGGTATAAAATGGGAAGCCTCGTCACCAAGAACAGTCCCGCTGGTTCTGGTTCTGTATTATGACCCCACGATCATGCTACACATCTAACCTGTGTGCACACACGCAGGGTGATGGCCTTTCACCCTCCCCCTTTAACGGGAGCAAATGCTGCTAAAAACCCCTCAAAAAACACTGTAAATGGCTGCATAATATTGAGCATTTTACAGTTTATACTCAGTTAACAAATGCTTTAAGATATTCAAACCAAGAATATCTATTAAGAATCATCAACTAAGGAGTTGTTTCAGAGCGAATTAGATGCTGTCTGACTACTGCCCAGTAGTCTTCACCCATTTCAAACCAGCTAAGAAATATTCATTGAAAGAGTGACATCACAGCACAGACACTTTCTGCCTTTCATTTCATGAAAAACAGGAGAACGTTAATTACCCAAGAGAGGACAGTGTTTATATGGCCTTGGCAATGGTATAAATGAAATCCTCAAGACCGAAAAGATGCTTAGCCCTCCAGTTCCCTCATGCTCTATAAGCTGTTCATTACAACACAGAAGAACCTGCCGCAGCGCAGTGACTCCTTGCATTTTGGTGAAGGAGTCGAGCTGCACTGTACCCACTCACCATTGTTGGGGCTAAACCCATCTTCATTGGGATAGTTGGCTGGAGCCACCTGGATGGTTGACGACGTCGGGAACACCAAGATGTGTGTACAGGAAGCATCTTGAGGGGTGTTAAGCTGAGATGACTGCATGTTCAGTGCAGTACTTCGACCAAAAACAGAGCCCATTGTGACAGCATCTTAAAAGGCAGGGAAAAGGTATTCACTCCTTTTGTGTAGCAGTGAACAACTCCAGAAATACATTTTAAGAGGACCTGAGCTGGACTGATATGAGTCTGACACAAGTGCCATGATGGACACACATTTAAAGTTGAGCCCATTTGTTTAAATATTTTCAAGAAACTGACTCAGAGCATTTACCTATGATAGCCCAAGCCAGATTTCACATTAGGAAAGTTAAGATAAAATTGGACTGAGCCAACCAAGTATGATTTAATTAAGTATTTCTAAAAATAAAACCTTCTGTTCTCCTGTGATTGCTAATAATTTATAAAGGACTGTTCTCCCAACAGCGCAATTCTGTAGAAATGATACCATTCAACTAAAAATTGTTAAAATGCATATTCATTGAATGCATACTATATGCTAGATTCTATACTAAATCTTTACTCATCTCATTCAATCATCAAAGCCAACATCATGAGGTAAGAACTACTACCCCATGTCATAAGGAGGACAGAGCACAAAGAAATGATGTAACCCGCCCCACAGGCCGGGGTCAGGCAAATAATTCGCCATGACTCCAAGAGCTCTCGATCACACTCAGGACTCAGGCTCTCTCCCAAGTGATGGTTAACAGATAATAAAGTCACAAACCACTCCCTTGGAAGAGACCAAACGGTTTCCACTTTTGAGCCTTGAGTACAACTGTTTTTCATAAGGATACAATCTATATTTGTGTGTGAACTTCAGAATAAATGGACTGAAGTACTCTGATACCTAATTAAGAAAACTGACAAGAGAGTTACCTGGCATCACTACAAAGGAGCCCTGGGGCTCCATGGCAACCAGGCAGGCACTGAGGATAGAAGGCGAGTCTGCGGCAGAGATTCCACACATCCGGCACACGTCCTTGAGCCGTTTACTGATTGTCTGTAGTGAACATTCTCCGAGGAGGATACTCCAATCTGGAATCAAATACCACAGTCTCACACAGTCTTTGAAATGCATACTGATGTGAGCTTTGAGTGTTTTACCAGTTCTGCCTGATAATTGAATTTCCAGGATTGGGCCCTAAAGGGAATATGTCTTTATACAGGTTCCCCTCCTTGCTACAAAGAAAATGTCACTTGACCTCGATTACACTTCATTAACAAGGGAACAAAGGCCCACCATTATGGAGACTGAGGTTACGTGGGGGCCCAGCACAGATGCAGGCACATGTGCGCGTACTTTCTGTTGGGGATGCCAGTCTATTCTGCCCTTTCTCCTTCTCCAGGCCTGGTTCTTTCACACCCTCATGGATACTTTTCCTCAGAAGAGAGCACAGCTGGGGGCGAACCTCAGTTTGGTTTACTGCTCTAGGTTGGTGGTTTCATCAAAGGCGAGCAGCAGAAGGAACCAAGGGGACCCTTTCCTGGCATGCCCCGAACAGCTGGTAAGCAATGGGTCCAAGTAACATGCTCCAGATAACGCTACATTAGCTGTTCAGATTAAAAAGGTGGCACAAATTTTCTATTGTTTGTTTCTTGCCCCCAAACAAAGGCAGGATATCTCATCACAGAACCGCAGAGGGTAATGTTACTCTGGGAATTGAAGAGCACTCGGCCCTCCCTTTATTCTGACCCTGGACACACAGGAGCCCATCAGTGTGACATGGGTGCAGCTGTGCACTGTCACACCTGAGGCAACACCACGCCACCTGTCCACCGCCACATGCTGCTCTCCCTTAAAAAGTTTAAAAAACCCCAAAACTTTCACGAAAATTTCATATTCCCAATGAACAGTGAACAGAAGTGGCTGAAATAAAAAGGGTCAAGGAACACGGAGGAGGGTGTATGTTGAAAAAACCACAGAAAAACCCGAGAGATGTGAATTCAGTATTTAAGAACCAAATAAGAAAGAAAAGCCAGTATGATTCTTTTTATCACAAACACTGTGGTGATAAAGAATAGAGATTCACAAAACCGAAATCTGTGGACCCGTATCTGCTACTGCCCCACAGAAATGCAAGGTGGTGCAGAGCTCGGTTCCCCAAAGGAAGAAGCTCGTGTCCTGGACACTAGGCTGTTTCCTGTGTTTACTCCTTGAAGGCACGTTTTCTCTCAGTCTTCTGATGGAGCCCTTGGTCACACTTGTGTCCCTTCTAAAAAATCATACAAGGGAGGGCAACAGCTCTAATAATTTTCCAAAACACCAAATAACTAGACTACTAGGCTATATTTTCATCTCCTCTACTTCTTTTCTATCATATTCTAACTTTTCCCAAGGGTTAAGAGTAGCTTAAAGCCTTTAAGAAATAAGATTGACTAAAAGGTATACTATGAGAGAAGATAGGAATTCTGACAGAAATGAAATGATGAATCCCCTAATGAATTAGACCTCCAGGCTACTGATACAGACTCATTATAAGTATAATATTCTTTTAAAAATGAAAAGGGTGATATTTTTCTCTTGGCCTAGAGTATGATTTAATAATAAAAAAAACTCTGTGTATAAGAAGATTCCTAAACAAACACTTAATACATATTATATATTTGTATAAACTGCTGTTAAACCCTAATAATTAACCCCTCTGGGCACTTGATACAAGACGAGTTATCTCCATATCAGGGGGTTTATTTCAGGGTTTCCCCAAATACCTGATATAAATTTCACGTAAGAAATACTATGCACACTCCAATACAAGGGTCCACAAGGCCAGGTCGTGCCCACCACCTGATGTCAGCAAGGTCTCTGAGAACACAGCCATGCCCACTCAAGGGGGTACTGTCTGTGGCTATTGTGACATACAATAGAACAGCTGGGTTGCTCAACATGACCAGCTAGCCTGCACAGTCCAAAATATTTACTATCTGGCCCTTTACAAAGAAAGTTTGCCAACTCTGCCCTAATATACACATGAAACATGAAAACTACCAGGCTAATTTGTGACACATGCTTGCTTTTGCACACACCTTAGAAAAAATTCACATCTATATGCGTATACTGGACTTCTTATAGATACGCCATTGATAGGCCTTAAAAAAAGATAATCTAGGCCTGTTCAAATAAAACTGTACAAGTAGCTCCACGAGGATAATGAATGAGCTGGGCTCAACATCAGCCAAGGCGGCTGCCAGTGGTCAGTGGTGTTACACGGCACTTATTTTTATTCCTTTGTTGTATTTCTTATAAGGAATATAAGTTGGGGGATTCAACTTTTAAAAAAAAAAACAAAACACCTGTTCTCTTAAATTTCCAGACCACAGACTATCAGACAGTGGTGATGTTTTATAAAGATGGTTCAAATTTGCAACTACTTGTCCTTGTCAACAAGGACTATCTTGTTATCACGCCACTGAAACAATACAGTCTCCTCACCATCAACCATCAAAAACAAACAAGCAAATGCAAGTAAAGGCTGTATATGACGTTTACGATCATCCATAATCTGATATAAAATTTTCCAGGTAAAACTGACTTGTTTAAAAAAAAACAACAAAAACCACTTGTTCTTCTCACTGACTCAATACACAAATGTTAGAAACTCTAATTTAGTGTCCCTTTTATAGATTAATATAAAGAATTATTTTTCTGCTAGGTTCAATATTTAAAATTTTCTTTGTAAATGATTCTGTTGCTAATAGAAAGTCTAAAAATCACAAGTTTACCCCGTACATTTAGAAGAATCAGAAAATATAACGTGCTCTATCTACTCTTACTCCCAACTTTACTGTTTTCTCCCTCAGCTTAGTTAATGACGTTAGCTCAGCCCTCTTCCTTTCCTTTGCTTCAGGAATTTCTCACCTTTGAGTTCCCCGTGGCCTAGACGCCCGAGTCGCCCGATCACAACTCTCCAGGGCAGAGATGTCATCTGGACAATACCGACGCACCATTCCCACAACTTCTGCAGTCCGATCTTACGTGCAGATACTTTACTCCTCCGTGACCTCAAATAAATGGAAAAGGGTCCCCAAATGAGTCAGAGCTATTACTCAGTACGACAAAACCAAGAAAATTCCAAAGAACCCACCCACATGGTACCCAGTGCATTTAGGTGGGAGAGTTAGAAATATCCATGAGCTGAGAAAAGGCACAGTGTCAGTCTCCATGCACCACGAACACCAAGGCTCCTCACCTGTTTGGTAAAGCAATATTTACAATACAAGTTTCTAATAATTCTCCATGGAGATCAGTGCAGGAAGCCAAAAGCCAGCGCTGGTCGTGAGACAGACAATAGCCCACAAAGAGCACGTTGTATTTCTGGCTCGCTTCACCGAGCGTCTCTCCCGGCTCTGTCTGCTTGTCTTTGATTGGGGCCAATATAAAAGGAGGGGAGTAAAGCTGGATCGGGCTGGGCCGCTGAAATAAGAATCAAAATCAGAATCAGTAACAACACAGAGCAACTCAATTTGGTGTTCACAACAAACCCCATATAGCACTGAGGGAAACCAACAGGGAGAAATGACAACAGACTGCACCCCGACTAGTCCTATAAATAAATAATGATACAAAAAGACTGTATAAGTCACATGAGCTGGGGAACTCAAGCCAGTATTTCTTTATGAAAATAAATAATTGGCCCAACTTAGTCATTAGGAAAGTCATTAGGATTAAAACCACTATATACCCACCAGAATGTCTGAAATACAAAAGACAGACAACATCAAGTACTCATGAGAACAGGGTGACTAGAACTCTCTCTCACTGCTGGTATATGATGTGCTTTGGGAAAGTATTGACAACAGCCTTAAAAGCTGAACAAACATGTACCCTCTGATCCCCACCCCACAAACGCACATATATGCTGACAAAGGACAGGTATAAGCATGTTCCTAACAGTATCCATTTTAATAGCTCAGAAAAAAGCACACAAAACTAACAAGCCATGTGGGATGTGTTACTTCTACCTTCTGATCAGCAAGATGTTTGTGGAAGCAGGAAAAAAGAATTCCAAAAAGAAATGGAGCAACCAGAAAAAAGATGAGTTAATGTTTGCAAATGCAGAAGAAGAATTTTTCTACAAGAAGACAATCCTGAAATTCAACTACTCGGTGCAGGAGGAGAGTGACACATGTCTGGGAGGCCGATGGTCCTTTGATGATGTACCAATGAAGCCCCTGCAAACTGTGATGTTAATTCCAAGCAACAAAATGAATTAAATTATGGAAAAACTGAAAGAACATCTGTCTGTCTAACCCATCTCCCATGGACCATGGTGGGCTTGCTTCTGTTCAATTACCAGAAGACTTGGTGGAGGCTTACTTAAAAACTCATGATTTTATTCAGATGAATGTCCTCTTAGAAAAAGTAGGGTTCTGTCACCCGTGTGCGCGACACATTTACAAAATATCTTTGCTTTTTAAAATTTTGGTCAAGTTAAGAATGGCTGCTTAAAAACTTTTCTAGTAATAAGAAAAATATGGAGTAGCAATTTAAAGAACTCAATAAAAACTTCTACTTTTAGTTTTTAAATTAAAAAAAAAAAAAAAGCTCAGAAGAGAAAACAACCTAAATAACCATCAACAGTAACATGGATGCTAAGCTGTGATAAAATTACACAAGCAGGGCATCAAATGGCCAAGAGAATGAAAAAACCATCACAGGCGACAAAATGGGTAATTCTCAGCACTGAATCAAAGTCACACACAAGACTGTAAACTATAATTCCATTTACATAAAAGCCAAAAAATGGGCAAAATTACACTGTTACAAGTCAAAATAGTGATTACCACTGGAGTGACTAGAAGGGATGTTGGAGATGGATGCTTGTTATGCTTTATTTCTGGCTCTTAGTTACTTAATATTTTTACTTATAGAAATTCAGCAAGCAGTACACTTATTGACTATGCCAAAGCCTTTGACTGTGTGGATTACAATAAACTGTGGAAAATTCTGAAAGAGATGGGAATACCAGACCACCTGACCTGCCCCTTGAGAAACCTGTATGCAGGTCAGGAAGCAACAGTTAGAACTGGACATGGAACAACAGACTGGTTCCAAATAGGAAAAGGAGTACATCAAGGCTGTATATTGTCACCCTGCTTATTTAACTTACATGCAGAGTACATCATGAGAAACGCTGGGCTGGAGGAAGCACAAGCTGGAATCAAGATTGCCGGGAGAAATATCAATAACCTCAGATATGCAGATGACACCACCCTAATGGCAGAAGGTGAAGAGGAACTAAAGAGCCTCTTGATGAAAGTGAAAGAGGAGAGTGAAAAAGTGGGCTTAAAGCTCAACATTCAGAAAACGAGATCATGGCATCCGGTCCCATCACTTCATGGCAAATGGATGGGGAAACAGTGACTGACTTTATTTTCCTGGGCTCCAATATCACTGCGGATGGTGATTACAGTGATGAAATTAAAAGATGCTTACTCCTTGGCAGGAAAGTTATGACCAACCTAGATAGCATATTAAAAAGCAGAGACATTACTTTGTCCAGAAAGGTTGTCAAGGCTATGGTTTTTCCAGTGGTCATGTATGGATGTGAGAGTTGGACTGTGAAGAAAGCTGAGCGCCTAAGAATTGATGCTTTTGAATTGTGGTGTTGGAGAAGACTCTTCAGAGTCCCTTGCACTGCAAGGAGATCCAACCAGTCCATTCTGAAGGAGAGCAGTCCTGGGTGTTCATTGGAAGGACTGATGCTAAAGCTGAAACTCCAATACTTTGGCCACCTCATGCGAAGAGTTGGCTCATTGGAAAAGACTCTGATGCTGGGAGGGATTGGGGGCAGGAGGAGAAGGGGACGGCAGAGGATGAGATGGCTGGATGGCATCACTGACTCGATGGATGTGGGTCTGGGTGAACTCCGGAAGTCTGTGATGGATGGAGGCCTGGCGTGCTGCGGTTCATGGGGTCGCAAAGAGTCGGACACAACTGAGCAACTGAACTGAACACTTAAGACTGGGCACTTTTCAGTATGTATATTATACCTTACTATGTGTATGTGTGTGCAATTTAAGAAATCAAAGCATTAGCTGTTACCGAAGACAAATATTTTAGATAAACTGTGATGAAATTTAACCTTTTTGTTTACAGCTATTACATACATATCGGTATTTAGTAGACTACAGCAGGGGTCAGCAAACTTCTATAAAGGACCGGACAGCAAACACTTTAGGCCTTGCGAGTCTCTTTCACATAATCCTCTCTTTGTAAAACTGTAACTATCACTCCCATCTGACTGCTAATACACATGCAGGCTGCAGGCTGGGTTTAGCCCACAGTCAGAGTTGCCAGCCCATGAACTACAGCATAAGAAACAGTAATAATGCAATTACAGAATTTTGAAGTTAAAGGAGATTTTAGAGATAATTTAACCGAATTCCTTTATTTCAGGGATACAAAGATATTCAACAATTTGTTCAAGTTTTAAACCTAACCTTATCACTGATCCATTCACTCTCCACAGACCTGGAAATTTCACACCAGAAAAACCAAAAACACATAGCCACATAAAAACTCATACACGACTATTTAGAGCAGCATTAGTCAAGGAAATGGCAACCCACTCCAGTGTTCTTGCCTGGAGAATCCCAGGGACGGGGGAGCCTGGTGGGCTGCCGTCTATGGGGTCCCACAGAGAAGGACACGACTGAATCGACTTAGCAGTAGCAGTCACAACAGTCAGAAAGTGGAAAAGTCCACACGTCCATCCACTAATGGGATAAACAAGTTGTGGTCCATCCATATAATGGAGCATTATTTAGCCACGGAAGAAGTGCCATATGTGCTATGACATGGAGGTACCTTGAAAACATGATGTTAAGTGCAAGAAGCCACACATAAAAGCTTACATGTGGGATGATTTCATTTACATAAAACACCCAGAACAGGCAACCCTACAGAGACAGCAAGTGGGATCGTGGCTCCAGGAGCTTGCATGAGGCTGTGCCACTGCAGAAACTGCGAATCCCTGGAAGCAGAGGACTTGCATCTCGCTCACCGCTGCATAGTCGACACCTAACACAGAGTCTGGGAGCAGACACTCAGCTCCAGCCACTGAGTGAAAGTGAAATTCTACCCGCAGACTGAGGGAGAGGCCGCGCCTAGAGGTGAGCCAGGACCCTCACGCAAGGGAAGACTCAGAGACCTCAGCAAGTATTCATGATGTTTGGTTCTTAGGTTTTTAATTAAGTCAAACAATTGATTTCTCTCTTCCTGTTCCAAAGCAAAAGGAAAAAAAGCATATTTTTGCAATTTATTTTCATCTGAGCCTCACTGTGTCTCATGAACTCTCACGGTGTTCTGCCAGTACGTTATATAATCTTTTAAAACATTACATAATGCCTTGGGATATCTTAATATAGGCAGTCAGCCTTTACTTACTCCTATGAAAATGCAGACTGCTATTAGCTGTCACTTGAAATTGTGATAGCTTCTTATGAAAGCATAAGGAATGACTGCATCTGAATTGTACAATAACCACAAGAGGTAAAGAACTAAAAGATTTAAAACACATACAGAAAGGACAAACTCATGATTTCCAGACACAAGTAAGAAGCAGAAACGGATTTATTACAATTCTAGAAAAAGCTAGTAGAGAAAATAGATGACTTGCTCACCAAAGTAAAAAAAACACAAACTCAACAAACTAACCTAGAATTGCCAAAGACAGAACTTTTCTATAACCCCAGGGTGGATGTGAGCTGTCAGCTAAGCAGTTCCTTTCCCTGGGACCAAGCTGACTTGAACCAGGTTACAACAAATGCGGTATAAGTAGTACGTCATTTTTTTTTTTTTTTTTTAGTTTTCCAGAAAAACATTACCGACTAAAATTAGCTATTTGGGTATTAAGTTCTCTAACAGTAAAGCACTGTTTGCTGGCTCTTATTAATGGGTAATTTTTCATGCAAAAGTTGTGGAATTGATTTTTGAAGGCTTTGAAAGTCCTCAACACTGCCCTGTACATCTATCTTCAGGAAAAGATGATTTAGTAAAACAACAGCAGTATACAACTCTTGTTTAAGGCATGTTTGCCTTGGTGTTTTGGAGGTACACATCTGTAGAAGATAGGGTTAGGAAGACGGAGAGAAAACACATCCATCCACACACACAAGCACAGAGACCAGGGGAGGAGAAAGCATCAGAAGGTGAGGGGTCCGTGCGGAGTGAACACATACAACAGCTGCTCCAGGAGGAAAGAGCTGGGGGAGGTGGAGGTAGAGAGTGATTCGAGACACAGATCAGCTTCCAAAACTAATGAGCAAAATAAACATAGGAAAGCTGAACA
This sequence comes from Bos indicus, assembly GCF_029378745.1. Lineage (NCBI taxonomy): Eukaryota > Metazoa > Chordata > Mammalia > Artiodactyla > Bovidae > Bos > Bos indicus. The sequence goes on along the minus strand of NC_091776.1, from coordinate 58,912,707 downwards.
TTAGTAAGTAAAGTAAAAAGGGTAAGTGTATTGTTGCCTTAGATGTTACATCAAGAAAAAAGCAGGAGTTTGCTTGCCTCCTTTCTCAAAAAATTATACAAGTTCAGAGAAGTTATCTCCTCTATTTCAACTTAAGGATTAGAGAAATCTACCACTCTTATATAAAGGCAGAAGACAGAACAAGCAAGTAACTCTCCTGGCTTGCATCTTTAGTATAAAAGCAGTCTTTGCCAATTTCTGCCCTGCTGCTGCCTACCTCCGGGTTCTTGAGAGTCATCTCAATGCTGGCGGCAGGCCCAAATCCTGTGAGGGATTTAATGTGGATCTGTGTAGGCAGAGGTCGCCTGCACTGGCAGTACACTGAAAATGCCATGGACTTCAAGTACTGGATGTAGAAAACTTGCTCATCCTTCATTGTCTGCAGCATGTACTGGCAAGGCACAATCTACAGACACAAATACAAACAAGACTGGAAACAGATCTAACATGCTAACAGGCAGCTGGAAAATGAAACGGCATGCATTCTTTATTTGAATGGGGGAGGCAACTTTAGTCTTAAAATACAGAAATGCCAAACAATATAATTCAATCTTAATTCCTTTCAGTGACACAAAGTCTTACATTACAACTAACAGCAGTTTAAGAAGGGGTGTCACTCTGCTAGGCAAGTTACACTGTCACTTAGAAATTACCCTGTTCCCATTTTAAGGATAAATTCTCAATTTATTGTTGCTATGCCCTCAAATTTTAAAACTTGCTTTAAAATATACTTCTCAGTTCTTACACTTAATATGCACGGCATCACTGGAATTATTGTCTAATCATGTGAGATACAAACTTTGATGAAAAACTATCAACAGACTACACCAGGAGCTTTAAATTAATTCTATAGAAATGACTTGAGTTAAAAGGGACAGTAATACAAAAATCTAAACACCCATCAATTTTCACCTATTAAATTATAAACTTAAAAAATTATTACACTATGAAGTTGGCAAAGGTGCAGTGAAAATGAGCATGCTCATCCACTCCTGAGAGAACTGTAAGTAACTGTAACCTTTTGGGAAAGGAATCTGGCATTATTTATCAGTATCTTTATCTAAGAATCCACTTTAAGAAATACTTGAAATATAAAAGAGAGATTACACATAAAGATGTTTATTCTGGCAGTATTCATTTATTTACTGGTCACACTATGCAGTTTTCGGGACCCTAGTTCCCCAACCAGGGGCTGAACCTGGCCCCGGCATTGGAAGCACAGAATCCCAACCACTAGCCTGCCAAAACAGTGAAATGGTAGAAAAAAATTACATGAAAATATGATCTCAATTGTGTAAATAAACACAGAAAAGAGGTTAGAGAAACAGCAAAATACTAACTAATAATGTCTGAATCTAAAAGGTTGAATTAAGAATATTTTTTTTTCTGTTTTCATATACATACAGTTAAAAAAAATGTATTCACATTCATAAAAACAACAAAGTAAATAAACTTGCAGTTAGTTACCTGGAGAATGAAAGAATTTCTCATATGCTCAGGTAAATTATCCAGCATTTCTGTGTAGCAGCGCATCAAACTCAACAGCCAAAAGTTTCCGGAAGTGGAGTCTTCCTCCGCAGTGTACGTGAAGGGGTCCACCATGTAGATGACGACAGCCGGAGGGTAGGCTTGGCTGTCTGCAGAGTCAGGCTCCGTGGGAATGCCTATTCTCTCCCTTTCTGTAACACTGCACACAGAGCCACTTATGAGATGTGCAACATAAATTATAAAAAATACATCAACTCCAGAGCAGACCGACTCCCTGGACAGAGATTACAGAGTAAATGCAACATCAACAGGGAACAAAATGAAGGCAAACCCAGTCAGTCAGCACCAAGATAGATGGAAAATGACAATGTGCTTCTCTAAAATGGGAGATCTCTTTTCACCGCCATGGTTTCCTTCTACAAAGATGTTTTATAATGCTGTTATGTTAATACGAAGAGGTTGAAAGTCAAAATGTTAGTCACTCAGTCGTGTCGGACTCTTTGTCCAACTGTAGCCCACCAGGCTCCTCTGTCCATGGGATTCTCCAGGCAAGAATACTGGAGGGGTTGCCATTCCCTTCTCCAGGGCATCATCCCAACCCAGGGATCGAACCTGGGTCTCCTGCGTTGCAGGCAGATTCTGTACCATTTGAGCCACCAGAGAAATATTATTCATATAGTATTAATAGTAATATTAATTACACTAAGTATATTAATTAGTAAGTACATACTATTATACTAGTAATACAATAATTACTAGTAAGTTTGTAAGAAGTTCTCAAATTTCTTAACACTGAACTATAGACTGACAGGTGTTACCTTCTTTGGGGAAGAACAGAAATACAGTGCTTCACTAGGTTTAGAGACGCATGAAGTTGAGGGGGCTGGGGCACAGAGGAAGGGTAGCCCAGGGGTCCAAGCCGAGGCCACTCGGCTCGGTCAGAGCACTGTACCTTTCCTGTCCATCCTGGGAGGGCTGCGAGGAGCTCTGCCCAGGCTCGGTGTCTCCAGCGCAGCCCAGGCTCCCTTGCGTTCTCTCTGCAGTGCTGGCCCCAGTGCTGGGGTTCTGCCCCCCGACACTACCGCTGAATCCTGAGGAAGAGGTAGTGCTGATCTGGTTGATGATGGGAGCAGAGGCCGATGTGGAGACTGGGGGACCGGTGGAGCCAGAGGCCGAACTGCTTGCAGCCGGGTTCAGAGAACTGCCGTTGGAGGTGGGATTAAACGCACTGCCCGCCGAGGGCGCGGCCGAGCCTGGATTTGAAGCTAAAGGCCCAGCGCTCCCAGGTGGCACTTGCGCCTGTGCTGCTGCTGGTGGGGTCTGGTACTTAGGTGGTATCAACAGGCTGCTGTCGAGCTGCAGAGTGGCCAGATAAGGTGCTGAAAGAGGACACACAGAGAAGTGACTTCAGGGACGTCCTGCAGGTCTGGCTGATGCAGACACTCAGAACAGTCACTTTCTAAAGAGCTATGCTTCCAGGCTGCAATACTCTGGTTCTGACACCCAAAATGCTATCTCCACACTGAAACACAAGCTTGTAGATAAACAGGGAATAAACATGGGGCCACTTGTTATAAATTCTGGAAGAGCCTTCTTTGGAGAACAGAAGAAAAAGGACAAAACCAATCATTTCGTTTTCAAGAAAACCAATCATTTTCCTTTCAGACCAATTCCACACACCTTCACTAAAAACTGAGAGGCCATGTATTCTCAGACATCATGGTATATTATGCTCCTATGTGTTTAACGCCTTATAAGCTAGGTCTAAGATTCTCTTGATAATCTGGGTTAAAATTAACCAGTTAATACCAAATCATGCTGCTACATTTTTGAAACGTGGAGTAAATTAGATAAGACTTCTTTAGGCTACTTTAAATAGCTTTTCAAGAATATACATGCACATGAAAACTAACATTTAACTACTTAGAACAAAAAGATTGTGCACTCAGCCGCGAACGATTCTTTGCGACCCTATGGACGGTAGCCCGTCAGGCTCCTCTGTCCATGGGATTTTTTCAGGTAAGAATGGGGGAGGGGGGAAACAATCTGATAGTCTACATCTCAAATTTGACTTTGTCACGTAAATCTCCATTTACCTAGGTGATGGCGGCAAACTTGCGCATAAAGTTTGAGTCTGGAATGATTGTCACTCTCCTCGCTGCCCCACGGCTGGCTGAACCACTCGCTCACGAGCTCTTCCGTCAGCTTCTGCGCCACAGTCCTCCCCACACGCATGATTCCGTCGCGCAGCACTTTGCAGATGGGCTTGTGCTGCCCGAGTCGGCACATCTGACAGAACACAGTAGACCCCACTCAGAACAGGGACCCTCCCTCCTCAGAGTGCACCGTCAGCCGCTGAGATGCCTGACACACACATGGAGGCATCTTCCTTCTTCACTCAGCGTTTCCACGTGCAACCAGACCAGTAAGGTATTTGAATCTGCTCTCCTGTCTTTCCAAACCCTGGACCAGCCTCTCTAAGGAAAAATGTTCTTTCTGAAGAAAAAAATAAATGCTTGTTCACCCCAAGCACCTCCTCCCCAGCAAGGGAACACTGCTGAGCGCTACCTGACTGCTAATGGTCAAATAAAGAGCCGGATTCCTGCCTACGAAGGCTGACGGAGACATATGTCCACTGAAATCTCTTAAGTAATCCCTACTCTGGATGTTCTCCCATAGGATAACACTAACATTTTATGGGCCATCTGCTACACTGCTACATTTGGAGATCCCCAAGAGCAGAGGCCACTAAAGCAGTGGACATGCTGACTACTTTTTAAAAGTAAATAGTTGTTTTAGCACAATGAGATCCTATTATTAACCTCCAGAACATTAAAGGGGTGCTTATGGTAAAGAATGAATACAATATGTCTGCAAAAAGTAAGCTACTTAACTACATGCTCACTGGCAGGAGAGCCCATATAACTAGCCCATATTAGAGCTGATGAACAGAAGGCTTACCAAACCCCTAAAAAATCCTCTAGTGTACACTCCTCTGAAGCAGGTATACATTACTGCCAAAAGAGCAATTCTGAAGTGATCGGGTAATCCTTTTATGTTCTGTAACTTACGCTGAGAGCTTCATTTAAAAGAATGACTGGGCTTTAAAATTGCTTAGACAAGTTTTCTGCATTAGGGTAATTGTGATTCAGTATTATTATGCATCATGGCCCAGGCACAGTTTAGAAATTACTGTTTCCAAGGATTTCCTTTGGTGGCTTAATTGATGCCATTATTTCAGACATAAGCGCCTTCTCTTTTCTCTGAAGCAACATGTAAATTTACTATTTCATGTGTACTCATACATTTATAGATGGTCAATTTCTGTTATGGAATACTTTTGAAATTCAACTTGGCATCTTATTTAATAAACATTTTGGTAATGCTTATATTATGTCACAGCTCCAAACACTTTATAAACATTAATTTCATTTACTCTCATCAAATATGAAGATTAATTAGGAGGATAAGGTACAGAAACTTTAGTGTATATGTACTTTAGCAGAAGAAATACACACTAACTCTTTAAAGACAGGTATGATTCTAATTTTTCAAAAGTAACAGGACTTTATACACTAAATATACAAAATTATCTAACATTACTAGGGTTATTACATTATTAATCTGTACCAAAACTGAGTTTAAGATGTTTAAATAAAACATAACAGGGACATGAGTCACTAAACTTCTATGTGATTCAGGAATTTTCCAGCTAAACACTTTTATACTGTTTTCAGGAACTCCCCCCACCCCCAAGAGTAGATGTATTTTCTTTTTGTGAAGTTCTTCTTCTGAACAACCACTAACCCCCGGTGAGTAGTCCTTTTAAACTCAAGCACATAAACGGGGGGAAAAAACAGCTAGTAAGACTGGTAGAGGAAAATCTTTTCAATCTAATAAAATATAAAGCTATGATGGGAAAACAATGTACTTCCTGAAAAACTTGCCAACTTATCCTTTTCTTCGTCCTCCAACTATGTGCAAATTTTCCTGGAGATCTATTTTGAAGCTATTTATCCTTTAAAATTTAGCCACAACTAGAAACAGTCCGAGGCCCTGCATCATACAGACGACTTTCACCTCTCGTGTCTCTCTCACCTCATATACAGCGCTCAAGTCCCTGAAGAAAGTTTTGGCTCCTTCGAGCAAGGCCTCGTTTTCTGGACACACCACAATATAGGCAACATCACGGTGGCCCCCGTATGGGTCCAACAGCAGCCTCTCCCAAAACGGCAAGGAGAACGGCGAGATGGTGAGGAAGTCCTTGTCGTAGCCTACCAGCAGGGTGGGGATGGGCAGCGGCTCAGGAGACTCTTCAGAACCTAAAACAAGACTGCAGCTTAGGAAAGCTCTTGCGAGTCCGTTTCCCGCTACCTCCACCACTGCGCATTCTCTAGCGATTTGTCTTAATTCTGGCATCGGACATTTTATTGTAGGCTGACATGATACTCTTAGTCTTCAAATCCTCTAATTAAATGGCCCCTGATGAAGAACTTTAATTAAATGAGTCCGAACATGCTTATAAAGGTTCAGTGAGTGCAGAGCAGAGCAGGTTAGTGTTAGTTCTCTGAACAAAACGATCTACCTGCCTCTAAGACAGGCACTCTGGTCCTGACTACAAAGAAGCTGTCAGAACTAGTTCAGAGGTTCACCCAGATGAAACGGCAGTGAGCACTGGGAAGACGAGATTCTAACAAATAGTCTAGTTAGGCATTGTTTGCCCCATTGACCTTGATTATGCCAAAGACATTAAGAAATAAGTTATCTCCGAAACTGACTATTGGAAAACAAGGAGATTATAACTGTAGTAGTCAGGAGGGAAAAGATTCTATTTTGTCAGCAAAGGAAGACTTGACAGTAACTAAAGCTGCTCTTTTCACAGAAGAAAAAAATCCGAAAGAACGTCAACAGGGAGAAAGGTCTACCGTAGGTTCCCCGTCCTGCCATCTTGTGGAACTGCTGCCAGGTGAGTGGTCCCTGCACGTGCTGGATGTTCTCCCAGGTCCTGCCCGTGCGCTTCTTCTGGATGGCGTCCTGGAGAAAGGGCTGCAGGGACAGCAGCGTACGGACCACGTCCTGGGAGGACAGCATGCTGATGTCTAGCACTGCAAAGGAAAACGACAGAACAGGACCCGTCAAGGCGGGCTGGCGCAGCCTCAGCAACAGGCCCTGACAGAGACGTCACTAGCAGTAGAGACTCTAAAATACTTAGTAATAAATTTTATTATTATTGGAAATAATAAAAGGGGAAATAAAGTTATTCTATATAATCAAGGCTAACTATAGAACTGCCTAAAAGTGGAAAGGTAAATAAGTCTGACTTTTTAAAACCATACAGACCTGTTTCCAAGGGTATTCACAAGAAAAGAGAGCTGCAAAAATTTCTTAATGATTGCTTCATAATTACTTTTAGTTTCTTAATTACTTTTCAAAAAATTATCTATTTCTGTATGGCTATGCTGGGTCTCTGTCGCTGTGTGCAGGCTTCTGGTTGCAGTGAACAGGAGGCTGCTCTCCAGTTGCAGTGGGGGCTTCTCACTGCAGTGGCTTCTCCTGTGGCGGCGTGCAGGCTCCGAGTACAGGCTCAGCAGCTGTGGCGCACCGGCCTAGTGGCCCCATGGCAGGTAGGATCTTCCTGGACTAGGGTCAAACCCGAGTCCCTGCACTGGTAGGTGGATTCTTAATCACTAGATCACCAGGGAAGTCCAGTTAATTACTTTTGTTTACAAGTATCAATGTTTATCTGATTATATGATGAGTGGGAAAAGGAATTTAAAAAGAAGCTTAGAACAGCTAGAGAGTCACGGTTTCAGAACACACATTCTTCCTGCTAGCAGGAGGACTCCTTAACCTCGAACATGAAAACCTCTGAAACTCTCCCCAAACTGCACGTGCATGCGTGAACACAGGTGTATTTTTTTCCCAGGGGGGAGAGGGTCCATACTGCTCACCAAATTCCCTAAAAGATCTGAAGGAAGAAGCACTGAAGTTGGAGGTGGTCAGCTATGCGCCTGCAGAGCGGGGGCCTCGAGACCTTTCCTTGCTCTCACTTCCCCGGCTGGCGAGGACGGCGGCACAGACGGAAACCTGTGACCTATTTACCAACCGAGCCCGGGACACACGGTGTGAAGAGTCTGGAGACATTCTCAGGTGCGCCCTCAAATCAAACACAGGCTGCAAACCCAGGGCACAGAGGTTTTGTTTTCATTTCTCAATCTGAAGCGGACTTCTCAGGAAATTTCATATACAAATCTGGATTTCCAGCTTCTCTTGAAAAACTGGAAAACGATCTGACAACCCTGGGGCTGAGACCACCGCACTGCTAGAGGACCACCATCTAGAGTCGAGGAGCTGCCTCTTTCAGGCAGTTTTTGACACCCCTGCTCTGCTGCCTGCCTGAGACTGAAGCAGAATTAACCTCCTTTATCTTCAAGCCTGTGCTTCTTTTCTTCTTACAGTAAAGAAAAAAGTAAAGTACTTCTTGTACTCATGGTTCTATCCAATGTAGGAAAATGACAGACTAAGAGAGTTACAGGTTAAAGAAAAATAAAAGCAGAGGCAATTCTTTGTGAACTCTATTCCTATGCATGCAAAATAGGATATTGTGGAAGGACACTGCTGTTTTGCAAAGCTGGCTCTCCACATAATTTGTTTACACAATCTGTCTGGTACTTTCAGCATCTGAATTTAGAACCCACATCTCATCTGCAATAAAACATGCTATTCTTCATATCCAAAGATGACACTACTCATCCACCCACCCAGACTGCTTTTCTATCTGAAGGCCACTATCTAATAAAAGAAACCACGTAAGATAATCACCCATAATTCTTTAGGGCAAAGACTAATTCATAAATTCATGCAGCAGCCATTAATCCAAGGCTTGCCAAGTATAAGGCATTGTACTTAAACCTTAAGGAGTTATAAAAATGAGTATAACCCTTGAAATATTTTCTCAGGCGTCTCTACCTCCCAGAAGTCTCCTTGCTTATATAACCTTCTCCTCTGCAAGACTGAGGATGATTCCAAAAGTAGGGTCCATGTTTCTTCCATTCATAGAATCCCTCCAGCTTGGCCTCTGCTCCCACAAACAGCTCTCACTGTGGTCAAAAGACCTGTTTAATACTTATCTTAAAAGCCTGACTTACTGAATGCCTGCTGACCACTCTCTTTGTGGAGCTTGGTTACACAGCAGAATGCAGTAAAGCTCTAAGTCAGGCCCTCCTCTGGCTCCACACCTGCTTCCTCCTCAGTGAGGCCTCCTCCTTCACCACGCCCTGACCTGGGCTACCATCCCTGTGCCGTCCACTCCCCTTCCCCTGAGCTCCACGCCATCAAGTCCCAAGTGTCCACCTGGACATCTCAAAGGAGATCTTTAAAACTTACTTCCCAAACTCAATTATGACCTTTAGACCCAGTCTTTCCCCAGAACACTCATTTTTGACCAACATGCCACCATCTGTCCAGGTGTACAAGTCACAAACCTGGGTGTTTTCCTTAATCTCTCTCTCTCTCTCTGATCCCCAAAACCCAACGCATTACCAAGTCCTGCCATAATACCTCCCAAACGGCCCCTGACTGTTCCCACTTCTTGTCCATCTCCTGTGCTGGGACACTAAGCCAAGCTACTGGTTCTTCATCTGCGGCAGGAACTTCTCAGTGTCCTTCAACCCCCTCTTGCCGTTTTCTAATCCTCAGTCCGCATTCCAGTCAGAGTCCACTGTTTCTGAGTACACAAATCTGATGGCAGTGTCTCTTCATAACCCATCAAGGACTTGTTAAAACTGAAGACCCAGGGCCCAGCGTGTTCCCAAAGGCTCTTGATAATCTAGCCCTGCTGGCCTCTGGGCTCGTCTGAAGGCCCCGCACCCTACTTAACTGTGGCCCTCCACACTCGCCACTCCTGCCCTCAGTTAACCTGTACCCAGCGTTGCAATCTCAAATATCACTGCTTCTTCAAGAAGTGTCCTCTGACACCCCATGCTTTCATCACTTATAATGGTTTGCAGTTATATGCTTATTTGTTAGTTGTGTGATTCATGTCATTTTCCAAAATAGATTAGAAAGTCCCTGAGGGCAGGTACCTTGTCTCTTTCATTCACCACTTTCTCCCCCAGGACACATCACAGCACAGATAGAGAGTGAATAAAGAAAAGGAACAGTCAGGTGCTCAGCACTCTTAGAGCCAAACTCCAAAAACGTTTATCACCTGGAGTTTTTAAGACAGTGACATCCCCAGGAGCCCCAACATAAAGTAAAACGTGATTACTGTTACCAGAGACATAAAATACTGGAAAATCAGAGGAAAGAGAAAGTACTCTGTAAATGGACAGAAGGCTTCCTGGAAGAAGTATCATGGAAACTTGACCCAGAAGGGTGTGCAGATTATCAGTCTGTATAATCTAGATCAGGGCTCCCCAATCCCTGGGCCACAGACAAGTACCAGTCCGCGGCCTGTTAGGAACTGGGCTGCACAGCAGGTGAGCTGGGCAAGCGAGTGAAGCTTCATCTGTATTTAGTCACTCCCCATCACTTATATCCTCCTGGTCGGTGGAAAAATTGTCTCCCATGAAACCGGTCCCAGGTGTCAAAAAGGATAGGGACCGTTGATCCCGATGACTTTTATCCCACAACGTAATTACTCTTCTCCAAATGTGTTTCACATGAAACATTTCCCCATCCTTAAATTTCGAATTTCAAGATAGCTCTCACTTCAGTTGTGTCTATTTTTTAAGAAATAAAACTTAAAATTTTGTCACATAAAGTAAGGCAAGTGTGGGAGTTATCGTCATGCCGAGACAGTTCTCAAAGTAAATCTGTACTCCGGGAAACCTACCATTGCTGTGAGGCCAGGAGTGCACAGTGGCGCTTCTCACCAGGGCTTCATCCACTTTGCCACCCGTGGGATTATCCACATACTGCCGACCCTGCTCCAAGGCATTAAAGCATTCCGTCCAGTAATCATTATTATCTGCCTGCACCCGGTCGTAACTCCAGCTCACGCAGGGAAGGGTCTGGCGGCTGCTGGAGGAAATGTAGTCTAGGAAACTCAGTGAAGCAAAAGGCTGTGTGTGTTGGTTCTGCAAGAGGAGGAGAAGGCTTATTGGTGGCTCCTGGGGTTTTCTGGCTCCTTCCATCTGAGGAAGGAAGGTGGTCTGACACATCATTAGGCGCCTTTCAGCAGCCTGACCAATGTCAGAATTCTTCCCAAAAATATCCAACTCATCTTCCAGGAAGAGTCCTGAATTGTAACCAAGTTTGCGATTCATGATCGCACTAAACCCACAGGTGCAGCGGTACTGGTCCTCGTTGGAAGAATCAGGGATGTAGAGCCCGACATCTGCCCCTTTGATGTTCATGTTGCAGGCACAGATGCAACAGCTGTCAAAGTTTCTGTCTTTAAAGATATTCATCACAGAATCCGAAAGAATCAGGGTGACATAGAGACTGTGGGCTTCGGGGATTGGCTGCATGGTGGCAGGCTCCACAGAATTGAGAGGCCGAGTGGTAGAGGGGGTAGAGGCTGGTGAGCCCTGGTCGGTGCTGTCATACTTCACAGAGCCCTGACCACTGGCAGTGCCCCCTCCTCTGGGAGTTCTTGGTGTCCTGGGGGTTCGTGGTGTGGGGACAGAGAAGCGAGGGGTTGCTGGGGATGGTAAAACTCCTGCTCCACTGTTGCTGGCTGGGGCAGCGCTGTTGAGCGTCACCGGCGTGTTCATCTGTGGCGTGTTCAGATAATCTGGATCTGCCAGGCTCCCGACACTAGGCACATTGCTGCAAGAGAGATGGCACCTCGTGAGAACAGGGGGCAGGACACGGGTGCCAGACACACGCCTCAGCACCCCAGCCCGGCCGGGCCATTTCTTATTTACACGTGCTATTGCTTGGTTTATTTGGTTTTCTTTTCTTTTTTTTTTTTAAGGATTCAAAGGAGTCAGTGCAGTGTGTGGAAAACCAAGCAGCAAGGTATGAAGAGTAATTCAATACAGCAGTGCCCGTCCACTTAGTCCACACTTCAGCAAGCCTCCTCTTCATCTTTTGAGGAAACTTTGGCTATTTTTAACAAGAAAACATGATACTGCGTTTGGACAAAGTAGTTCTGAAAAACTCTAACTACTAAATAGAACTTTAACACATGAGTTCAGATGCCAAATTAGCTAGAAGACCATAGATGAAATTCCCATCTAATTTGCAATTACAATTTTGTCCTTTTTTGAGACTGAAAGTCTGCCAGTGTACTTGTTCTCTGAGGCTATAATCTACATGTGATTCTATAGTAGTTATAATCAAACGCACATGAAAATTTAACATTTTTTTAGTTTCCAAAAAATGCAGTCCTATCTAGCTTGCATTTTTATTGTAATGAGTGACCATGAGGGAATTCTATTTGAGGAACCCATTGGCCAGTCATATATTACAATTAATACAAATGTTACACATGCTGCCAAGAGGACTTGGTCTTAATTAGGTCTGTGCACGTAAGTATACATGCCACATCAAAGTGTCCCAACTGCTAACAGGCTTCTGCGGTAGGCAACTGCAGTTCATTTTCTATTTTCCATACGCCATGCAAAACAGCACCATGATTTTGAATTCCCAGAGACAATCACACTGTGCTGTTTTCTCATAAGCAGTGACTTCTGTCTGGAACAGCCACAAAGAAAACAAAACAGTGTCCATGATTTTGTAATAAAAGTTCTTATTGTAATAAAATGTTCTTGATATACATTATTAGAGGTACCCGTAAAACAGATTGGGATCACTCTTTCCAATTGGAAGGTATCAAAAGAAATAATATTTTTTAAATGCTTAAAATTCTTCTATTAATACTGTGCTTAAACTAATGTTCCTCCAATAAAGTACATATTCATTCACTTATAATTTGAAAGAAGAATGTCATAAAGTAATGGCTCTTTGAATCATTTTCTTTTGATTTTTAATTAGCTATGCCTAACCTACCAACCTGAAAATCCAAATCAGGCTCTGCAAAGAAATGTTCAATCTGAGGCACAGCGGTGTCTTTGAGTGCAGATAACGAGTGACCCAGAAACCTTGATCAGCAATCACTGCTATCTCAGAGAGCAAAATAGTAAGTGTGTAATAATGATCTTTACTCTAATTGGACTCCTTTCAAATTTTCCTGTTCAACAAAACTCTAAAATGATTATGCAGTTCAGATCAGAAAAGGAACTACAACGATTAACTGAAAACCTAAATAATTAAATTGCTCCCGAGGCAGTAAAATGGTTTATTGTGTATAGGAACCTGACTTTTCCCATTCAAGAAAAATGAACTGAGGACCAACCAACCCCATGCTAGTTGCTGGGTATGCAACAGTGAAAAAAAAAAAAAAAGAGGAAGGAAAGTCAGTGCATGGCAAGTATGAGAGGCATCAAGAGAGTGTTGGTGTGTTCTGTAATAAAGCGGGAGGACTTCCCTGCAGCTCAAACAGTAAAGAATCCGCCTGTGATGCAGGAGACCAGGGCTCAATCCCTGGGTCAGGAAGAGGCTCTGGAGAAGGGAATGGCAACCCACTCCAGTATTCTTGCTTGGAGAAGTCCATGGACAGAGAAGCCTGGCAGGCTACAGTTCGTGGGGTTGCAAAGAGACACGACTGGGCAACTAATACACACACACACACACAGACACAATGACACACCCACACACACACAGAGTGAAGGAGACCACAGCAGGACGACTTCCCACAGTCCACAACTGTGCAGTCCAGGAAGTAAGGGAACCACCAGCCCCATGTGCTGCACTTAAATGCAGTCTCGGTCTCAACGAGCCACACGCACAGCTACAACACGAGGGTGGTGGGCGCCACAGTGGAAGGTGCAGGGACGCTTATTTCATTCCAGAGGGTTCTGTTAACAGCGCCAGTTTCGAATACCAAGAATCTCTGGGGTGGCAGACAACAGATTTAATAGATCTAAACAATTATCTAAATTATCTGTTACAGAAACTATCATGCAGCAAAGGGTTGTGTGTTGCTGTTTTGAGGAGCTTGTGTGTATAAGAGGCTAGGTGGTGGAATGGCTTCTGAAGCGGCTGCGCTGCTTGTGCTCAGCACGCTAACCCCTGGGGTGCTAGTTGCTGCAGCCGTGCGGGCCAGTCTGAGGTGAAACAAGCTGGGACACAACTGGAGAACGGCAGCCGAAAATAAGCCAGGCCCTGCCCTACAGCGTGCTTCTGGGCACACACTTTCATACTGCTGGTGGCATGTTGCTTCCACAACCATTAGTTCTCAGAGCGTTTCAAAAATCTTGTGCCTGAAACTCCATTTTAAACAGGAGAAGACCTAGATAGAAGGATCCCTTAAGGTCATACAGAGACTAAACAAAAAAGGCAGGAATTCAAGTCCTGTGACTCCATGTACTTCTCCAAGTCTAAGGTTCTTTTAAAGTACTTCGCTGTCACAGTTTCTCGTTCCAATACAGACTTTACACAAACATAGGCTTTATAAAGCCTGCTTATAAAATTAAAGTTGATTTCATTAAGATGATTTCTATACAAGGTCACAAAAGTAGCCCACAAACTGGACTACAGCATAAATTTGTCTTAGCTTTTAGAATGTAACTCTGAATTAACTGTCAACAACTTTTTCTTTGGCGGGGGGAGGTGGGCCACATGTCTTGCAGGATTTTAGTTCCCTGACCAGGGATTGAACCCAGGCCATTCACAGTGAAAGTGCCGGTTCCTAACCACTGGACTGCCAGGGAATTCCCAACTATCAACATTTCAAAAAGGAAATGTACATTAAAATCTCTCACATTCCTGCCTGAACAACTCCCTAAGGTTGAATAGCAAAAAGAAAAAAATAAAAGTCCCTTTAAAGGGGGCAATACATACTCTCAAACAGTTTACTGTTGGCCCCACTGGCCCCACTGCCCTCCCAGTGACACTGGGTGTCAGGAGTGGCTAGTATTTTGCTCTGCCCAGTCCACTCCATCCACATACTGCTTACTTGGTCCTGACAGACATTTGAGTTTGTGGCCTTTTACTTTAAAGCATTTACATTATGTCATTAAGAAATTATCAATCAAAGGGAAAACTAATTCTGCAGTGTTGAAGTCAGAATGACAGGATGAACTACGTACAAGCTATGATAAATACTTCCTTTTCCCTCCCCCGTATCATGGCACTGTTCTATTGCTGCTTTCTTGTATGACAAAGGGTCAGCAACAGAAATTAGCATATGAATACTTAACCTTAAAGTGCCTTAAGTAAACACATCTGAAATCATCAAAGTGCGTATTAAGGAGTACTTACCACCGTCACCCTAAAAATATTACCCACTCCAATCTACTGCTTGGTTCTGTGACAGACACTGATTTGACACTGAATGACCATAAACACCATGGTTCTCTATACAAATAACCTCAATTTTCCCATATATATGAAATTTAGTTTAGAAAATAATATTTTCAACACAAAAGAATATGCACAAAAACATGAATGGCCGATAAAGTTTCAAATGAAATGTTGTCATCATGTAAACTAAATACTTAGGTTAAATGATAGAAATCCTATTAAATATGGCAGCCGACTTGACAGAATCCCAGCACATACTTGTAGCCATCTCTAATGAAAGTGGCCGCAGGTGGCATGGGCAGTTGTTCAATTTTAGGAGGGATTGCCCATGAAGGCCGAAACAGACAGGCATCAGGAATCTTCAGAGGTAGCAGGCATTGGCTCGGCAACATCTTCAGTGGAGCAAACATGGAGGATCCCACAAAAGGCTGAAAAGTTGGAACTTTGTGCACGTACGAAAAGTCCTGTGACAACAAAGTGGGGCTGGTGATCAAGCTGGTAAACAACTCGAGGACATACCGTAATAGCAACAAAAATGACTGAATTCACTATTTCTCTTATCTGATCAATGGAAAAATGTGAATGCCAACATTTAAATTAATCAAAAGACACTAATTAATACGCCAAGTGATATACCACATGATCTAATCCAGAGAACCCTTAGGAACGTATGTATATATTGCATACAGACAGTACTATTTTAAAGAAGTTGTAGAAAAATGTGCTTTAAAATCACCGTCTTTGTATGGGCTTCCCAGGTGGCGTGAGTGGTAAAGAGTCCGTCTGCTAATGCAGGAGATGTGAGGGATGTGGGTTCGATGCCTGGGTATTCCTGCCTGGAGAATCTCATGGACAGAGGAGCCTGATGGGCTGTGGTTTATGGGGCTGCACAGAGTTGGACACGACTGAAGAGTCTGAGCATGCATGCCTGTCTGTGTACAGTAATATCCCGGCAATTACCTTTATTTCCTCTGGCTTGGGACTTCCTAATCCATCTTCCACTTCCATCTTGAATTCAGTGAGCTGTGTTGAAACCATACTGACCATGGGGCTTTCCATCATGCCTAATGCTGTCACTGTCTCTGAGCTGATCCCATCTTTATAATTCATCACAGGAGAAAATGCAGGGTGCTGTTCCAAAGAAGGAGGGGTGGGGAACATCCTCTGCAGGTCTGCAACTGCTAAAAATAAATAAATAAATAAGTAAAATTTTTAACGGGCCTGACTTCTTTAAAAAAAAAAATCCCAGTTCATAATCAGGCCCCCTAGTTGGCATCAGAAATAATGTTAACTGAATGGGCATATCTGTTACATAATAGAATACTAATAACGGAAGTTCCTAAGAAGGCCATCAGCAGAAAATTAGCCTTTGCTGAATCTTTACCACTGTCCTCTTGACGCTTTATAATTTGGCTTCACGTTAATTATGTGAACAAAGTCTACATAAACATAATTTTTCCCCCCTTCTAACAACTGATACCCTGAAAAATCTAAGGAAACGAAACTTCATAGTCAGGATTAATAATCATACCTAGAACAAAAGACAATTTATTGAAAATCAACTGGGGAAAAAATTGTCTTTTAAGTAATATTTAGAACAGTGATTCTCAACCTTTTTAAAAAAAATCATTGTTATATACCTGAGGTTAACCATCATTTCCAGTGTCTCTTTAAGGCACTGATTCTTAGAGTAGTAGTGTATGGAATGAAACGCAAGTTGTGGTTATGAAATCTGGCCACTAGGGGGTGTCACGTACAGCAAATGTATTTGCATATTTGGAGGCACAAGTTTAAACCAGTGATCTGGAAACATATCTAACTCCCCAGTTCTCAACCACACTGCTCTTTCTAGCAACTTCAACATTTAAACAGTAACTACTGTCTATAGTAGTGTAATTTACTGTAACTACTGAACAGATGTTAACACGACTTACAGCACTGAATCAGAACTTAATAAAGAATAGCTGCCCTGTGCTCGCGCCTGAGGCAGAGCTGTACAGAGGAGCGGCAGTGGGCTGGCCCCCCACTCAGGTGGTCCCACCACAGCGCTGCTGTGTCCTGGGCACTTCCTCCCTCCGGGCCTAGCTCCTTCATCTAGAAGGAAAGGCTTGACTAGGAGTGTGGTTCTTATTAGGCTTGCTTTCTTCCCTTTGTTTATGGAGGGAGGGGAAAGCCTCCACCCAATGGAGCAGAGAAGGGTAAGAAGCTCTGGATTAAATGATTTTTACCATGTTTCCTAGTTAATTATATAATCCTGAATAATTTACCCTCTCTTGGCCTCAGGGACCAACAAGGGGAGAAAAAGGCCAATAGGCAGGGTTTCAGACCTCAACTTTTACTTCCATTAGAGAAGCTCCACTTCTATTTAACTTTTATAATAGAATTCTGTATAAGATTTCATTTGACAAAACAGTACCTGCTGCTGCTATGGCAAAAAAGTTAAAAAGAGAGAAAAGAAGAAGAAAACCTATTGTAAAACTCCCAAGATGATCTTCAAGTTACTTTCTTGCTGTAATAGTATTTGACCCGAAGATCATATAACAATTCACAGTATTAGGGATACAAGCCAAGCCAGAAACTATCATAGAACCACCGGAGAGATTATATAGTTGATAAGTCCTGCAGCTGAAAAACAGGTCTTCAGATGCAGCAGCAACCAAATCAATACACTTTTTAAAAATAAGACTAAATAATACAGAAAAATAGGTTATTCTTGAAATATATACATCACCTTTAATTTTTGGTCCCTATTCCTTTTCCCAAGCCAAGGAGCAGCTACTGTTCAATGTAAATATAAAATTAATTTGTAAGCAGAGTGTTTTAAAACATGTGTCTGCTTCATCAAATCTTCAAACTCCTATTATATTACAGAACTTAATTAACAAAGCAGATATTTGGAAAATAATGAGACTATATAAATTCACTTTGAGTTAAAATGACAATGAACTTAAACACAGCCCTTTCCTAACTTATTAAATATTCAAGCTATGGTACAAAATGTTATCCCAAAATTATTTTATTCAATTTGTTTTCAAATTTTCTCTGAGAAATGTGAAAAAGGCATTTGCCATTTAGGGCTCCTCAATTTTTTCGATGCTACCGAACAGTTATATATCTCAGTTTTCAAAGCCTCAGCCACCTTGATCGTTTTTGTCAAAGGTTAAGAGAGAACACAGACCAAAAGTATGGATAAAATGATTTTTCATTTGCCAGAGATTTATGTTAGAAAGCAGTCTTCACCATTCTCATTATGAGCTATTCATCAGGAAGGCTCATAACCTCTCTATAGCTTTAATTTCCTCATCTACAAAATGGGAATAGTATCTCCCTCATATTTTCTGTGCACGTTAAATGAGATAAGGTATGCACAGAAATGAACAGTTTGCCAGGTCCATCTAAATACTCAGAAAGTAGTGAGAGTCAGTAATAATTAGTCCTCCCTGCTAATTTTGGTTTGATTAGAAAAAGATGGAAAAGGCTATTCAATCACAGGAAATTCCTGAGATGACCCTAGAAAGTTTTGAGATGAAAAACAGGGAACTGGACTCAAAGTAGGTAAGGCAGAAAGAAAACAGAAACCTACAGAAACATTCTGGTCCTCTAAAATAGAAAAATATTGCCTGTAGTAGAACTGCCTGTTCAATTTTCTTCCCATAAAATGACTAGAGTGAGTGTGAGAACAGCTACCAGGGCGGACTGGAGTTTACGAGTCTTGCCCACAAAGCTCCACTTACTCATCCCTGCCTGTCCTCAAGACCTGCTGCACCTCAGCAAGAACTCACCAGTCAGGGCACTGTCCATTTCCTACCCTGTATATCAAGTATTTATGCAGAAGACCGAAGCCTTCCGACAGAAGCATCATCACTAAGATTAATTTCTCAGTATTTGTCCCTTACAAATAGTAAGCACTCTTGTGGAATAAAAAGCCAATTCAAAAGTCTGACTCTTTCATTCTGCCTCCTCAAAGTCTCATACTTCAAACTGACATGCTTTCCAAGATAATTCATAACTGACTGGTTTATAATAAAACCTAAGAGTAATGTTTCATTTTAATTAATGTAACAATACTTACTTAACACAGACTTGATGCTAAATTAACTCTCACTGTTACTATATGTTGATTTCTTCATTATTACATATGCAAATGAGTAATTATGGACCTATGCTGTGCAAGGCAGGACCCACTAGCCACATGGCCATGGAGCATTCAAAAGGGGGCCCCATCCATCCTGAGATACGCTTGTGTGTAAAAGGTACCTTGGATTCCACAGAGTTAATACAAAAATGGAATGTAAAAATCTCAGTATTTTTATGCTGATGACATAAAAATGACATATTGGATACACTGAGTTAAATAAAATATACTATTAAAATTAACTTCACAGTAAAAAAAACTTCTTTTTACTCTTGAATGCAACTAACAGAAAATTTAAAATCACCTTGTGTGGCTCTCATTTGTGGCTTCCCTCGCACTTGTGTTGGATGGTGCTGCTATTCTAGACATTAAGTGCTATGTCTTTCCACTTCAATGTACAATAAGCTACTGTAGAAATTAAGAGCTTTTTGCCATGCTATTTTCATTGTCTCATCTTTGAAGGAAATACTATGTATATGTCCCCCCCACACATGCACACATACTCTGACATGTTCATCAGGTCCTCTGACTCTTATTTATCTATGTTTTCCTGATACCAATATTTTTGCAATATTTCAAATTTATTAATTCTTATATCCTGTACTTTATCATAAAATTCTGAGTAGCTTCTTATTGAAGCAATTCCTTTTGGAACAGAAATGAGAGAAAAAAGAGAGAGCACACCATATTCTTTACTGGCAATGACACTAACCAGCAGGTTGGTTTGTGAGTGAATGATCTTGAACAAGTTTTCAGACATTTTAACATCTAACATGATTACATATTAGAGTGTCAAAAAAAGCACAGCAACTGGTTAAATGCAAGCGAAGAATTCATTCATCTGCCTTACTCCAGATGAATCTACTTTAATAATGTTTCTTTTAATCTGTGAGTTTCATGTTTGTAAAATTCTGCAGTGCAGAGTAATAAAAAAAGAAAAATGTTTAATTAAAAAAACTACAGCAACTGGCTGGCTATCATTATTCATTTTCATACATGTCATGCTTGAGAAAGCTTTGCATATTTTAAAAAGCTATGGATCCACTAAAGCTGTCAAAATCCAATCTCTGTATACTTCACACTTCTACATTTGAGTAAATCAGCAGTACATTTATAGGTTCATAAAACTTTTTGACTCATCCCTATGACATGGTGGTTTTTCCCCTCAATTTGTTCTCATTACCAGCTGAAGTTAATGAGAAGGTATTAAAGAATGATTTGCAATGGAATTGTGTTTCGGTTCCAGAGTACCCATATAAGCAACCTTGACTTTCTTCTCTCTTGTAGAATAATGTTTCTTAGGAAAAAAAGGAAGTTTCTTGTCCGCATACATAATAAAACTAGTTGATATCTTTAACGAAACACAAAATCTTCAATATCAATCAGAAAAAGGACCATAGAAAACAAATATTCATTACCCTTGTATGAATTAAATTTATGAACATGGAAACATTCTACACAAGCCCTTACGCCAGAATGTTGCTCTGAAAACCACTGAGCAGCATCTACCCTGCTGGGAGAGGACCAGGAGAAAAACAAACCGAAACACGTGTTTCATAGTTTAAACCATGAAAGTTAATTTGAAAACAAAAGAATTTAAATTTAAATGGGTCTCTTAGCTACCTGCCACCCTAGGAATACCAATATATACAAGTTTTAATTTATTTTCAGTATTCTGTTAGAATGAGAAAAAAAAAGGAGGGGACTCAGATGAGGCACCACTGAGGATGAGAACATTATGTATGTATCACGAGCAGTGAGCTGAAGCTACATCTCCTTTCCTTACTCGGTGGATAAGGAACAGCAGCTCTTCCGTCCTTCCCAAGAGGTCGGTCTTCTGTCCCAACTGCAGGCATTTTTGATGAGCGCAGTGCAGGTGACACAGCCTAAGAAGAGATTAGTAATTATTAAAACCGAGCAGCACATTTGTATATAAGCAGGGCGGTAGTTAGCTATTGCTTAGAGTGTATGGCTATTGATATTTTAAAAACACACTTCCTTACAAATTTTCACCAGGTGAACGTCTAGAAATACTAGCAGACAGTGACACAGAAGAGATGACGACAACCTTATCAAGTATGAGAAACGAACTGACTGGGTCTTCTTGTCACGGGTCAGGGGAGGGCAGACTGCCAGCTCAGCAGAGGTCCCAGACCTTGGGCCAATTCCCTCTCCATGAGGGAAGCAGTTTCAGGGACACAATAATCACATCAAGCGGGTGCCTCCAAGCAGTAACTGGTCATCAGTCTGGTTTTCCTTCTGTTTGGAAGCAGGCAGCTAAAAGAGATGACCTCAAGCCCTCCCAAGCTATTACTCTTATTTTTCACCACACACACACATACACATGAAAGATACTTCCTATTCCTATTTCTTGGGCTTCCAAGGTGGCTCAAGTGGTAAAGAATCCACCTGCCAGGTAAAGAATCCACCTGCCATTGTGGGAGATGCAAGAGATGCGGGTTCAACCTCTCGGTTGGGAAGATTCCCCTGGAGAAGGAAATGGCAACCCATTCCAGCATTCTTGCCTGGGAAATTCCATGAACAGAGGAGCCTGGTGGGCTAGACTCTGTGGGGTCACAAAGAGTGACAAAACTTAGTGCTCAGTCACAAAACTTAGTGACTGAGCACACACATTCCTACTTCTACAATTACTATTCACCTTCAGGGAAAAAAACCCCTTACCTCATAAAATTATTGAAATGTATATTCAATACATTTGAAGAAGGTTTTTCCTTGATTTGCTAAGTTCAGTTCAGTCGCTCAGTCATGTCCGACTCTTTCTGACCCCATGAACCACAGGACACCAGGCCTCCCTGTCCATCACCAATACCTGGAGTTTACTCAAACTCATGTCCATTGAGTCGCTGATGCCATCCAACTATCTCATCCTCTGTCGTTCCTTTCTCCTCCTGCCCTCAATCTTTCCCAGCATCAGGGTCTTTTCAAATGAGTCAGCTCTTCGCATCAGGTGGCCAAAGGATTGGAGTTTCAGCTTCAATATCAGTCCTTCCAATGAACACTCAGGACTGATTTTCTTTAGGATGGACCGGTTGGATCTTTCTGCAGTCCAAGGGCCTTTCAAAAGTCTTCTCCAACACCACAGTTCAAAAGCAACAATTCTTCGGCACTCAGCTTTCTTTATAGTCCAACTCTCATATCCATACATAACTACTGGAAAAACCATAGCCTTAGCTAGATGGACCTTTGTTGGCAAAATAATGTCTCTGCTTTTTAATATGCTATTTAACTTTTAGTCATAACTTTCCTTCCAAGGAGTAAGCATCTTTTAATTTCATGGTTGCAGTCATCATCTGCAGTGATGTTGGAGCCCCCAAAAATAGTCTGCCACTGTTTTCTCGTCTACGTGCCGTGAAGTGATGGGAACCGGATGCCATGATCTTAGTTTTCTGAATGTTGAGCTTTAAGCCAACTTTTTCACTCTCCTCTTTCACCTTCATCAGGAGGCTCTTTAGTTCTTCACTTTCTGCCATAAGGGTGTGTCATCTGAGTATTTGAGGTTATTGATATTTCTCCCAGCAATCCTGATTCCAGTTTGTGCTTCATCCAGTCCAGCATTTCTCATGATGTACGCTGCACAGAAGTTAAATAAGCAGGGTGACAATATACAGCCTTGACGTACTCTGTTTCCTATTTGGAACCAGTCTGTTGTTCCATGTCCAGTTCGAACTGTTGCTTCCTGACCTGCATACAGATTTCTCAGTGGGCAGGTCAGGTGGTCTGGTATTTCCATCTCTTTCAGAATTTTCCACAGTTTATTGTGAGGCACACAGTCAAAGGCTTTGGCATGGTCAATAAAGCAAAAATAGATGTCTTTCTGGAACTCTCTTGCTTTTTTGATGATCCAGCGGATGTTGGAAATTTGATCTCTGGTTCCCCTGCCTTTTCTAAAACCAGCTTGAACGTCTGGAAGTTCACGGTTCACGCATTGCTGAAGCCTGGCTTGGAGAATTTTGAGCATTACTTTACTAGAGTGTGAGATGAGTGCAATTGTGCAGTAGTTTGAGCATTCTTTGGCATCGTCTTTCTTTGCGATTAGAACAAAAACGGACCTTTTCCAGTCCTGTGGCCACTGCTGAGTTTTCCAAATGTGCTGGCATATTGAGCACAGCACTTTCACAGCATTATCTTTTAGGATTTGAAATAGCTCAACTGGAATTCGATCACCTCCACTAGCTTTGTTCGTAGTGATGCTTCCTAAGGCCCACTTGACTTCATATTCCAGGATGTCTGGCTCTAGGTGAGTGATCACATCATCATGATTATCTGGGTTGTGAAGATCTCTTTTGTACAGTTCAGTGTATTCTTGCCGCCTTTCCTTAATATCTTGTGCTTCTGTTAGGTCCATACCATTTCTGTCCTTTATCGAGCCCATCTTTGCATGAAACATTCCCTTGGTATCTCTAATTTTCTGGAAGAGACCTCGAGTCGTTCCCATTCAATTGTTTTCCTCTATTTCTTTGCACTGATCACTGAGGAAGGCTTTCTTAGCTCTCCTTGCTATTCTTTGGAACTCTGCATTCAAATGGGTATATCTTTCCTTTTCTCCTTTGCTTTTTGCTTCTCTTCTTTTCATAGCTATTTGTAAGGCCTCCTCAGACAGCCATTTTGCTTTTTTGCATTTCTTTTTCTTGGGGATGGTCTTGATTCCTGTCTCCTGTACAATGTCACAAACCTCTGTCATAGTTCATCAGGCACTCTGTCTATCAGATCTGGTCCCTTAAATCTATTTCTCACTTTCACTGTATAACTGTAAGCGATTTGATTTAGGTCATACCTGAATGGTCTAGTGGTTTTCCCTACTTTCTTCAATTTAAGTCTGAATTTGGCAATAAGGAGTTCATGATCTGAGCCACAGTCAGCTCCCAAATCAAGTCCCTTAAAAGGCAAAATTATCTTTAAGAATGCAAATGAACTGAATGCAAGATAAAGCAAAAAAAAAAAAAAAAAAAATCTCACAAATAGAAGGCCTTTTATTTATGTTCACTTACTCAATGGAGAATCCCCATGGACAGAGGAGCTTGGAAGGCTACAGTCCATGAGGTCTCAAAGAGTTGGACATGACTGAGCCACTAAACACACATTCAATGTTATAGAGTTGAAATGTGAAACTGAAGTCTGTGAGGTGAAAACCCAGACAACAGTTTATCAATTCCAGTTACTAATAAGATGAATTAGCAAAATGATCCTAAGGTAAACTGTTCCTTTGATTAAATGTCAGGCCAGAAGTCAGAGTAGAAACAACTGTTCCAGAGAAATGAAAATCAGATTAAAAACTGTCCAATTCTCCTTTGTATATTAACACTACTAAAATATATTCAAAAAAACAGAGTACACATCTCTTCATTTAGTCAGTAATTCATAATTTATACAGAGAGTAAGGATGATGGTTCAGAGCAGAGACGAAATTCACTAGGGATGCTGGCTATGAACAGAAACTGGGCAACTGTACAAAGCTTGGTTTTTTCTTTCCTTCTATCTCTCTTTCTACTTCTTTTTAATTCCTTTACTTTTCACACTTTCTTCTCACCACCACCAAACCAAAGCATCTGAACTAACCCTCAATGAAACCACTCCTAGATAATATATGGCTTTACAGACACAATTAGGAACAAAATGGATCTCCAATGCCTGGGTCAAAGAATAAGGACGCGTCATTTCTTCTAACAGTGTTTTTCACATTGCCACGTCCTTTTCTTCATGCAGCTACTCCCTGAATTTAGGTCCTCGTTTTTCAATCCAACAAGTTACCACATAGTACTCTTGCTTTCCATGTATCAGACTGATGTAAAACAGTACCCACTTCTACCAGGTCAGCTCCCCACTCAGCAGCCTTCAGAAGAGCACATTACCGTAAAGTCTGAGGTCCAAAGCTCGAAGTGTGGCCAAGTACCTCCCCAGCCCCAGCAATCTTTACCCCCAACTCAGGAAACAGATCAATGTGCTCACTATCCCACAAGGCCCCAGCTAGTTCATTCTCTTTGCTGAACCAAGACTCCTTCCAGGCTCAAACACACATCCCTCCCCTGCCTCTCACTAACCAAGTCTTTCCACATTCCAAGTCAATTTCATTTTTTGAGGTCACGACTATTCCATCTTCTAAGTACTTGGGTTTCTCAGGTGGCACTAATGGTAAAGAACCAACCTGCCAATGCAGGATCAAGACGAGGGTTCAATCCCTGGTCACAAAGATCCTCTGGAGGAGGGCATGGCAACCCACTCTAGTATTCTTGCATGGAGAATCCCACGGACAGAGGAGCCTCACGGGTTACAGTCCATGGAGTCAGAAAGAAGTACTTAGAATACTACTGGTGTACAGTGTCTGTTAACCAGATATATTTTATTTTAAAGTAAGAATGGGCTTTAGAAACCTGATTCCTATTTAACCTCCAAGCCTTTACTTAAACACTGCTTGCCTGTTGCTTCATACGTGAACAGGTAGCAACTTTAGATTCAGATAAATTACTGCACTCACAAGGCTAAGTATATTTTAAACTTTATTTATATGCTATTTCTCCTAAAGTCTGTGAGCACCTCAAGCTTAAGACTGGTAATTTAATTTTATCTATAAACCTAGAGAACCTGCCACAAAGGAACTGATCATTAAATAATTAACAAATATCACGTCAACTGGATGGATGGGAAAGTAAATATATAAATGAAAGAAAGTGGACTAATACTTTGACTTCATTGAAGAGCAGACCTATCTTACTCATCTCTAGGTCCCCCAGAGATAACAGGGGCACTTCTGTTTACACAAAGATACAGGCTTAGTTAGGATGATGACAGCACACGTTTCCTGACTCAGCTCAGCTGTTCTCCAGAGAATTATAAATTCTTATCTGTCACTTTAATCATATGATGTGCTGTGCTGTGCTTAGTTGCTCAGTCATGTCTGACTCTTTGCAACCCCATGGATTGTAGACCACCAGGCTCCTCTGTCCAATGGGCACTCTGCAGGCAAGAATACTGGAGTGGGTTGCCATGCCCTCCTCCAGGGGATCTTCCCAACCCAGGGATCAAACCTAGGTCTCCTGCACTGCAGGCGGATTCTTCACCATCTGAGCTACCAGGAAAGCCCAAGAATACTACAGTGGGTATCCTATCCCTTCTCCAGGGGGTCTTCCTGAGCCAGGAATCAAACCAGGGTCTCCCACATCATAGGTGGATTCTTTACCAGCTGAGCTATCAGGGAAGTCCAATCACATGATACCTTGTATTATTTAATGTCTACGTGTATAAATTCTATTTCCTGACTATGATGTCATAATCCTAGAAAGTATAAATCATATTTGTAATTATCTCTCTAAATGCTGACTATTCTATGACATAAAGTTCAATATCGTAAAATTCAAAAAGTTCAGTATGCCCCACTCAGTTCAGTCGCTCAGTCGTGTCCGACTCCTTGAGACCCCATGAATCGCAGCATGCCAGGCCTCCCTGTCCATCACCAACTCCCGGAGTTCACTCAGACTCACGTCCATCGAGTCGGTGATGCCATCCAGCCATCTCATCCTCTGTCGTCCCCTTCTCCTCCTGCCCCCAATCCCTCCCAGCATCAGAGTCTTTTCCAATGAGTCAACTCTTTGCATGAGGTGGCCAAAGTACTGGAGTTTCAGCTTTAGCATCATTCCTTCCAAAGAAATCCCAGGGCTGATCTCCTTCAGAATGGACTAGTTGGATCTCTGTAGTCCAAGGGACGCTTAAGAGTCTTCTCCAACACCACAGTTCAAAAGCATCAATTCTTCAGCGCTCAGCCTTCTTCACAATCCAACTCTCACATCCATACATGACCACAGGAAAAACCATAGCCTTGACTAGGCAGACCTTTGTTGGCAAAGTAATGTCTCTGTTTTTCAATATGCTATCTAGGTTGGTCATAACTTTTCTTCCAAGGAGTAAGTGTCTTTTAATTTCATGGCTGTAGTGACCATCTGCAGTGATTTTGGAGCCCCCCAAAATAAAGTCTGACACTGTTTCCACTGTTTCCCCATCCATTTCCCATTAAGTGATGGGACCAGATACCATGATCTTCGTTTTGTGAATGTTGAGCTTTTAGCCAACTTTCATGCCCCACTACATGGCTATTATTTTTAAAACCTAAGCTAAAGGGACTACATAATACATTCCTGTTAGTCTCATATTGAGGAGTATAAAAAAAAAAAAAGAAAGATTTTAATATTTACAACAGTAATAACACTAATGGAAAAAAGCCATCAACAAACAAAACCCAAGGGTTATTATTAGAGAGTATACTAACAAGTTCAGAATCCTTTCAAGGTACACAAACATTTTTGAAGAATATTTAGAACCTGAAATATGAGCTCCCAATTCAGTAGACCAAACTATAAAGAAATACTGAAACACTAAGTCCAGCCACTGAAGTGCATTTTTTGTGTGTGTAGCTACTGCAGACTCACCCCAAGTTCGTCGTCATCAGAATTATCAAAGATGTTGTCTAAGTCATGAAGGGAAGGTGCCAAATCTGTCACCTGTGTGAGGCTACTGGAGCCTGCCCTGCCAGCAGCGTTGTCCTGCCGGACATCTGTGGGAAGGAGGCAAAAGGCACCGAATGAGCAGCTTCCTCAAAGGAGAAGGGGTGAGGAGAGGGCAGTGAGCAAGCCCTGCCTGCCAAATGCTTCCTTACGCTGTCAGTCAAATCGAGATACAACTAGTGCCAAATATACTTATCAGTTTTGAAAGAACTGAAAAACAAACTATGAAAATATATTACAGATGAGGTCAAATCACTGCTATTACAATCAGCACATAATGTTAAATAGAGAAGCATCTTCCTCGCATTTATTTTAGCAACAGTCCAAGTGAGGCAAATAATCAGTGTACACACCTGTTTTAGTAGAACTGAAAAGGGACATGGCATTTTTCCCTTCAGGCACCGGCGTGGAATGACCTGGTGTAGTGACATCCTTGGTACCAAATCCATCCTCTGACTGTGTAATAAATTCAGCCAAACAAAACACATGAACAGCAACCCAAAGTGTGGAATATGAGGGAGAACACAAAGAATTAGAGGGCAGAATGGAACTTGTTATGAGCACAAGTGTGATAAACCATGGTCTATGCAACCAAAGGAAATAAAAGATATGTCCTCGTCCCTGATTTTAAACTGAAACCAAAAACTCCCACACTTGCCCCTCAATCTGAGTCAATCAGGATTTTATGCCTCAACAGTACTGGTGGGGTTTGATCACAGACCTGCCATGGTGTTAAAAGCTGCCTTTAACATATTTTGAAGGCTGAATTATGCTTCAAGCTTTCTGGATCTAGATAGGTGTAAGAAGTATTCTCTTGAACTATACTGGTCTCCTTTCATTCTCTTATTTCCTCTGTTCTTAAGAATATTTCTTTAAATGGCCCAGTATTTTAGAATGTTTTAAAATTTAAGGCTAAAGACAGCAGACACCCCCAGTACTCATTTTTGAGATAATGAAACCAGTAAAATTATACTGACACAGTCTTGGAGTAGTGATGATATTAATTCAGAGAAATTAGAGGTAAAGCGCTTAACACAGTAAACAGTGAGCGCCTGATAAATGGTAGATACTGTCACCAATATTCTTCCTTACATTTTGGAATAATAATTAAAAAGAAATAAGCAGGGAGCATAGGCCAACAAGAATTAGCATATGAGAGGAAACATGCACTGTACAAGCTATAGCCTGGAAGCTGTGAGGCTTCATTTATGTTCGGCTGACTTTTGAACAAAGGTGAGCCATGACATAAAGAGGAACAATACGCTGTTCGATACAGTAGTACCAAGAGCATGAATATGGGGACAGAGCAATCAGGCAAGACTATCTCAAACATTCTGCCTCGAAGTCTTCCCACACGTGTTGTACTGACATAGACTGAAACCCACTCCTGGCTGGCCTCTCTCTCTCTTATGCGGTACCTTATTCTTTTTCAGGGAGTCTTTTTCTGTCCCTTGTTTGCATTTCTTGTTCGCAGTAAAGATGTATTTTATGTCGCCATCCTCGAAAGTATACGGGTCGTTGACTTCTCCCAAACTGTCTCCAGGTTGTTGTGACAGAGGCAATGGGTCAAGAAAGTGGAGGGGCTGCATCTGGGGCTGCTTGTCTTGCCAGACTTTAAACCGTTTGTTAGGTTGTGCTAAGAGTCTGGAAGGGGAAATGAATAACGATTTAAGCAAGAAATTGTAAAAAGACCAGACTTTTTTTTTAAGCAACATTTGTGATTTAAAAGCATTTGGAAGCTTAAACTTTAACAACAACAAAACTAAAAAATTCACCTTCAAGTGACTCTGAGAGACTATATTCACAGTTAAATAAATCTTAGTAACCTTTGTCACGGCCATATACTTTTGTCTCTGATTCCACTGATTTCACTTAACAGCAGAGATGGGCTCTGGGGACAGACTGTCTGGGCACAAATTCCATCCATGTCATTTACTAACTGCATGACCCCAGTTTCTTTCTCAGCTATGACATTAAAGGTGGCAATATGGCTGTGGTGAAGATGACATGAGATAATCTGTATAAACTGTTTAGAGTAACAGGTTGCTCAATAACACTCTGAAGTATTACTACTAGATGCATGATATACACATGAAAGCATGCAAAGCCTTCTAAGTGTCAACACACAAAGAAGGCACTGACTGCAATATGGAAAGTCCCATAAAGCTATATTCTTTGATTAACAAACACCAGACCAAAAATGAATTAATTCTAGTTAAGGAAATCTTACAACGAAACCTTTACAGGCCAGCATTTAAATAATGACACATATGATAAATATCACGTTGGATAAAGCATTTGACTTTTAAACCCTTTCCAGATGCAGAGTCTAGAATGGTGAAGAAAGAGCTCTTCAATTTTGGATCTGAAGGCCCTGATTCCTGGGAACCTTGGCCTTCTGTGGGTGGTCAGGGGGTGGGGTGGAGGATCGCCTTACCTTTGCAATGCAGTGCTCTCTGAGGTTACCTCCGTTTTGGCATCGCACCTCTCACCCTGGAGCTCTGGAGGCCGGAACTCAGCATCATCAACAGATGGTAGATGGTAACTGTGCCACCACTTATCTGACGACTCTGGGTTCGAGGGCCTGATCCCACAATATAAGGCGGTCTCACTGACCTCTGCCGTGAGAGGCACTCTTTGGCCTACGAGGACGGTCCGGTCATCCAGAGCAGACAACTGCTGGAGTTCGAGCCCATTTCCATAGAGGGCTGGATTCACAGGGACAGAGGGTGGGTCCAAACTCTCTGCTTCCTGACCTCGAGGCTGAGGGCTGAGTGTTGGCGGCAGAGGGGAAATAGGGGAGTGAGGTGAATCCATAGGATTCAGATTCATTTGCTTGCTTGTATTTCTGGAAGGCACGGCCATTTGCTTATCATACTTCCTACTGCTAGCCACCTCTAAGGAGGAGTCTATCCCTGCCAAGCCTAGCTTCTGTCCCGGTGGATCTTGTTCCATGCATAACTCTTCGGCCACAGACGGCCTGTGATGAAATGGTATCAAGGGTCTCTTTTGTAGCTTGTCTCCCTTGTCCTGTCTTTCTGTTGTTTTGTGCTTAGAAGAAGCAGGAGGTGGTAAAGATGAAGATGATGATGGTCCTGCACTGAACCCTGGTTGTGATATTGTGGGAGGTCGACTGGGGCCTACTGTACGTTTTAAAAGTTTATGCCTGAAATGAGAATGAAAATGAAGTAAGTAAATACACAGGTGAATATAACTATACCATTCTAATACTACAGAAGAGATGCCTCTGACCAGGTTACACCTTTTCAAGAACATGTTATACACACTAATACATCCAAATGGACTCTAGGTGTTTTAATAATGACTAAAAACTGC
Organism: Bos indicus; assembly: GCF_029378745.1. Lineage (NCBI taxonomy): Eukaryota > Metazoa > Chordata > Mammalia > Artiodactyla > Bovidae > Bos > Bos indicus. Next base: position 58,881,882 of record NC_091776.1, on the reverse strand, counting down.
AACACACTCTGATAAGAAATAATGAACCAATTGCATGCAAGTAGATAAGAGTTGAACCTTAAGAAATATTCGTTAAAATGCCTCTAACCACTACAAAAATACTAATTTGAAAATTCCCAAATCTTCCAAATTTGGTGAGGGCCTCAGACAATCTATTCACATGGTAGTTTAAAACCGAGACCATTTGTCAAGAAAGGCAGCAAAATAAAGCTTCCAATCTCTATTTTACAACACCCAACTAACTCCAACAGAGAATGGTTTATAAAAGCTTAGAGTGCTGTAAATCAGGAACAAGATAACTACGCAATTCTCCCACAAAGTGTGAAACTAAGGGTCAGTTTTAAGAATATTTAATAGGATAAATATACTAAGAGCCTTATATGCTACTATTATTCAAGAAAGAAGGGATAAAAGACAACTTTAGATCTTACAGAAATGTGCTAAAATGAGACAGAAGTAAAAAGGTTGTGAGTGAATATGAAAACAAGACACACATATACAAATGCATCTGTCCCATCTAAGTAGGAGCAGCAAGTCTGCTCACAACCTAACACACTTCTTGGCAGGCATGGGTGTGAGAAACTGCTCAGTAAGGGCCTACTAGATAATGCTAAGGTTTAATCTGCACAAAAAAGTTATACAGCAGGTCAGCCAGTTCCTCCCAATATATAAATCATTCCCAGGAAAAACGTAAGCTCTCCTGCCAGTGTATCAGTAACTCTCTGAGGCCACTAGGGTGGCATTAAATTACTGTTGCATTGCACTAAACGATGCCCTAGTGGGCAGTAAAATGGATTTGTGTGGCATAATGGGATGGTTTAGTGGGACAGCAGGATGGCCACCCTGCCCCATAAGACCATTAAATAGTGTGAGGAGTGGACCATCCCATAATGGGTTCGGTAATCCTGCAGTAGATAATCTGAAAACACTCTTAGAGCCCAAGTCTTAGCTACTCTTAAAAAAAATCCTGACTTTGAAGAAGTCAGTAGCTTAAAGCTACTGTCAAAACGGCAAAAACTGGACTTTAAATCTCCAGTACCACACTGAGAGATGAATGTCTCACCTGAAAATATCTCAATTATATCTTCCAAGGGTGCTTATTTTAAGACCTAAGCTCTGAAAGTCTTTTACATAAAACTTTTTGATGTGGATTTTCTCCAAGACCATTTAACCACACTGATCTTTTGAGATAGATATTTTATAGTAGCCTTTTCAAAGTAAGGACTTTGTGCAAAGTGGATAATCTTATAAAGTCATTTTCTTCTACTACATTTAGCAACTTAGCTACGTTGTGGAACCTTCAGAATAAGGGATACACCAGTAAGGAACAGACCATTACTGCACATCTGTGAGTGGGTATGGGACCTCCCTGAAGCCGGCAGCAGGACCATCAGGCTCACAAGGCTAACTATGTGGCAGAAGCTGGGCCAAGAGTGTAGAAACATATGGTGACTAAATGAATAAGGAAAGCAGAATGACTGTAACAGACATTTCAAAGGAAGTCAGTGTGAAACGCAATGATAAAACTGATCTAGAAAACTAAGGAAAATAAATGATAGTTCTAGGCCGAGGAGGAGAAAACTGACAGAAATGACTGCAACAGGGTACCTGGTTTGACGTCAATATTAAGGGTATATCTTAAAAGCACTTTGCAAAATACAAGACTTGAGTACATGTGAGAAGTCAGGTGTAGAGATAAATATTTAGAAGTCAATGGAATGGAATGCATTTTTACAAATAAGATCTGAAGGGTATAAGAATTTGGTGAGGAGACAGAACAGTACCTCCAGAGGACAAAAGAAAAAGAGTTATTTATTTACACTTTAGGTAAAAATAATTCAAAGTACTGAATAAAAATGTGATAGAAATCAGTAAAAGGGTTATTTTAAAAAGTGAATAAATCTAGATTAAGAAAAAAGGCAGGAAAATATAAGAGGAATGCACAAGTGAAGTTAAATACACTAAAATTTTTATCCTATGTACTTTCTAAAGGTGGACCATAACCTGGCTGTAAGCTGTTCAGAAGTCAATGTTATTAGGAAAATACCTTTTTTCCCGAATAATCACATGATTAACAATGGCCTAGAGATGAAAGCAGACCAGGCATTCAGCTGGTATACCATTCCTATCCTGGGACTAAAGAGATTCTCATCAGCTCAGAGAAAGCACCCTTAATGAGCAAAGAATATCACCGAAAACATCCTCCTTGAAAAATCAATCAAGGGTTTCAGTAGGTAATTAAAACAGCATCTCTCAACAAAAAGCTGACTACCAAGGCAGGGCTTGATAAAAGAGAATCAACTTATAGGAAAGAGGAGCGGGGACAGGAAGAACCTGTTAAAACTTTTGCCAATGTGTATAAACAAACATGTGCACTCACATGTATATGCTCGCAGAGATTCCTGGGCATCGTGACCTCCTCCCCACCCGGAAGCCAATTCATATATGCCACATTAAGAACCCCGTGGTCTCAACTAGAGAAATAGATAGCCAACTTCCAAGTACACTTATCTCAACTGACCTTTGTATAAGCATTGAGCAGTATCAAATGGAAGCAAAGCCACTCTAAGTTGCTAAGAGAATATTCAGAAAATAATTTGGGTTTCTACTCAAATATCTAAACGAATGAGCAACAATTCTTTCCTCAGAATATCTGAGGAAATATTATTTCCTCAATAATATCTGAGGCTTTCCTCAGGTATTATTACCACATATCTACTTCAGTCATCAAAAAACACCAGCACTAACAAGAAAAATTTTCTCTGGAAGGTCTATTTAATCCAAGTTCTATTAATTCAAGCCAACTTGCTTGATATTTATCTCAACTTTATAATTAAGAGTAACTAAATAAACTCATTTAAATGGCAAAAGATTGTCTTGTTAAACTGATGCCTTTAGTTCTAAAGAAGTTATCCTGAAGAAATCTGTGGGAGCTATTTGTTAACAGAGTCAATTGTCTAAAAAGGCCCAATAATAAAACTGTATCCTTTACATAGAAACAAAACAAAAAAAAAACAACAGCAAGCTTTTTTTCCAGCACTGGAAGTAGAAGGTTTATAAAGAAAACAAAGCAAAATGACGTGGAAGAAGTGGTCTGAGAGACCAGGAGACAACGAACAAAATGTACTATGATTCTGTCCAATTCTATCCGATTACTGCTCTGCCTCGGCCCCTACCTACCTAGAGCAAGAACAGCTGACTCTTTGGGTTGGATCCACAAAATCCCAAGTAGCAGGATTGTTAGCAGGCTCTTCTTCAAGAGTTGGAGTGGACATTTGGCTCCTCCTAAAAAAAGGTTAAAATATGTGGTTTGTATAAACATGAGATAATATTCATACCCCTGGGGAGGAAAAGGATGTTAGAAAGACATGAATACATCTTACACAGTAACAGTATCCTGCCGATAGACAGTTAAGAGCAACCCAAGGTGTAGGGTTGGGCGGCAGAGGGGAAGTCAACTACTCTGTCTGTGCACCAGAAGGAAAATCAGATTCAAAATATTTTTATTTAAGATTAATATACATTTTAACATGGGTGGCACAGATAGCAATGAAAACACTATCTGGCACTATTAGCAGCTATTTTTTAAAAAGTCACCTAAATTCTGGAGAGACAACCTAAATCTTTAAAAATTATCTTTTCATAGCATCTATGAATCATATACCCTCAGACAGATTATTTTTTGGTTCTGTTTGTTTTGCTTTATTTCTTTGTTAGACTGTTTAAATCACTCTGAAAACATCTACATTTACTAGCATTTAAGGGCAGCACTCCATGTATATAATGTGAACCAAAATACAAGAATCAAAGATGTCTCCTACATAATAACTGGCAGCTAAAAGACATCTATTGCTGCATAAATAGGAACGCTGGGCAGTCCCCCTGCACTGTGGATCCTACTACAGCTGATGCTGCAGCTCACTGATGGCTCTGCAGGGACTTTGCTTGCTCTCCACCCTCCCCTGCCTTTCTGGGCATCTCACTTCCCCGTGCAGTGCTGCTGATAGAAGGGCTCTGATCTGTTAAGAGTGGAAAGGTTAGTGGTGATAAAAATCAAAGATGCTAAATGAAAGAAAAAGAAAATGTTAACGTGGAAATTGTTGAGGCATTGCAGACAGAAATGAAAATATCTGTACCAATAATTTTAAAAGAAAGGACCATTTTTAAGCAAACAGAGCTACCTTTTAAATTCTAGAACATGACATGATTTCCAACTGCAATTATTTTAGATTCTTTTCTACTAAATCTTTAGTAGCCTATTCTATATGTGTTAGTTGCTCAGTCGTGTCTGACTCTTTGCAACTCCATGGACTGCAGCCCGCCAGACTCCTCTGTCCATGGAATTCTCCAGGCAAGAATACTGGAGTGGGTTGCCATTCCCTTCTCCAGGGATCTTCCCAACTCAGGGATCGAGCCTTGGTCTCCTACATGACAGGCAGATTCTTTACCGTCTGAGCTACCATTCTAGAGCCACTAACTGGGAGATAAATATATAGTGTGAATTTGTTAAAAACTAGGTCCGAGGTCAGAAGGACAGCTCTTAAATGTGTATATATAAAGCTTTGAAGAGTAGTCACTTAAGAAACACTGACTTAACTTCTAAATGAGTCCTTTGGAATTACTGACAAAAATGTCCATATTTGTTCTGCTCCAGAGAATCAAGACTCATTGTTTACTTGTATCAGTCAAAAAGGTGGACATCTCAGTCATATCAAAACATGTGAAAATATGCTGAATACGTTTACAAATTCTTGATAGGTGAAAAAGTGTTTACTGACTACTGTTTGACATTATCATCCATGCAATTAAAATAATATCTCGTCTTAGAATCAATTCCTACTCTTTTCCAAAAATATGTTAAGGAAGGAGGGAAGGAGGTCAGAAGGGATAGACAGGAGGGAGGTGGACAAGAAAGGGAAGCTGGGTAGAGGAAGAAGAGAATTTCCCTGAATCAAGAAACAGAAGCACAGCAGCTACTAAACACTTCTCTAACTCTCATCCGTTTAGTTGAGAAATACACTGTCAATTAAAACATGGCAATGAAGGTCATTTTCCTTTGTAAATAGTGAACACTCATTAGTAGGTATACAGGGAAAAACCATACCCACAACTATTCTCCTGATATTCAGGGTGAATCTCCAAGTCAGCTGTGCTAAAAAATGTCAGATGAATACCATGACAATCTTAAGATGATAAAGAACTTCACAATTTTCCTGGACCAGCAAATTATTCTAACATCTTTGCTTTGAATTTTACCCTATTATGATCAGAAAGATGAGCTAACAATGCAACGACCCCCTCAGGGTTTGGTCACGCAACGGAGCCGTATGACTGATCTTCTTCATGTAGTAATAAAAGGCATGTCAGGTAAACCACCACCCAGACAGAAGGGAAGCACATACTTGGACTGGGTTCTGTTGAGGATGCATTCCTTCCAGACTCGATGGACCATGTGATTGTGGAGTTTTGGAGGAATCTTCCCCGATCTCTTTGGACTGTGCATAGTTAGCATCCCCCCGTCCTGGGCGCCCAGGTGGCTGACAGCACTCTGTGCACCTCCACTCTCACCTGGGAAGGAAAAGACAGTTTGGAAGGTCAGAAGTTTCTGAAAAGGCCTCCTCGTGCACAGACTGCTCAGGGGATCTTCCCGACCCAGGGATCAAACCTGGGTCTCTGGCATTGTAGCCAGGTTCTTTACCGTCTGAGCCACCAGGGCAGCCCCTCATTCATTTAACATAGACATCTGACTGCTGAAACTGATCACGGCAGCTTTGCTGCTACCCCTGACAATAACGCTGTCCACAGCTATGAGTAGATCTGCGTCAGTATAGCTTTCAGTCACGTCAATACCCACACTCACATACCCGCAATGGCATATCCATCAGAAGGCATTCCTACTCAGAGGTTTTGGAGATGACTTACACAGGAGGACTCAAACATGACACCGTTAAAGATATAAACATGCATGGATTGTCTGAGTTTTTAAATCTCAATGCAGTAAATGAGTTTCAAGACAGAAGAAAACAGTAGAGGGAGCTTTATGCTCAAGCAGCTAAAAGGCTGCAAAGCAACTGCACACAGTGCCTGGGTAGGAGAGAAAAATCCTTAACAAGGTCAAATTTCAAATCTGCATGTGGAACTGTTCATCCTTGTGCCTGACACCACCTATGCAAGCTAATACTAAAAAAAAGAGAGACTGACTCAACATTTTATATCAGAGGATTAGAAATTCACTGGTTTCTAATATTTCCACTTAGAGTTTCCAACTGTACTTGGTATGCGATACATTTTCGGTGCCATGCATGCTAAGTCGCTGTCACGTCCCACTCTTGGCGATCCGATGGACTGCAGCCCACCAGGCTCCCCTGTCCACGGGATTCTCCAGGCAAGAACACTGGAGTGGGCTGCCACTTCCTCCTTCAGGGCCATTTTCTATGATGCCTACTCTAACTGTTGATAAGATTAGTTATTGGTTGTAAATATTTTACTACTTTCATCTCATACAAGACAAATAATGAAGTCAATTTTCAGTATTAAATTCTGATTCGATTACTTTTATCTATTTGATTTCATAAACATATTGAGGGTTTTATTCCTGATAGAATTATGATGCAAAATATCTCAAATGAAATAATTTTAAAGTGCTCTGAAATCCTTCACTTTCATGTGAAAAAGAAAGAAGCAACCTAATATTACAAACTAATATTTCTTGGTATCAATGCAAAACCACCATTGTATGGAATTAACTGGTTAGTCTCAGTTCCACTTTTTTAATAAAGCAAACCCCAATGCTTACATTCTTAGGAACTGAAGCTTTCTTGTTCCCCAGAAAAGTACTGTTATAATATAAATGAGATAAATTAACAGAGACAAGAAATTTGATCTTTCACTGCTATCTTTTAATCTTAAAAGTTCTCTAACTTGGCTCACAGGACAAAATATTTCATTCTGACTTTACAATGGATTTTCAAATGCCTATTATAAAACTAGGCAAAGTAGCACAACAAACAGAAGTAGAGAGCATAGCCCTTTGACCCCAAACACTCAACAGTATAGCCAAACAGACCATCAGTCCATGGTATCATAAGGGAATTATTTATGACCAAAACAGGAGAGGTTGTGGGGAAAGCCAGCCAGACTCTTTTCTGATTGAAGGTAGGTTAATAGTTTTTCAGTAGCTTTTAATGATTTAACTAAAATGTGGGTGGTATCTTACATGGAATTAAATGAGACTTGTATTACATGTTGTTAAATGCATATTCAATGCTTCTCAAATTATCTCCATAAACAGAAGAGGCAAGCTGATCTATCTATTCACACAAGTCAGAACTCTGGCCCTCCCAGGTCCCGTGCCAATCTAGGAGACTCTTGGCCATTTTAAGAGGCAAAGTAACCCTCTTTGTCCTATGCCCAGGAAAGCATGGCAGTGTTCAACATCATTCAAGTGCAGAGTGACGAGGCTGAGCAGGATTCTCACAGATGGAGCATTAAGGGTCCTAAGCTGTAATTCGATGTTATGATGTATAAAGCTGGACAAATTAATTTTATGACAAATACATCAGTCACTCTCATTCAGTGTTTCTGTTTTAGGAAATAAGGAGACATCAAGAGATTTATTTACCCAGGGTGTAGCACAATGATATACACAGAGTAGAAATCTAAAGATCTATAGTTGTAAAAGTACACACCTGAAATCCACCAGAATAAAACATTTTTTTCTGAATTATGAATTTAAGAGTTCTGAACTAATCAAAGGTCAAGGCATCATGCCCAGAGCAGGCCTTCAATTTTAAGCTGAACACAAATTTTACTAAATACCAGGCAAAACAGTAACAAATGTAAACAAAAACTGATGACTTCTGTAGTTTGTTAAAAATCCAAACTTCCATATGAAATATGGTTAACATTTTTCAAAATACTGACAATTCTAGACTTATTAATATGTCTTCTCTATGGTGTTATTATAATTATAAAAAGACTATACAAGCGTTTTTCTGCTTTTTCAGTTTAAAAGTAGTTTTAATAAAAATCAACTGATGGCAAATCCTTTCACAAGGGATCGTCCAAATTCTCTGCTCTACTGTATTCAGAGCTGGATGTAGTACATTTTTTCACCATCTTAGCAACTACAAGGCTCTTAAAAACAAAGGCTAGGAATTTCCTGGCAGTCCAATGGTTAGGACTCTGTGCTTCCACTGCAAGGGGCACAGGTTCAATCCCTGGTGGCAGAACTAAGATTCTGTAAGCCGTGTAGGCCAGCCTAAACAACCCACCAAAACCCTAAACCCCTAAGGTTACAAGTTCATTTCTATGTCCCTCACACAATATCTGAGTTATTCCTTCCAGATAACTTAATGTGTGTGCTATGTTGCTTCAGCTGTGTCGGACTCTTTGTGACCCTACGGACTTAGCCCACCAGGCTCCCCTGTCCGCGGGATTCTCCAGGCAAGAACACTGGAGTGGGTTGCCATGCCCTCCTTCAGGGGATCTTCCCAACCCAGAGATCGAACCCACGTCTCTTACATCCCCCGGCATTGGCAGGCGGATTCTTTGCTACTAGCAGCGCCTGGGAAGCTGATAACAATACTGTGTGTTAAAACTGGAGTTCTGAGCACTTCTTTGAATTCTTGTACTACTGTTTGTATATTGCTTTATTGTTTATCAAACACTGTCAGGTACATGATCTAACATGTATAACAGTCCTGGAAACTATATAGAACTTAACAGAGAAGGAAACTGGTGTTCAAAACAAGTAAGAGAATTAAATAAGGTCACTCACGTAGTAAAAACTAAAGCTAGGTTTTAAAAGGTGTGTTCAATCACAAAGTCTATACTTTCCCCCAATATGTCATTTAACCATGCACATTTACTGAATGTCACTACATGTCAAGCACTATGGCAGCAATTTTTAAATACTGCCTTATTTCATTCTCATGAAAATTACCACATGATGAACATGTATCATGCTTGATAGTATGTTTTCAAAGTTTAGAGGACAAGACTTCGTTTACTGATGTTCCTGCCAATATGGCCCACATTAAATACCTATAAATAATCTTACTTCAGCTCAAGTGTGATGATTATCCTTTTCTTAGTGACCATATTTTCAATTAAAACGAAGTCAACTATAACAACAACAAAGTTAATATAGAATATATACTACTCGACAAAGGAAACATCTTCCCAATTTAAATAATTTCTGAATTTTCTCAAGAAGGAAGAATCTTGAAATGGGCAAATTTTTCAAGTTAATTAATATCTGTCATTAGTGTAGACAGATTATTGAAAGGACAAAGTATTTATTCAGAGCTCTTGGATGTCAGACTATCTTTATAACAAGAAAAGAGAATTCACCCAAGACTTGTCCCTGTCTAGCAACAGCCAAGTGGACAAGCACATCAACTATTCTCTGATTTAGTATTTTTCGCCACATCTCGTCTCCTGATTGCATGTGTGTGCACGCATGCACATCAGTGTAAAAGGGTAGATGCATGTGTAGAACTGAAGAGAAACAACGAAGGTGTTTAATTGGAGTAAAGACGAATAGACACAATTAAAATTCTGAAGCACATCAATTGTTTACAATTTTCCTTCTCTATTTTGTAAAATCCCACATTAGTCTATTTCCATCTCTTCCACCAGGAATTTCTCCGTGTGTTTTCTCATCTGTTCCGTGGCAGGGGTGCTACATGACTTTCTGGGATCTCTTCCCCCCAGGATGTTCCTGGATCGTACTCACCCATGATAGCCTGTTCTGGAGAAGTGGGAGGGGTGAGAGGCATCCCGCAGTTACTTGGGTCCTTCACGCTCCCAAGCCCCTGCTGCCCAACAGTAATATGGCCCCCGGTACTGGCCACACTCTGAGGAACTGGGATGTCATTCTGAGAGATCAGCACAAAAGCTGAAGGATAAACCATCCGAACACCACCTGTGAGGAGAGCGAGCGAGAGAACAGGCCTGAGGAAAAAGGTCATGCCAGACTGCCAAATTTATTATTCCAGTGGTCAGAGTCAAAGCTCACTGGTGAAAATGAGACTCTCATTAGGTACTGTCAAAAGTGATAGGTTCCATCCTTTCATAAGTTAATAGCTATTTAAACATGTGTTCCAACATTATCATAATAGCATTTGGAATACAGGGACCATTGGTGCTTCAGGCAAGATAACTACTCAGCAAATACCACTGTGTCAAGAGAATTCAAAAAGATGGGGAAATTATGGAGATTATTTTTGATGAATCTGAATGATTATCTTTTTAAATTAAGCAAGATGAAGAAGACAGAATTAAGTTCTTCAGGCAAAACATTTTCTCTTACCAACAATTACTTCTACTGCCACAGGGAAATCATCATCATATCCCAACTCTTCCTCTTCTTTCATTTCTTCTTTCTTTTTCAGCACCATTGGGTAGAAATACTGCCATTCCTCTATCAACTTACGGGTGGCTGGGTCTGACATCTTGTATGCTTGGCCTGTTAGCGTGCCGTTTAAGCCATAAGGACTTACCAGTACTGAAGCAGACAGGAGAAACATGTGTTACACATCAGAGTAATAATTCCTACTTAAGTGTAATGCTACATACACGGTAGTTTTAGGGTGAGGCATATTATCATTTGATGTATACTGCTCTTTATTTCCTAACTCCTTTTTAAGTGTAATTTTAAAAAATTTCTAATTTTAGTACTTTTTATATGCCTCTCAACTCAAATCAATTTTTGAAGGAAATCAAATGGGAGGAGATATAATTAACACCATCAGACAAGTACATCAACACACAATATATAAGCTATCTATACATAAGCTATCTACATATTACCTATCTATACATTAAAGCATATAAACATCAATTTGGTAATAGCTCATACAGTGTGAATACTGAATCTTCCATGACAGAAGACCATTCAATACATATATCCTGAAACCAGCCTGGGACTTGAATGCTCTCCCTATGATTTCCTGAGACTTCCTAATATTTGAGGTAATTTAAAAATAATACATAAATAAAACGTCTATTGGCAGAAAAGTCTTAATGTACCAAATCTGAAACATAATGTTATGTATAATTTCGGTTACAACTATTTTAGAGGTCTGCTGATTAAACAACTCTAAAATAAAATTTATTTTACGTAAAGTAAAGGACTTAAAAAGTCCTTTTCTCTTACTCTTTTACCGTTTGACCTTGATGTCATTTTCACTGAGCTAGACACAAAAATGCAGTTAACATAACACTGTATAACTCAGTTCTTATTCTCACAGTGAGTATTTCGACATTTCAAATAACACTTTTCTAGGGATAAAAGTCACTTTTCCTTAATTCTGATTTATAAAAACAAATCTCAGCATAAGCATTAACTGGGAGGTCCTTTTGGGAGACAGTTTTTTTGTTAACTGCTGGATGATATGTCACATCAATCAAGACAGAGATGGTTAAAGACATCACATATTTCGTGTTGCCTTCTGCTACTCTGTATGGATACAAATGGAGAAATACTGATCTAAGCAACACAGCTAATCAAGGGCAATTTTCCTGTTTTAACACTTCTAAGAAATCCCCACATCAATATGATTAATTATGTTCACTATAATTGTCTATATACCAACACCTGCCCTAAGAATGTAACTTCTCTACACCAATAATGGGAAATAAGCAGGATAATGCCCCACAAAGTCTTCCATGATTCGAGATATTAGTAACAAACCAGTAATATTTAAAGTAAGTAGTCTACAGGGACCAAGTATGGCCAATATTATCTTTCCCAACTTAGAAGCTTAGTCATCTTTTCTCATGACTAGTAATTCCTTTTGTTACTTAAAGTAAATGCTTTTATTTTGCTCCACAAAATCTAAAGTCAGATGATCCTCAGCACTTTCAGAGTCAAGGAAACATAGTGTTTAAATAATCCTGACAATCCACAAAATGAGCATATTGTACAACTCAAGTGTACAGTTTGAGAACTAGGCTGTTTTGAATAATATAGCAGTTCATACATAAAACATCCAAAAAACTACAGAATAATAAAGTACACAGTTTAAAATGTGTTGCTAGATGGAGGAAAATGCAGCCAATAATCAGGACAAAATTACATGAGGTTCAATGTTCTTTTTTACCTTAAAAAAAAAAAAAGGCTTAACAATCTTTAGGGCAAGAAAAAGCTGATTTCATCAAATTAACTTACAATCATTTGTATAAGACCAAAAACCAATATACATAATATGGAGGCTAAACACTCATTTGACTATTATATAAATACTTTAGTCAATTTTATTAAAAATATTTTTTAAATTACATTTTGTGATATACTAAGGCTATTTCAACCAGGCATCTCTAGAATTGATAAGATTAAACTAAAAAAAAAGTTTCTATATGGTTCAATTTAATATTATAACATTTAAAAACAGTTATTTATAGAAAATTATGAATTCCAAAGACAAAACCAAAGCTTTAGAATATATAGCTAGAAAAAAAGAAACATGTTATTTTGGTGATATCTAGGTAATTAGTTGAGCATTCATGAATACATGAATGTAAGTTAAATGACAACCAAATATCTACAACCAACGCAGTCTAAAATTAAAAGAAAATAAGGTATTAATAAAGAAACTACAGACTATACAACTCCAGGAATTTGATTTTGGTTAGAATTTCAAAGAGTACAAAGCTTAATAGTAACTCTCTGTTAGTCATTACAGTCCTAAAACCATAGGACAAAGAAAACAAGGAAAACCTTTAACTTATAAGATTTTTGATCTTCAGGAAATCCTCCACACTTTATTCTTCAACACACTTAAGACCATGTTGTAGCTGAGGGAAGCTTTCAGTAAAAAAATGAGCAAGCTATCATCACTTACTTGTGGTCTTCCCTTTCTTCTTCAGAAACTAACCCTTCCTGCTTAGCTCAACACGTCCATTTCAGATACTACCTCATTCCATGAAACTTCACTGGGCAAGGTGGCTATCCACCAGGTAGGGAGTGGTGGAGAGGAGGAACATCATTGTTTACTTACCTTGAAATGGTGCAGGTGAAGACTGAGCCATGTGGATATGCTCCTCGTTGATCAAATAAATTGGCTGGTGTTGGGCAATCTCCACACTTGTGCATACATTACTTTCCCCGTGAAGAAAGAATGTGAACGCACAGGACAAATGCTCACTAGAAAAAGACAAAATGAGAAACTCAGCTCTACATTTTGGTGGGAAATAAATAGGTGCTAGACACAGAAACACAGACGGGACACAGCTTTACTTTATCGAGCCTGCCCTAGATGGTATTAACAAGCACAAACTTTCCATTGCTGTGGACAAATAACAACGGTAATTAAAGATGCCAGATAAATAGAAAGTTAGGTCTCACTGCAAAACTGGAAATGACTGTGTAGAACGCTTTCTGCTTCCTTTGCACAGATTCTCCAACTATAAGCTCCCAAGGACAGGAAAAGAACACGTTTTTCTACCTTCTTGTGTGTTACTATCTGAACTGGCTTTTAAGTGACTAGGAACGATGACAAAGTAGTTTTGCTTGTGTTTGGTATGACGTAACAGTAAGATCAAGTTTACAATCTTATACCATTACAATAAGGTTATTAAACTTATTGATCTAAAGACAGCAATTAAGAACACTACTATATGTAAATTTCCAATATACAACTGCTAAGATAATATGTTTCTAAATGGACTGGTGATTGATTATATTTAATTTTCACAATTTACCTCTGATCACAAAATTTTATTAAAGCATTCCACTTCTCCATTTTCCACACAATTTGCTAAAAATTGAAAAAAATGATGTGTCTTGGAGAAAAATAATTTCAAAATTACTATAGTGGCACATTCTTTCAAAGTCGTTAATTTTGGCCTTAAGTCACCCATAACATCTCCATTTCTCAAGACAGCTTATAAGAACATTTGCCTGATGAACCAAAATCACTATATTCTAAGCAACCACCATTTGAAAACTCATCTTCCAAGATTTCCTTTTTTTCAAAAGTTCTCTAAAATATTATAAAGTATATTTTGAGTACCACTCATAAAATTAAAATTTAAGTATAAAATTATAAAATTTAAGTATAAAATTATAATGATTTTGGAAAACTGAAATAAAAATGACAACACTTTCACTCTATTCCTACAGGGAAGCATATATTAATATAGTCTTCCTTGACAAGTACGTTGCAATGATCTGAGAAAATTTTGTGTTTTACTCAAATGTGCAGCTTCCTCAATAGGACAGACACACCTAGACTTGATATTTGGGTATTTAGCACAACAGAGTAATCGTAAGATAATAAACTGAAACTTCTCCTTGGCACCTTATGTCTAAGTTTCAAGTTCACAAAGAGGAAACAATGCATGTAATTTAAATGTATACAAATATACAGGAGTGTCAACATGTGCTGTCCTTCATTTATGGAAACGACACTGAACACATAGCATCCCCCAAGCACAACATTATTCCAGGCATGTAAAACACTAACATACGCATCAACTGACTGTGGACTGGTCGTTTTCGTTTGTAAAATCCAGTAGAGAAGGAGGATCTGACATATCCCTCTCATGCTTATTAACCCAAGCAGTCATCCGAATAGTAATAAGGCCACTGGTGAGAGTTACAGATTCTGAGTACAGCCCAGAGCGCACTTGCTCTTCTACCAAATCCCAACTGTGCATGAACACAAACACAACCTACCTTTGTCTATCAATCAGGAAGTCAGAATGGTACAAGAAGTCTGAATAGTGACAATGAATAAAATATGGTTCATGTCCTCAAGGGGTGTATAAACTAAGGCTGACATAAATGCTTATCAGTACAATAAAGTCAAGTACAGAAACAGAAAACCAAAATGCCATGGGAAGGCTAAAGTGTACTGATTTTTTCAATTTCGAAGTCCAAATGCTTCAAAGAAGATGAAATCAGATGAAAGTTTGATTTCAGTATAGAGAAAAGAAAAAGTAAGAGAGGCAAGGAATAGATGTAGTTAAGAACAGGATATAGCTTAGAAATTCTAAAAGGAGGAGAGACAGGACGTGATGGGAAAGGAAAAAGAAGTCTGAAAAAAGAAGTCAGAGGTTACCCTTGAGACAACCAAAAGTCTTCCCATGTGAAAAATAGCGGGGAGCCAATTTAAGGTTTGGTTTTTAAAAGTTGGCTCAATCTAAAGAATCGAGATAAAAACCTCAAAATAGAATTCAATTTGAATTTGATATGTTCCAAAAGAGGCTCAGAGGTTAAAGAGTCTGCCTGCAATGCAGGAGACCTGGGTTCGATCCCTGGGCCAGGAAGATCCCCTGGAGAAGGAAATAGCAACCCACTCCAGTGTTCTTGCCTGGAGAATCCCATGGATGGGGGAGCCTTGTGGGCTACAGTCCACGGGGTCACAAAGAGTCAGACATGACTGAGTGACTTCACTTCATTTCACAAAAGACACAGAGAAACACAAATGAAAACAGTAGGAAGTCAATCAGTGACCTATTTTCTATATTGATAACTTTTAAAAACAAAACTTTTTTTTTTTTCTAAAGAGACAAAACTACACAAGAAAAACAACAAGTTATGGGGGAAATAGAACAGAAGCCACCAGTAACTACATAATGTTTGGTAAGTTACTTTACTGTTCTGATCACAGCTTCCTCATATGTCAAATCAGATGCTGGCACAAATCGCTGCCCCTTCACCCCGAGAAATTCTCATTCAGAAGGTCTAGAATGAGCCCCAAGAATCTGCATTTCCATCCTATTCTCAGTGCTGCTGCTGCTACTCCTAGCTCAAGGTTCATGCTTCAAGAATCACTGAACTTTATGGCAAATAAATCCTTTTCAGCTATAAAATTCTTTTTTTTCCCCTAAGATTACAAGAAACAAGAGGGCAAGGAGGACAATACTGATGACCTAAGGAGGCTTTTGCCACTTCTAAGACTACACAGATAACACTTACAGCATTGCCTGTAATAGTTAACAACTACAGACAGACAAAATGCCCATTTGTAAAGGACTGGTTAACCAAACTATGATACATCCTTACAAAATAATACTGTGTAACCACTTAAAAGAAAATACTGATACATAAAAACCTACCACATAAACCCATAAAAGATGAGGAAAAAAACAAGGTACAAAATTGCTGTGAATCATATACACCCATCTGTATAAAAATGCGAGAGTGGGGAGAAAAATATATGCACACACAATCTGCTTACCCTGGCATAAAATTTCTCTGGAAGGATTCACTTTAAAAACCTAATAATTTTGGCTGCCTTTGGGGAATGCAGTGGTATGACTAGGGAATAAAGAAAGGATTCTCAATACTCTTTTCTACTTTTTGAATGTGGGGCCAGGGGTCACACAGAAGGTAATGGAGGCAGGATCTGAAGGAAGCCCCCGCCTCCCGTCCTGTGCAGTGCCTGCTGGCCCAACTAGAGGAACCCAGTCTTTCATCTCACCACATTTGGCTCTTAGTTGAAGCCTGCTGAGATCATCTTTGATTCTGACTCTGTTATCTAACATGCTGGATATTTAATCAGCAAGCATCAATATCTTTATCCATGTCAGTGCTAAAAATGGTGAATGAGACTATACTGAGGAAAGAATCCTGAGTCACTTTATCAGGTAATTTTCCAGTTACAAATGCTCCCAAGTGCTGCCATTCATGTACAGTTTCTTGTCTACAAAGGACACTCTGAAAGATTACTATGTCAAATGTCTTTATACAATACAGACACATAACAACTACCGTATTGCCCTGATCTACAAACCTGCCTAAAAGCCAAATTCAGGTTGTCTGATATAAAAGTCAACTCTCCTCATTTTACAGATGAGAAGATAAGGATAAAAAGTATGGCCTGCAAATGCCATTCTTAGAAGCATAGCTGGAATTAGACTTGAAATTTAGGGATCCTTCCTCTCCTTTTCACCATACACCTGTCTGCTGCTGCACTCACCTCACTCTCCCCCAGAACGCTAGAGGACTACAGCTTTCCTTTTCTCTGTGAAGGGACTCCCATACTCTCTGCCACTCAGGAGTAGTCTTGATTTCCACAGCTTTACCTGCTCTTCACTACAGCACGCTACTCTGTTAGGGCTCCCTTATCTTTCTCCCTCTATTGACTAAGGTCAAATAATCAACATGTAAATAAAATGATTAGTATAATAGTAGCATTACTACTGATATCACTAAATAACCAATCTATAAATAACTCTGGTGTTATGAAGACGACAACTGTAAGGTGAATTTGGAAATACAGGTATAATTTATTCACTATCAAAAAGATAAAGATCATCTGAATGGCTGAAAAATACTAAATCCATCTACGTAATACTTACACCAGACATGCAAAATTAAACCACACCCATGGACCTCACCAGATGGTCAACACCAAAATCAGACTGATTATAGTCTTTGCAGCCAAAGATGGAGAAGCTCTATATAGTCAGCAAAAACAAGACCGGGAGCTGACTGTGGCTCAGATCATGAACTCCTTATTGCCAAATTCAGACTTAAATTGAAGAAAGTGGGGAAAACCACTAGACCATTCAGGTATGACCTAAATCAAATCCCTTCTGATTATACAGTGGAAGTGAGAAATAGATTTAAGGGACTAGATCTGATGATAGAGAGAGTGCCTGATGAACTATGGACAGAGGTTCGTGACACTGTACAGGAGACAGAGATCAAGACCATCCCTAAGAAAAAGAAACGCAAAAAAGCAAAATGGCTGTCTGAGGAGGCCTTACAAATAGCTGTGAAAAGAAGAGAAGCAAAAAGCAAAGGAGAAAAGGAAAGATATACCTGTTTGAATGCAGAGTTCCAAAGAATAGCAAGGAGAGATAAGAAAGCCTTCCTCAGTGATCAATGCAAAGAATACAGGAAAACAATAGAATGGGAAAGACTAGAGATTTCTTCCAGAAAATGAGATACCAAGGGAACATTTCATGAAAAGATGGGCTCGCTCAATAAAGGACAGAAATGGTACGGACCTAACAGAAGCAGAAGATAGTAAGGAGGGGTGGCAAGAATACACAGAAGAACTGTACAAAAAAGATCTTCACGACCCAGATAATCACGATGGTGTGATCACTCACCTAGAGCCAGACATCCTGGAATACGAAGTCAAGTGGGCCTTAGGATGCATCACTATGAACAAAGTTAGTGGAAGTGGTGGAATTCCAGTTGAGCTATTTCAAATCCTAAAAGATGATGCTGTGAAAGTGTTGCACTCAATATGCCAGCAAAGTTGGAAAACTCAGCAGTGGCCACAGGACTGGAAAAGGTCAGTTTTCACTCCAATCTCAAAGAAAGGCAACGCCAAAGAATGCTCAAACTACCACACAATTGCACTCATCTCACAGTCTAGTAAAGTAATGCTCAAAATTCTCCAAGCCAGGCTTCAGCAATGCGTGAACCGTGAACTTCCAGACGTTCAAGCTGGTTTTAGAAAAGGCAGAGGAACCAGAGATCAAACTGCCAACATCTGCTGGATCATCGAAAAAGCCAGAGAGTTCCAGAAAAACATCTATTTCTGCTTTATTGACTATGCCAAAGCCTTGGACTGTGTGGATCACAATAAACTGTGGAAAATTCTGAAAGAGATGGGAATACCAGACCACCTGATCTGCCTCTTGAGAAACCTGTATGCAGGTCAGGAAGCAACAGTTAGAACTGGACATGGAACAACAGACTGGTTCCAAAAAGGAAAAGGAGTACATCAAGGCTGTATATTGTCACCCTGCTTATTTAACTTCTATGCAGAGTACATCAAGAGAAACGCTGGGCTGGAAGAAGCACAAGCTGGAATCAAGATTGCTGGGAGAAATATCAATAACCTCAGATATTCAGATGACACCACCCTTATGGCAGAAAGTGAAGAAGATCTAAAGAGCCTCCTGATGAAAGTGAAAGAGGAGAGTGAAAAGCTGGCTTAAAGCTCAACATTCAAAAAACGAAGATTATGGCATCCAGTCCTGTCACTTCATAGCAAATAGATGGGGAAACAGTGGAAACAGTGGCTGACTTTATGTTTTTGGGCTCCAAAATCACTGCAGATGGTGATTACAGCCATGAAATTAAAAGACACTTACTCCTTGGAAGGAAAGTCATGACTACCCTAGACAGCATGTTAAAAAGCAGAGACATTACTTTGCCAAAAAAGGTCTGTCTAGTCAAGGCTATCGTTTTTCCAGTAGTCATGTATGGATGTGAGAATAAAGAAAGCTGAGAGCCGAAGAATTGATGCTTTTGAACTGTGGTGTTGGAGAAGACTCTTGAGAGTCCCTCGGACTGCAAGGAGATCCAACCAGTCCATCCTAAAGGAGATCAGTCCTGGGTGTTCACCGGAAGGACTGATGCTGAAGCT
Organism: Bos indicus; assembly: GCF_029378745.1. NCBI lineage: Eukaryota > Metazoa > Chordata > Mammalia > Artiodactyla > Bovidae > Bos > Bos indicus. The sequence goes on along the minus strand of NC_091776.1, from coordinate 58,862,539 downwards.
GATACTCCAATACTTTGGCCACCTGATGCAAAGAGCTGACTCATTTGAAAAGACCCTGATGCTGGGAAAGATTGAGGGCAGGAGGAGAAGGGGACAACAGAGGATGAGATGCTTGGATGGCATCACTGACTCAATGGAGCTGAGTTTGGGTAAACTCCAGGAGTTGGTGATGGACAGGGAAGCCTGGTGTGCTGTGGTTCATGGGGTCGCAAAGAGTTGGACACAACTGAGCAACTGAACTGAACAAAAAAAAGTAGAAAATGATATTGCAGGTGAATACAAATAAAAACAAAGCTGGTATAGAGATAGTAATAAACAGTACATTTTAAAAACTTAGGTTCATCATTACAGAATAATGAACAGAGAAATTCACTAAGAAATTTAAACAATCTTGAGTGTGCATGTACACAGCCATATGGTACACAATATAACTTAGAAATATATAAAGAAAAAATGGCAGAATTACAAGGAGAAACTGACATATCTTTAATTGATAAGTATTTCAATATACTTTTTTTCAGTATTTAATAAGCAAATTACTTAGAATACCAAAAAAAAGACAAAAATATATAAACAAGTATGTATGTTGGCTTTTAAGAAATAAATAATCTGTTCTTTTCCAGGGACACACAGAAGATGTACAAAAAAGGACTGGGAACTAGGACATAAGACAAATCCAAAGTTTCAAAGAATTTATATCACACAGACTATACATTCTTTAATCATAGTGCAATTTAGTTAGAAATCAACAGTTTTTGCTTTTTTTTTTTTTAAGGTTAAAATAAAATCCCTTTGTTTGGAAAGTTGAATACGCACTCCCTAAATAAATCATGGGTTACAGAGGAAATCACAATGGAAATCACAAAATGTTTAAAACTGAATGACAGCAAAAGTAATACATGTCAAAATCAGAGAGATACAGTGCTTAGAGAGTAATTTATATCCTCAGATGCCTAAAAGAGGGTCTTAAAATAAATGAGATAAGCCTTCAAATCAAGAAGTTGAAAGGGGCAACAACAAAAAACAAGTCAACTCAATGAAACCAGAAGGCTGAAAATAATGACAAAAACACAAAAACTAGAGGTGGGGGGAGAAGAGAGGTAACAGAAATGATTAACAAAATGAAACTTGTTCTGTGAGCACATTAAAAGAAGACAAACCACTAAGCCAACTGATTTGAGGAAGGGAAGTGGACAGATGCCTATGCAGCAAAGAGGGAGGGGTACCATCACACAGTCCTGAAAACCAAAAGGAGGAAGCACCACTGAGGCATTGACCACGCGGCGTCAAGACTAGACGCTTACTGCAAAGGCTCTGCTGCTTCCTACACCTCTGCTGCTGTGCATGCTTTTCTTTCGTCTAGAATAAACTTCTCCCATCCTTCATCACCTAATTCCTTCTCATCTTTTCCAAGAAATCATCTTTAAAAGTTCCAGAATTGGCAAAATGCACCCAAACTACTCTGTATATATCTTGGCCAAAGCTTCTCAATGCTCGTTAAGTTTTACGTCTAGTGCACCTGACTAACTTTTGTGAGGACAAAAGTCAAGTTCTATCAATCATTTTGTATTCCCACGCTTAACATGGTGCTTAGAATGGGAAGATGCTGCATTAATCACTTGCGTTTGTGATACTTTGTACCTTTCCTCTAAAATTTTCTGGCATTTTATTTGGCGAGTCTGAAATAACCATGGAATTCTGAGTCATGAGACAGAGAAGAACAAGAGGGAAAGGGGGAAAGGGAAAAAAAAAACACAAAAAATCTGTGATTTTCCAGTCAAGAATACATTACGGGAAACCTACCCCTGGTCTTGAGAATCTCTGACAATCTCTCCATCTGGTCTTCTAAAGGGAACCTGCTTGGGGGTATCACCGACAGCTGTGGAGTATAACATGGTATGACTCTCACTGGGACCCAAGACTGTATATTTTGCACACCTCACCTACATTTCTGTAATTCCACATTATTTCCTACTCTGTCACTCTCCTTAAATCCCATCTTTCAGAGTCCAATATCACTTCTACTTTTTCCATATAAGTTCTTTTACATGGCCTTCTACAAAGGCCTCCCCACTCCAGTGTTCTTGCCTGGAGAATCCCAGGGACGGGGGAGCCTGGTGGCTGCCGTCTGTGGGATCACACAGAGTCGGACACGACTGAAGTGACTTAGCAGCAGCAGCATACAAAGGCCTTCTCATATAAGCTCTTTTCACAGAGACCTCTTTATTCTCTGCCACTAAGAGTATTTACCTCTTGTTTGGCACCCATATTATCAAAAGAACTCACTTAATTAACAAGGATTTACTAAGCACATCTATCTATCTTGTATCAAACACTATGCTGGACTTAGCCATGTAGAAATAAGACCTGAATCAGCCCTTGGGTTATTTTATGTTCTTTTATGCAAAGCACCAAAAAACTTTAAAAGGGAATAGAAATTTGAAGACTAAGAAATTCTGGTAGGATGCCCTCAGTTAAAATTGTGTACTTGAATGTTAGAGTTCTCAAGAAAGGGCCAGCATCATTACATGATGCTTCAGGCAAGAATTCTGGAGTGAGATGCCATTCCCTCCTTCAGAGGATCTTCTAGACCCAGGGATCAAGCCCATGTCTCCTGCACTACAGGCGATTCTTTACTGCTAAGCCACTGGGGAAACCCATCCAATGATTCCATCATCCACCTTATTTCTTTCACAAGACTTTGTCGTAATTTGCAATTGGTTATTTTGATGGTCTCCCTCATCATAAAATAAGGTCCCCAAAAGGAGGAACCATGTCTTTCCCACTGTCCTCTGAATCCTCAGCACCTAGACATATAAGACTTAGTAGTCACTGCACGGCTAAATGCAGTTTTAGTCATAACCAAAGAGTACTTTTCTTTTAGCAAGTTCCATCATGAGGAGAACAAGAAAAACTGATGTGCACAATGAATATTTTTTAAGTGGGAAGATTAATTATTATTAATAGGAGGGGAATGTAATTTCCAATGACAGGAAAACAAGTAACTTTAAAAACTGTTTACTTGGCAAATATAAGGGATTGGTGTAGGTTGCATCTGTGTTGTTGAGAAAAGACTTGCAAAAATGCAAAAAAGGAAGAACTATTTTCCAGATCATTTTACTCTTAGAATATTCTAAATCTTAAGAACAATTTTTTTTTTCACTTCTTACACTGAGTTTTCAGAATGCAAGTATTACATGTGCTTTCAAAATGCATTATGAATATTAATAAACTCCTGTTCTTTTCAGGGTGTAAAAGTGTTTTGATAACAGATTCACAATGCAGAATGCATTTAGATAATTTCACCTAAATGCTTTTTGTGTTATGAACTTATTATCTTAAAATTTTCCAAGTTGTCATTAACCAAATCTCTTGCAAGAGGTAATTTGCCTCACTCTATAGATCCTCATTTGGGAATAGTTTGCTAATGTTACTTTATCATTTTCTTTTCTTAAAAATATACCATTTACTTTGTCAGCCTTCACAAAGACTATGGTGAATCCTTTGCTCATTGGCATACTGACCTTTCTCTTATTGAACAGTTTTTAACTTTCATCTCCTTTTTACAAGATGGTGACACTATAATATTCAAATAAGAGTTGATCAAATTATTTTATAAAATCCTGAGATCCTTTCACCATTTCATGTATCTTCCCTTCAAATTAGAAGTTAAACCTGATTACAAAGGCAATGAAAATGTCCTGAAAAGTTAATGGCACATAATTTAAATAACAAAAAACAGGAGTACTTGCATTATAACTGTTAAATTATCAAGTACAACATTATGAATAATCACCCTGCTAAAAAAGTTAATCAATTAAATTGTTTGAATACAAAATTGCCCTCAATGAACAATTTTTCTTCACAAAGGTATATACATTTGTGATGCACAGGTATATATATGCATGTAATACATACACATGTGCATAAATTTATAAACATACACACATGCACATGAGAAATTAAATCAGTGAGCTCTATGACCATTCCCTTCTACCCTGCCAAACCTCAAAGCCCAGTTGGTCCTTGGCAGTAAATTCAGCACGGGAGTGGTGCAGTAATTCTTCCCCATCACAAGGTACTGCTCCTGGTCTTGCAGTGGTAACAGAGCAGCAGCACCTCTTGCACTGATGCAAAAACAGTGGGCCAGTGGTCTACAAGACTGAATGTTCCTCCCTGGGTGCCTCACTAGGAGCAAATGACAGTGTGCAGGCTCTGACTCAGTATGTCTTTGATCCAAAGGCAGGAAGAGTGTGACAGGTTCTCATCCTGATGGTACAAACTAGATAAGGTAATTTTCAAGATGCCAAAATTGACATAACAGTTACTCTAGTCAGTGAAGTGTGCTTGAAGAAGCTGGTATACACCATATTTGAGGAGACTTACGAAAGCTGTCTTATTTAAACTCTCTCTTGACGTTACTAAACTAAGCCAGATTATCTAGTCTCAATCGCTGGACAACCCTTGGAAAATTCAATGGGAGTGTGCCTGGCAGAGAATACAGATGAAAGTGACATTTATACTAGGGAACTCATAACTACTACAGCACTTTTACTGCTCACTTTAAGACACGCTTGGATTCTTTTCTGTTTTATTAAGTATAAAACAAAACCTTTAATCCATTTTTTCATTACTTTAAAAGACAGTAACAAAGTGGGGGAAGGGGGGAAGGTAGAGTAATAGAAAGGTATAGGGAACCATAGAGATTTTCTACCATTTTTCTCATTAAATATTGATACCAATTAGGCATTATATATTGCTAAGAAAAAGGCTGAACTGACACTAAAATAGCTAAGACATACATATATATATATATATCTGAGATCATAAACCAGCCTTTCTCTGTTGCTCCTTACTGCTAAACTGAAATGCTATTTCTTCCCAAAGTACAAAATACATGTGAATGGTACCTCTTAAAATCAGTGACTGTTTGCTTATATTTTACACAAACGTCCAACCACTATGACAGATTCTGCTGCTGGAGGAGGAGCCTGAGTGGCAGACATGGTGGAGTTCTTGCCAGCTTGAAAGAAACATAGGGACAGACCTCTGACATCTGTCTAGATTCCCACAAGCAGCTCACAGTGGGAGAAACGACCTGCCAGAAAGCATAAAGCAGATGGGAATTCCACTATGCCATTCATCAGGTGAACAACAGCAAGTACGACTTTACCTATGTGATCAAACAAAAAAACCAAAAAAAAAGAGAGAGAGAGGATAAAAATAGAAAGAAAATTATTAATGAATAAGTGCTAGGCAAACAGGGCTTCCCAGGTGGCTCAGTGGTAAAGAATCTGCCTGCCAAGCAGGAGACTCGGATTTGGCCCCTGGGTCAGGAAGATCCCCTGGAGAAGGAAATGACAAGCCTCTCCAGTATTCTTGCCTGGGAAAGTCAATGGACAGAGGAGCCTGGTGGGCTACAGTCCCTGGGGTCACAAAAAGTCTGACATGACTTAGCGACTCAACAGCAACAGCAGCAGCCAGGTATACAGCCTTTCTGCTGTCACAGAGTGTCATTTTTCCATACTCCATTACTACACTTTTCATCACTTACGAGTATCAACCCTCACTAGTTTTTCCTGCCTCATTACAATGATCATATGCAAACTACCTTAAATACTTCCAGAACAAGATGAGGCAGGTAAAAGAGACAAGGATCCACGTTGAGATTTTGCTTCTCTCTCATACCCCAATTCTATTTAAGGAACTGATAGTACTACAGAGTTAAGTTATAGTATGTATGCAACAGGAGCTAATACATAAAGAAACAGTATGATGAAATTATTTTATGTCTCTACTTACAATGACAGTTTTAGTCATATTTTAAAGACATTGTCTACGATAAATAAAACAAGAGAAACATCTAACTTCTTATATCGCTCTAATTCACGTCTAGCAGCTGACACTCAGTGTGGCTTGGCAAGTTCTTTAAAGGCTTTCCAACATTTGGCATTAACCAACCAGAGAGCAGAGTCTTTTATAATCAGCACTGCTGCAAAATGTCTCACTCACCAGTACTCAAAGGAGGTCACAGATTTCCCAGCTAAAGGAAAATAAAATTGGAGCTGACACTTACTTGGTAGAATGCTGTTATCAGCAAGAATTTATCCTCCATACTCTTCCCATGCCACAGGCCTACACCAGAAGCTACGTTTTCCTTTTCTTTAATCAAAACATAGTGCAGCCTTTAATCACCAGCACTGCTTGCCATCCCAACTCCCCTATCCCTAACACAAGAAAAATAAATCTGCTGGCTAGAACCAACAAAAATAAACATTAAGATGCTTCTACATTTTTCTTTCAATCTAGTTAAGACTATGAAGTCAAAGAGAGCTACAAGTTGTGTGATATGTTTAACAAATTCCAAACAGAATTAACCTTGATTCTTAACAGTTGAAAACAATTTCTCCTAAAAATTCAGCAGTGATGATATACAAAGAAAAGTCGTTAGTTGCTGTAAATAAGGATGACATTAGCATCTCACTTAAGAGCAACAGAAAACACAAGATCCTTCAGGTGATGGATGGAGCACCTAAAAAGTTAGTGTATACTCCAGACACCCAGTAGTATTCATTCTTCAAACTAGTCTACTATATACAGTAGCTACATAAGCAGTTATTTAATGACAGTGATATACATTCAGTATCTGGTCATCATCAAAAATCTGAATGCTTAAAATTATGGATGTTTCTTCCTTTTTTTTTTTAGAGTACCAATTTGCAAAAGGTTTAGGGGAAAAAAAAATTCTGATACAGAATCACCTTTCATTATCAAGAATCATTTGCTCAGGCAACTTTTGGTTTATTTGTTAATTCTACAAATACACAAGCATTGCTCAAAAATGCCAGGTGTACCACAGTGAAGAAGGCCTATAGTCCTGACTCCCACAGAGCTGAAATCCTAGAAGCTAGGGCAATCAGAGAGTTTACAAGTTTTTTTAAAAGATAATTTTGAGACAAAAAGCCACAAAGAAAACAAAATAAGATGGCTGTGTTTAACAGCGGCAGTGGACTGAGGAAGGGGAGAAGCGACGACGCGTTAGATGGGAGGCAGCAGTGGGTAAGGGAGGGGTCTCCTTTGAAGAAAGGCAAATGAGAAGTCAGCCCTGGTGAGACAAGAGAGAGAGAACTTTAAGTAGATGGTCATACAAAAGCCAGAAGTACAGAAACAAGCTTACTGTATTCGGGGAACAGAATGGCTTGCTGTGTGCTAAGTCACTTCAGTCGGGTCCGACACTCTTTGTGACCCTACGGACTGTAGCCTGTCAGGCTCCTCTGTCCATGGAATCCTCCAGGCAAGAATACTGGAGTGGGTTGCTATGCTCTCCTCCAGGGGATCTTCCCAACTCAGGGATCAAACCTGCATTTCTTACATCTCCTGCATTGGCAGGGTTCTTTACCACCACCTTGGAGGTAAGTACAAAATGAGATCAAATAGGTGAGCAGGGGCTGGATCATGTAAAGCTTTCAATACTGAGAAGGGGCATGGATTTTATTCTAAATACACTGATAAACCCTGCAGGATTTTAAGCAAAGGAATTACCATGGTCTCATTTATATTTCGAAAGGATCACTTTTAGTTACTTTCTTGATAATTGGTTATGAAGGAGATACAGGAAGACCAGCTGAAGGCTGGTTTAGAGAAAGGCATGGTTGAGAGTAGGTTGGCAGCAGTGAAGACTTAGGGGGACATGGATTTAAAATCTATTTCAAAAATGCGGCCAACAGCACATGTAGACAGGCACACTATGAAGGAAGGTGGATGCATCAATAAGGAAGGAGGTAAGATCGAGATATCACATGTGAAAGATGTTCCTTAACGACAGCAGTTAAAGCCAAGGGGATGAGTGGAAGCACACAGGTCTGAGTTTGAAAGAGTCCAGATACAGAAGAAGTAACGCAAGTCAACTTCTATTCTGACATCCTCAGGTTCTTTCATGGGGGGGTGGGAGGAGTGGGGGAAAGGCTACCGTGTTTTTAGTAAGACAGTATGTGAGGCATGTTTTAATGATCTTTCTCCAAACAATAGGTGAAGAGAAAATAGAAAGCTATAGTGTACTTTTCTTAATTTTTGTTTGTTTTGATGAGAGAAGCTCCCCCATACTCCGCCTGCACATACTCACTCCAATTTAGGGTTTAATGAATTTAACTGAATCAAACTAATCCATTTAAATTTTCTCCTTTCAAAATCACCTTTAAAAAAAGATTACTAGGTTTAGTAATAAAATTAACTGAAAACAAATAATGAAGTTATAAAATAATATTTGATTCAAATTATCATCTGAATATCAAGTTTTTCTATTTAGTAATCACACCTAGAATCTAACATCATGATATTAAGTAACAATAAATGAAGTAATCACACAACCTATTTTACATTAAATTTGGAGATTTCCACTGAAAGTAATTTTCCCCTTTCATTATGCTAATAAAGGTGAGGGAGAAATGTGTTATCGTTTTTCTATAGATCAGGCAGGGTCACCCACTCAAAACACAAGACTCCATCACATCTAGCACTCTCTCACTGAATGACTTTGACACAGTATTCTTTACTGACTTTAAACATATATCAGGACTGGAAACTACCTAAACTCCCATCAAGAATAGAAGAGATAAATCAACCCGGGCACAGTCACACAATGGAGTACTCTACGGCAATCAGAATAAGTGATCTACGACTGCACATACAACCTGAATAACTAAAACAACGGTGACCAAGAGAAGACAGAAACAAAAAGATACCTACGTAGGATTCTATTTATATGAAATGTGAAGACACACTAAACCGCTGGAACAAATGCTCATGCTTGGAGGGGAGAGGCAGTGCCTGGAAAGGAGAATGAGGGAGGTTTTCCGGCTGCTAGTAACATCTATTTCTTGTGCAGGAACAGGGGTGTGTGTGTGTGCGTGTGTGCGCGTGCACACGTGCGCGTATGTGTGTTAGGTGCTCAGTCATGTCCGACTCTTTGCAACCCCATGGACTGTATGAACTCAATTTGGAAAGACTCATTGAGCTTTATACACTTACGATATATGTACTTTTTGTACTGTATATTATATACATCAATAAAAAGTTATACACATGAAATATGAAAGATATATAGCAAAATGTTAACATTCTGGACCTCATCAGGTTAAATGAGTTGTAAAAGCATGAGTATTTATCTTATTGACTATGATAAATAGAATAATGATTTCCCAAATATGCTTGTGTTCTAATCTCCAGTACCTGTGACTATGTTATGCTATACAGCCAGGGGGAATTAAGGCTACAGATGATTAAGGTTACTAATCAAATAACCTTAAAATAGGGAGATTATCTGGGATTATCCAGTGGACCCAATGTAATTAAAAGAGTCTTTAATTTATTGTTCAAAGAGGCAGAAGAGTCAAGGTCAGAAAGACCCAACAAGCCACCGCTGGTTTGGACAGCAGAAGGGACTCACAAACCAAGGAATGTGGGCAGCCTCTGAGGCTGGAAAATGCAAAGAAACAGATTTGCCCCGAAGGCAAATCAAAAAGGAATTCAACCATGCCAACATCTTGGTTTTAGTCTAGTGAGACCTGTTTCAGACTTCTGATTTCCAGAACTGAAAAGATAATAAATCTGTAAATAGAATGTTCAGTTTAATTCTGGATGCCACATTTTAAAAGAATATTAAGTAACCGGAGCACACTCAAAAGAGAATAACCAAAAGCACTTAAAACCACCCAACATAACAATAATTGAAGGAAATGGAGATATTTAACAAATAGATAAGACAACCTAAGGAAGAGATACAATGAAACACAAGCCACAGTTAAGCATAAAATGTTATGAAACCTATTTTGTTTAATATGATATTTTATAATGATTGCTGCAACAGTATGTGCTATCCTCAATTGTGGCAAATATCAATTTCACACACTGGTCAAAATTTCATGGTATACCAGAGAACTCAGGTACAGTGGTCAAGCACCATTGATAAAGACTACAGAAAAATAGATTTCAATTCAATATGAAGACTTTCTAACTGGGTTTTTTAAATAAAAAATGGCTTACAAGAAGGGTAATATGTTTGCTTCCCTGGTGGCTCAGATGGTGAAGAATCTGCCTTCAATGCAGGAGACCTGGGTTCGATCCCTGGGTTGGGAAGATCCCCTGGAGAAGGGAAAGGGTACCCACTCCAGTATTCTGGCCTGGAAAATTCCACGGACTATTCTATAGGGTTGCAAAGAGTCGGACACAACTGAGCGACTTTCACCATTATGTCTGCTATACCTAAGGGTGTGGTGGAGGAAATTCAAGCATATTGAAAAGGGAAAGGATGATCTTCAATGGTGCCTTCAATCCTCAGATTCTGATAATTCTACAATTTGATTCTCAGGTAAGTTGTGCCTATTTTAAAATATCCCATATGGGATGATTACTCAGAAGCAGAATACCGAAAGGCAAAGTACATCAAATTATAAGAGAAACATGTATTGAGACAGGGTAAAGAGAAGTATCTCGAAGACACCATTCCTGAAGCTTGAAATGTATACTGCTAGTGAAGTCATAAATACAAACTTTAAAGAAAAAATTTTTAACTCAAGTATAGTTGATTTACAATGTTGTGTTAGTTTTAGGTATACAGCAAAGTGGTCCAGCTACATATGTTTCTTTTTCAAATTCTTTTCCATTATAGGCTATTACAAGATCCTGAATACAGTACAGTTCCCTGTGCTAGACAGTAGGCCCTTGTTGTTTATGTATTTTATATATAGTGGTATGTACATGTTAACGCCAAACCCCTATGAATTCTCAATCCAGTCAGCCAAACCAAACTGTTCTGCTCTCCTTTTGTTACCAGGATTACTTTTTGAAAGCAGAGCTTACATGAATACCTATTTATTAAAGAAGCATTATAACAGAGGTGAATAAACACAGATTTATTCTCCCTGGAAAGGAGACATGAGGCTGATGCGATAACCTTCAAGAACAGCATCCTGTCAGACTGAAGTATCAGCTTGTGAGTCAGAATGAGAAAAATCAATATCAGTTGAATAGAAAGTTATACAAAATAAGGAAAACTTTCACTGGCGATAGTGCCATTACACTGCTTACCCTCAAAAGCTGACATCTCAGTTCAATTCTCCCCAAGGATAAAGGGTTGTATTTACCCTGTTGCAGGTGTGTTAGTCGCTCGGTCATGTCCAACTCTGTGACCCCATAGACTGTAGCTCGCCAGGCTCCTCTGTCCACGGAATTCTCTAGGCAAGAACACTGGAGTGGGCTGCCATTTCCTTCTCCAGGGGATCTTTTCAACCCAGGGATCAAACCCTGGTCTCCTAAATTGCAGACAGATTCTTTACCATCTGAGCTACCAGGGAAGCTCATTTACCCTGTTAGCCAAAGTCCATCTTGAACAATGTACTCACAGAAAGTAAACTTTTAAATTTCTTATTCAGTAACAACTCCTATGCCTGGGGTTATCACTGGTAAGAGTTCTTAGAAATAGTCTTTCCCTGGAGATACTTTCAGTGACCCTGGAAGAATTACCACCTTAAAACTCAATGGATGGTTCCATCCCTCTACCCTTTTAATCATTATACGCTGAATCCCCTATGCATCAATTAAGCACACAATAGAGTACAGTACATAAAACCACAATAAGCAATACAGAAAAAAGGATTAAAGCCATGAAAAATGTATTAATTTATTCTATGCAATGCACTTGTAATTCTCCCACTTTCAGTCAAGATCACAGTACAGTTTAATAGTCTGGTTCAGGGACCAATTAATCCTTTTATATTTAAATCAATCACTGACTCCTCTCCGAATAATTTAGCTTCTACATGCTGCCTCCCATTTGATGTCTTTGGGGAAAGAGCACAGTTAACACTATGTGGCACATTAATCATGTTTGGTAATAGAAAGAGAAATGCATTACCAGAGAAATCTCTTACGGAAAGTAGAACATGCTCTAAAACATGTTAGCATAATCAGTGTAAGTGTCATCATTTTCTTAATTAAAGCAGGCAAGTTAAACCTGGAGCCAAGAATGCACCCTTCAGCTGCCTTTTCAAGGTATGTGTAATGCATGTATCTGTTTATTTTGATTATGTATAAAATCTATATCCAGACACAAAACCACTCTATACAGCCCCTCCCCCAACTGCTATCAGACTGCTCTCTTCCCTTCCAACCAAAATCAGAATGACCTGATGATGCTCAAACAGTGGGAAAGGGGAGAAGTAAAAGAAAAGCATGTACCTTATTCAAACTGGTCTGTGTTTGGCACCATGCCACAAAGCTCTGTTTTCTTCCTTGAGTAACTCTGAAGCCTAATTAACAGGGTTAATCCAATGCCATAGTCATGTGTTGCCTAAATTCCTTACCACTGTATGTAAAGAAGCTGTCCATATTTAAGAATATTTTCTCTAAATAAATGCGTCAAGAAAGCATTAAGAGTTCATGTGACTTAGAATTCTACTTACTTTGACCAACAGCAAGAGAAGGAAGTGCGCCTTTTCTTTCCTGGATCTTCCTTGCCACAAGAATAATTTTGTATTCTAGTGGCCACACCATGCATTGCAAGCAAATGCAGGGTTTAGTTTCAGAAGTTCCAAAGCAAACATAAGTACTTTTCAAAGGGTCCATAAGTGAGTATTTTCAAAAAAATTTAACCGATTAACTTTGGATATAGATCCAGAAGTGAAAACCAGTGGAGTCTGTATCTTGGCATAATCTAAACGCAGTGCTGACTCAGGAGCTCTGCCAGTTCAAACAGCTCCCAAGAGAGGAAAGCACACAGTCAGTGTTAGCTCTGTGTTCACTTCACACCAGCACAGAGAAATCAAATGGTAAAAGTTTAAGGTCAGGTCTATAATACTAGTAGGAGGAATAATTTTAAAAGGGGCCATGATATACGTGGTAATCTGAACTTGAAGAGCACACACCATCTACAGAAAGAAATTCAAAAGCCTGGCTACATTAACTGTCACATTGAAGACTTACTTCGCTGGCTATGTGAACCGTGACAACCTCTGAGACTTTGTTTGACAACTATGACCTACAAATAATCATCAGGTGGAAAAAGAATGATTGTCATTACTCTCTAATCCCTAGAATAGTCACATCAAAGAAACATTTATTAATAGAAAGAACACAAGTCCTTTGTCTGTTTTTCATCTAGGAATGGAACAGAGCACTACTAATCAAGATTAAACAAGTGAACCAAAGCTCATCATCAAAAACCATCATCTTGGCCCTAGAATATGAAGTCACACCAGCCAACAAGCTACCATCAGCAGGACGTGTCTGTCTTAGTTTGAGTTCATGGTGGCTGGGATTCACTCACAGTCCTCTCTGTCTAGTTTCCTCTTGCTAAGCAAGAATTGAATTCCTCTCTCTTGTGCCACAGACAGAGAGGTTATAAGAGACCCTCCAGATTACTTAAAAAAGGAAATCCCAGCAGTTAAATTCAAGGGAGAAAAACCTTCTGTATGTGTTTCGGCAAAATGCACTCTTGTTCTATTTCAGTGACTCTCAGATGGTGAATCTCAACAGGTAAAATGCTACATGCTTTCTGGATTCAGTTCAGGAGACTGTTCGAAAGAAGATCATAAAATGCTAGACAGTCTTTTTGAACACTGATGTACCTTTCTTTTCTCTTCTCTATTTTTAATCTAGCTGTCCTAATTCTGGGCCTAAATAGCACTGATACCCTCTGGCTGAGACAGCAAGTGAAAACCTTACCACATCCCCAGAGGGCTCCTTTGTCAGGTCAGGCCCCATCCGAGCTGCTCTGGACAATTCCCTCCCATCATCCTGGCAGCAGAGGTTGCACAGCTCCTACATGGGGATCACAGGTACTTCTTAAGAGCCCCAGGTATGAAAGCTTCTCTCCCTTTACCAGGCTGTGCAGACTTAGGACTATGGACAGTCATTATTGAAATCTACAGTGTGACACAAAGAATGAGGCACTGCATATTTGGTGTTCTTCTATAAATCTTATACTGAACATCATTTGATTAAAATCAAGATACCAGAATGTCAAATAAATAACCCAGAAAGTATTATGACTACCAAAGAGGATTCAAGTTGAAAGTTACTATTATACCAGCAGTCATCTTTAGGCAAGTTACCAGTAAAAATGGAAAAGCAGCATATTAATGCAACAAAACTATTAATGCAGAAACAAGCTTTTAACCAGTCTTTCAAAATCACCAATAACAAGACGTAATAGGTAATCAATAAAAATTAGGTGACTGAATGGTGATATTTCTAAGTCAATATACTATAAAATCTACTCTGGAAGAGACTTTCGCAGGTTTATAAAACATCTTAGTTGTAAAACTAATATTAAAATTCAACCATTTTACTCTGTTTATTCTCTAACATACCATGTCTAAATCAAATATGATAGGCTGGTTTATAGTTCTCACACAAGGAAAAGAATTCCTGATTCTTCTCTTATTTTCAGAAGTTGAATCAGTTAATTTTAAATAGTCATTGTTAAATACACACACACACCACACACACACACACACACATTGAGTATCTATATGAAAGGCCTTGAATTCTCCTCCACTGACTCATTAAAAAAAAAAAAAAAACACACACACACACACAAGAAATTGTTAACACTGTGATGCAAAATCCAAGCCAACGGCAAATAATTCTACCTCCCAAAGTAACAGCTGGAATGGCCATTTAAAAGACACTTAATATCTGTAATGCATTTATCTTATATTCCATTATCTTCTCTGATAAATGAATCTGAATAATTCAACAAATACAACTCCAATAGTACTTCATATATGACTATTTTAACAGTATGTATGGAATAACACATGAAAATGTAATGAAATATACCTGTTCATAAGGAAATTTTTAGTTTTTTAGGAATCTGTACTATTTATTTATTTTTTATTTTTAAAGGTTTATTGAAGTATACTTCCATGTGTGGCTTACAATGCTGTGTTACAACAAGGTGACTCAGTTATACATACATATATATATGTATGTGTGTGTGTATACACACTCTCATATTCTTTTGATATATACACTCTCATATTCTTTTCTATTATGGTTTATCATAGATATTGAATATAGATCCCTATGCTATACAGTAGGACCTCGTTATTCATCCATCCTATATACACTAGTTTGCATCTGCTAATCTCAAATTCCCAACCCTTTCCTCCCAACCCCCAATCCTCTTTGGCAATCACATGTCCGTTCTCTACATCTGTGAGCCTGTTTCTGTTTCATAGGTATGTTCATTTGTGCTGTATTTTAGACTCCACGTATAAGTGATATCATATGGTGTCTTTCTCTTTCATAAGGAAATTTTTAATAGCAGAGAAAATCAGTATAATATTTCTCTTCTGTTTCCATCTGTGTACAGTGAATTAAATTTTCTTTTTAAAAAGAAAACTGAAAATGCATTACTTTCCTCAGACACAAGGAGGACAAGCACCCTACTGACAAGGACATAAAAAAATTAAAGATAAAATTATTGAGCTAGCTGCTTTACAAATTTATAGAAAAATATTGAAGGGGGGGCGGAAATCTGCTGCTTTCATTTTATTCAGTAAGTGGATTTCCTTTAGTCAACATATCTGCCTAGCTTAGCTACATGGAACAAGTGATATGTTCTTGATAATCAATATAAATTAAGTTAAAATAATGTCAGTGATTAAAAACACAAAATTAAAGGAACTAGATTAAGATAATGGGGAGCGAGACGCTGACAGCAGTAACACCATGCAGAGACAGCTCAAGGATGTTCTCTCCAGGGTCTCTGAGCCAGTTCTAGAGATCTCACTAGTAGCTCCTGTCCCACTTTTTCCTCTAGCAAAGTCTTCCTGATCAAACCCCAGGGCTCAATACTAGAACTCTTACCCTGTCCTTCTATCTGAATAACCTTCACATTTTATCTGAGAGACTCGACGGTTAGAAGCAGGGTTCTGTTCTCCCTTCTTGCTTTCTCTTTCAACAGTATAGAAAGGCTACACGGTATTAAGGAAAAGGGAAGCTTAACTCTAACATTTATGGAATGTGTTTTTATTCAGGTTAGTTTTTACTTGGTTTTATGAGAAACCTGCAGAACACCTGTATTTGCAAAGATGCGTTACTTCTACTTGTTCCACTTAAAACCTCATTTACTACCATCTAAAAAATCTGGGGACAGAAACTTGGCAGAGAATAAAAAAATCCCTGACTAGCACTAGTTATAACGGTGGACAGGGAATCAAGGGTAGAAACAGTCATGAGGGCAGCTCTCCAGAAACCACTGTACATCATCCTGGGCTGAGTGTGGGCTGGGTACCCAGCTCAGCCTTGCCAATCCAGTTTCCTTCCTAACACCTGAAACTGCGATAGAGCGAGTTCTCATCTCTCCATTGGATCGCACCTATTAGAACTGGTAGCGCCGGGATTTGTATGTGAGCATTTCAGGGTAGGGGTGTGAGTAAGGTACAGGAAAAGGATAGGAAATCAAAGTATCAAAAGGTTAATGCAGGATCTCAGAGTGAAGTGATGAAAACTTAAGATCAGAATATGACAGTGAAAATCAAAAGGAAATAGATTTTATAGGGAGACAAACCAAGAAGTCTGTGAGACCATAATGGTCACATTCTTCTATTGGTAATGTTTAAGACATAAACCAATTTATAAATCAGAAAGAATCTTCGTCTTTTTAAATATCCAGGAAAATTAGTTTTCTGCAGAAAAATGAGCTGAGTTATCCACATCTTACTTGCAGTCTTTTCTTACGCCTTCTAACTGGGAGGTGGGACAGGGCATCAAGTTACAGACAGCCATTACTATTAGAGATTTCTATTTTTAAAATTGCTGTTTTCTAATAACTTTTTTTTTTAAAGACAATGATACTTACATCATCTCTACTTAACCTTGTTCCCAAGGAAACAGCTAACTCTCAAAATCAGACCCTGCATAATTACTGACTACAAAGAAAGTATGTTACAATGAGACACTGCACTTTGGCAGAATAAAAATGACCAGCTTGGTTTTGCCTTCATATCAAACAAGTCTCTGATTTTCATACAGAGAGCAAAACTTTCTACCAGGCATATGCTAACAGGACCAGGTTACATTACTTAACATGTTCTCAAGTGTGGAATGCTACTATTTTCAGTGGCATTCTATTCTAGATTAAAACAAAGATGTAACTGAAACCACTTTTATTTTTAGATACTAGCGACTGACTCTTTTGGAAGAAACTCAGCTTTGAAGTCATTCTATTAAAGTGTAAGTAGAGATAACTGCTCATAAACCATCACAGATGAACATATTTCCCATGACCAAAAGCTCAAAATTAAAATGACTTGAATTTTAAAAAGTTTATACAATTTAAATTAGTAAAAGAACCTAACATCAACAAAGCATAAATCTTCTTGAATAGACTACATAATTTCTAATAATATAACTGCGAATCTCCTACCTTTTATAACTAGCCCTTTTCTAGAGAAAGCATTTAAAATGTTGATGTATCCAAAGAAAGAGAGATACATGAATCATTTGCAGATTTATGTGGGGCTTTTTTTGGTTAAAGATTTAGAAATATTTAAACTAGGCAGGTCTACTAAGTCACTTCAGTCGTTGAATCTAAAAATATAACATGCATGGACATTTTGCCCAAAATATGCAAATAGTAAAGGAAAGCTGGTTAATTAAAAACTCAGCCTCATTTACCACTATATGGAACAAACTAAAATACACATTAAGAAAAGACCTGGGAGACAGAACCTTACTGAAAGTGCATGCATCCAGGGCCCTTCCATATGGGGAGAAATGGTTCTGAGAGAACAATGAAAGGACTGATGACAGCATTTCAGATGTGACAACTGAGATTCATGACGATGGCCCCACATCCTCCGGGAACTATTAAATATATTCTGGATATTCTGATTACAAAGAGAATTAGGGAACATATTTGAGATTTCTTCAAAGAAGAAAATGAACAAGGAATTTCAAGAGAGAAAGAAAGGGAAAGTGAAAGAAAAAAGGGGAGAGCAGAAAAAAGAAATAAAAAAGGAAATCCCTGGAGAATAAAATTCTAGCACAGGATTTTTCAAACAGTAAGGGTCATGAAACCAATTTCTTCATGTTGTTCAATGGCTAAGTCATATCCGACTCTTTGTGATCCCATCAACTGCAGCATGCCAGGCTTCCCTGTCCTTCACTATCTCCCTGAGTTTGCTCAAACTCATGTCCATTGAGTCAAGTGATACCATCCAACCATCTCATCCTCTTGTCTAAATTGAAACCAATTTAGTGGATTTCAATCAAAATCTTTTTAACTAAATATAACAGAATAGAAAGTGTAATAGAATTTCAGACTTGTTTTAAGAAAGGGAGAGACACAAACACATACATGCTGACTGCAATATAAGATTCATTTCTCTGAACGTAGTTAAGAATAATTAAAAAGTTTCCTGAAAGATCAAATATTATGGTAAACCTCAACAGAACATCCAAATAACATGAAGATTTTTCATTATATTGGCCTTTGAAAGAGAATGCTGTTAAAGCCCCAAAGGATAATTCACAACTAGATTCTTCTAGGTCTAATTATCCTTGAAAGTTAAAATTTTGACTCTGGGAGTTCAATAACTCCTTTATGATACAAGAGACAGCACTGCTTTCCTAATGCTGGTATCCCAGCATGCCAGGACAATATATGCACTTAGAAAATAACTGTGAAGATGCACAAAATCTGAAAATAGTATAACAATTTCATTAAAAATTTATCAGACAAGTCTGCACATGCTATAAAACTTCTCTGTGTAAACACAGAATAGGCACATCAAGACAAAAACTCTCTATAAACTAAATGTATCTACTGATGGGAAATCAAGAACCAACATCACTGAGACATTCTAATACATCGGTGGCAAGAAGCCAAGCCTGGTTAATACAAAAGCAGTAAATTTAAAGACTTCTCTCTCTGAATTAAAAGCACATCGTAGTTAGAAGATGGCAATTCTTTTTTTTCCCATTAAATAGTTATGCAAGCTCCATTTATATATATCCAAATTCACTTGTTCTAAACTCATAGTTCAAGAAATATTCATTCTTAAAACTTAATAAAATACTAACTTTTAAAATACTTAACAGTATAGTTTAAAAATTCTGCACAAAACTGTTTGCATGAAAAACACACATAAAAGTACCTAAATCAGGAAACCAATGTTTTAAAGTCTAATCCCAAAAGATAGGTTATTTGTGATTCTTCAACATCATAAGCAATTCCCACAGAATAAAAATTATGAAAAAATATTATATAATACCAGGAAACAGAACACATATTTTGCTAAGATAAAATAGTAGAATCCAATTAGTATTGCATTTAAATAATTTTTTAAATCCAGAAATACAGTTTTACTCTCCCAGTAAGGGGAATAAATCATCTGTATGATCTCTATGATTCTAAAATCATAATTGAAAAATTAATTCTAATTAATCTAGATATTAACTCTGTCATTAAGGAGTAAAAGCTGGCTATACGGTCACATGCAAAGAGTAATGACAAATGGCAACACATTTTATCAAGAGATAATCCCTAAGGAGCCATGATAATTGACATGAAGGCAAGAAACAAGGTGAACCACAGCCATACTTGTAGCATCTAAAGAGGTATATGCTGAGAAATCACTTGCCAAAAAACCAGAATCAAATGACAGCCTGCCGCTCAATTTAACAGCAGCAGTCAACTGGTTTTCTGTTATTGAAGTCTAAAAGTATATTATGTGCTCAACTAACTTTCAAAAGCACACTTCATATGGCTGAGAAGCAGACTGACTGTTTCTTGGGGTAAATGTCTTTCATAGTGTGAAGGAGTCATTAGGGGGCAAGGATTAGAATTCAAAGCCTTGAGTGACTTGTCTTTTGTGAGCTCAAAGAGAAGACCTGATACACAGGAGAGAGAAACAAAAAGGTCAGGCTGAAAGGATGATGAAAGAGTTTAGAAATACAAAGGTTGAGAGTGAGGAGTGTTGTTAGGTCCAATATTGCAGGTACTGGGTCTTACTAGGACAAAACCTCGATTTTGGATGCGTAAAGCCATCTGCTTGGTTCTGCAAGAGACAGAGCCTTCAAGTATTTAATAAATGGGAAAACTACTCCAAGATTTTACTGAGTTTTGATGAAAAAATTAATTCTTCATTATCCATTGAGAAAAATGCTTTGGTGTCATTCTAAAATAGTATTAAATCAATTGTGATCTTTGTAGGGAAAAAAGCTGGAAAGCATCATTCACTCTTAAAGCTACCCAGTTAATAACAAAAATTACTAGTCGTGTGCTGGACTCTGGTTTGCATTATATGATTTTGACAAATTACTCCAATCTTATTTTGCTTTATCTAATATTAAAACCTGGCTATACGTTCCATCTCTAAGACATATTTAGAGACTGGGAAGAGAGAGCAGAGGGAAATGGTTTGGAGTGCAGAGGAGAAGCAAAACAAGTAGGAAAAATTAACAAGAAAGAATTTTCAAGAATAATTGATATATGAATAATTGAGAGCTTAATGTCTTTTAATTAAATGAGGAACTCAAACATATTTCAACAAAGCAATGGGCAATGTAATGAATAATGTTAGGTAAAACCTCATCTTTAGTATCTTACCAAAGCAACAGAAAAACCTAAGGAATTTTCTACAATCCATTATTCCACTTATTAGGCAAATACCTATCTTCAAGAAAGGTTTACAGAAAAGTTCTCCATGTGTCATGCAGTATGTAAAACAAAACTACAGTACTAGAGTTTCTTAAAGAGTAAAAATCATTTTTTATTGGGTGACTTGTAAATTCTTAGAAAGGAACACAACTAGGGAGTTAAAAATATGAGTAAAACAATCTCTATCCTTAAGCAAATTATACTCTAGGAGAAATTTAAGTATAATAGATGGTACAGATAAATACCAGAGGACAAGTATAGGTTTCTCTAAAGCACCAAAAACAATTCTTCTACCTGTGGGAATCCAGAGGTGATGTAGAGGACTTAGGACTAAGGCTGAGCCCAAAGAATTTTCAGTGAGATAATGTGAGACTGAAAGCTTAGGAAGGAAGTCACTGCAGGAAAGGAAATACTAATAAATAGCTAATGTTTACTGAGTGCTCACTTTGGCAAGCACTATTCTAAGGGCTTTATTATCTCCTTAAAATCTCACAGTTAATTCTGAGACAGGCATTATGTTATTATCCCTATTTTGAAGTGATAAGAAAACAGAGATATAGAGTTAGGGTAACTTGCCCATGGTCACATCATTTGTCAAGAGTAGGGCCATCTTTCAAATTCAAATCTGACTTCACCAAAGCACTGTACTCTCAAAAGCATTGAACTTTACAACCTTAACTGAAATGGCATGACAAAAAGTAGCTTTCATACATATCTTAATAGCTAGACATGTCAATATATATTCTGTCAAGTTGAAATTCTTTTAAAATAACACAACTATCAGTAAAAAGTTCACAGACACCAAAATGGTTAAAAGAGACAATTCCAAGTGCTGACAGATGCAGAGAAACAGAAAATTTCATACCCTACAGATGGGACTCTATATTGCCGAAGTCACTTTTGGGAAACTACTCGACAGTATCTATTAATATTAAAGGTAAACATCTGTAGGTCCTCAGTTAACACACCGTTAAGTGTAAGGATCAGTTCCACCTACTGCTGGTGATGATAAACTCAAAGTCTAATAACTACATTTGTTTTCTATGAATTCCCCACATAGCAATGACATAAAGAAGAGAATCATTATGAGATTCTCTAAGATTCTTTAAGAAATTACATTCTATCTCATCATAAATGATTGCATAATTAAAAGATAAACTTAATATCTTGGGTACTAATTCAAATTGCACCTAATGATCCTAGAGAAATGAATTACTAGAGATAAAAGATAAATCTTGCTTGGGTTTCTGATCTTTATTTCTATCCTTAAAAATTAACAGACCTCTTTAATTTGTCTTTCTAACTTGGCAGATTTACTAAAATCAGGAGTATGCTGCAGTTACTTACATGTATTTGGTTACTGTATTTCCTCCACAACTAACACAAATAGTAAAAGAGCAAACAGTTCTGGTAAAGCAATAAAAATAGTCTTTTTTTTTTTTACTGTTTCCGACAATTAAATATATAACTGTAAAACAAAGTTAACCTAGAAGCAGAAGTGACCATCAGGAGAATCTCTGGAGAAAAGTAATGAGTGATTTAACAGAAAATGAAGCTGGCTAACACCTGAAGGATTAATGGCAGTAGATTATTCCAAGTTGCTCAGACACACAGCGTATAAAATAAAGCCCTACGAGGCAGTCAAGAGTCCCAAAGAGATTACATTTAATAATCCTCCTGAAATGGCAGAGGAACATTCTACACAAAAGTGTGGTGTCTGTGATGTCAAGGATGACAAAGACAGTAGCAGTAAACCCGAGAAGCCAAATCTCCAGCACCCAAACTCCAAAGTTCTCTCTGCCTTTATTTTGTGCAGCAGAGCTAATTAGCTGCCTTAAATGAGTATTCAGTATTCACATGCTATCCAGAGTTGCACACCATCTCTGCCATCAGCCTTGTCATCAGCACTTAAATTCTAGGTAGTGACCTAATAAAAGAAGATGTAGCATTCTATTTATGAGATATTGGTGACTTCTCTTCTGCCACTGGATAAGCTTAGTGTATCCTACACTCAGACTAATGGCCCTTATTACAATCTCTGAAACAGTTTACACATGGAGATAGTCCAAAAGTAAATTTCAATACTTTTACATTCACCTGGCAAAATATGATCACTTTCGTCAACTATTAAAGATAACTCTGAGTTCAAAATATGCCCTGCTTTTCAAAAATTTGATATTCAAAGTATCTAAATTTAGGAAGGAGACTTCGGTTTTGTTTTTAAAAAGCTCTGATGGTTACAAAAGGAAACTTTACAGGCGTATTTTAAATCACTCAGCTATCTATATCTAGCACATTTATAAATAGGATTCAGTTCATTAAAATGTATTTTTTTTAATGTATTATTGCATATGTTTCTTGATCCAATGTCTTAACGCATACTGAAATAACTATCATTTAGTCAAGGACTCATCTAGAACTTCACTAATTTTTCTTATCTCTGGCAAGATACATAACAGAAAAGTTTTTAAGCCTTTTAAATTACTAAAATAAGTCAATTATAGCCACTCAAAAGACATACATTATATTTCCTCCCGACTAAGAATTCAGCTAGCACCCTTACCCTGAAAAGTGGCAATTATTTCCTACTGGACAAGTTCTAAAGAAAAGGCATCAGCTTCTGATTTGAGGCCCACATTCTTCTCAGCTGATCTGATTTCTCATTTTAAGAAGTGAACAAGGACATAAAGAAAATATACCTTCATTTGTTTACTTTCAACCTAAGCAATGTTAAACTTCTAAAATTCAAAAATACTATTTCCCTCATATATATCCTGGAGATAGGTCTATATAATTATTGTGCTCACATGTCTGCATAAGTAGCAAAATTAAAACAAACGTTGAGATTATTGAAAGTACAAAAGAAGTTTATACAATAGCGTGAATTGGCAATAAGACCTTTCACTTTTTCATGTCTACAATGGAAAAGAAACAGACCACAGGTTAAGGTGGTATCTTGTTGGCCATCTATATAGCTATTTTTAACTCCCCCAATATTTTTAAGGTCATCAAAAGAAATAGAAATCTTTCTTTCAGAAGTTGCTAATAACTGTTTTTAATCAGTGTTGCTAGAAAAAGAATACCATCCTATAGGGAAAGCTGAATTAAAAACAATGTAGCCTACTATAAGACGACAGCACAGTAAAGTACATAGTGGTTTATGGACTTCCAAATTTAACATTGATGTATTCTCAAATATTATTATATTCCTCCATTCCCCCTCAGTAACATTCTAAAACATCAGTAGTTTTTCATCCCTTTTAGTAGAATGACTTACAGCCACAAATGTAAAATACAAATACATTAATTAAAGATCTTAATATGGTAAAAGTATATACAGTTGTTTCTAACAAGAAGCTGTTATGCTTATAAAGACATGTGAAATAATCATTTTCACTTACAAGTTTATGTTAAATAGAAATGTGCTATTATTTTTACCATAAAAAAGTTGTTATAGAAGTCATCAATGTCATAATTATCACCTTAAACAAAATATCTGAAAAGTCTTTGTCTTTTCTCAACTGTGAGGCAAAATAACCCCTGCAAATACTATATAATTCCTCATATGAAATTCATATATTTTGAGAGAAAAGTAAAGTAAG
This sequence comes from Bos indicus, assembly GCF_029378745.1. Classification (NCBI taxonomy): domain Eukaryota; kingdom Metazoa; phylum Chordata; class Mammalia; order Artiodactyla; family Bovidae; genus Bos; species Bos indicus. The sequence goes on along the minus strand of NC_091776.1, from coordinate 58,838,269 downwards.
TTCAAGATATTTCCTATAGATTCCCCAGGAAACAGTCCAGGATCACCCTCTTTCAACTTGGAGCACGTATCTATCTGTGTATCATTAACGGTATCTGGAATTGTGCCAAATAGGCAAATTTCTAATAAGCCTCAAATTTTAAAAAATTGTTTTATTTTGAAAAATTTAAAAGAAAACAGGTAGAAGGATAGCAATCAAGTACATTTTTTTTCAGATCGGATTAAGTGGCCAAGAAGTGTCACTTTGTATTAAATATACTTAGTATTTAAAAATCTGAGAAATATTTTAAGGTCTGAGATATTAAAAAGCAACCATATATACACCAATATTTTGATAATTTAACTACAAAATACATTTATTAGATTGCACTGGGGGAAAAGATTCTAGATTAAACCATATCTTAAGTATACACACATCAACACAAATGACACTGGTTTTATGGAGCTTTGACTTTTGCAGAATTATTAATTCACTGAAGATAAACAGCAGGGAAAGCACAGAGACGAGAAGAAAGTTAAAGTGTCGTCTTTAGGATGAGGAAGTGGAAGCTGAGGACAGGGCGTAAGAGCATCTGTGTCTCCTGTTGTTCTCCACTGTGCGCTTTCCTTCCTGTTCCATCTCTGAGGCTCAGCTAACATTCACAAGCATGCTAGCCACTAACTCAAAGCCTTTTTGTCACAAAAAGAATATAAGTAACTTTTTTCATCTTCAATTTAAAAAATTATAATTTTAAAGAAATTTGGGGGAAAGGTTTCTTTCTTTCCATTTTAAGTCATGAGACACCTATTTCTAAAACTTTCATTTTTGTTCTAAATTAAAATTCCACCTTCTAAAGTTGTCCACATCAATATTTTTGGCCCAGATGCATTTTTTTTTATTTTAACATACCCTGTAGTTAAACATAACATGTCTATTTAAATGCAAGGCTATATACAATCAATTCTCAATTGTTCAGCACTAAGAAAGGCAATGTCAGAGTGTCTCACAATTGGGCAGGACCGGGTTCAAATGTGATCCATTATTAACTGTCTCAAGTTAATTAACCTCTCTATTTCAGTTTTCAATGTTCTAAAATAGAGATGATAAAGCACAGCTCACAGAGATACAAACATTAAACAAGATGTGATCACACTCTGGATATAATAGTTATTGACTAGAAAGGAAAATCCACTCCAGAATCCAAATAACAAGGTATTACACAAGCCACATCCAAACACTGATACCTTAAATCAATTCTGTGCCACTGGTTTTTTAAACTCTTCTGAGCAATACTGGGGCTTCCCTGGTGGCTGAGAGGTTAAAGCATCTGCCTGCAATGCGGGAGACCAGGGTTCGATCCCTGGGTCGGGAAGATCCCCTGGAGAAGGAAACGGCAACCCACTCCGGTATTCTTGCCTAGAGAATCCCATGGATGGAGGAGCCTGGTGGGCTACAGTC